>NC_133398.1:5227129-5534166 GCF_047511655.1 Castor canadensis | reverse complement strand
CTTTCATCATAATGGATCCAGCACTCCACACACGCTTGGCCCAGAATCAGGCCTGATGGTGCTTGTGGCCTGGCTGGATGACTCAGCAGCATGCTGGGTCATCCCTTGACCAGAATCCCGCAGGGGTCTCCGTGAGGAGCACTGGGCACCAGAGTTGCCCGGTGCCTCTGCTCAGCCTGCAGAACCGCAGATGGAACAACCACTCACCACAGCAATGCTGGTGACAGCCAGCACCATCCACAGAAGTGCTAGACCCTGGAGACGGGGCTGAGGGACACAATTCATGGAGACTAAGGAGGTAGAGGCCTGGTTCAAAGTCACACCCGTGGGAAGCAACGAGGCCAAGGCTTATAGCCTGAGCCAGCTCTTATCCACCCAGCCAATAATGGAACCAAGCCAGCACACGTACACACACACAGGCTCTAACTAAGCGAGACTGGCCAAGTGTGAGTGTGAACGGTGCGTGTTGGGCCCTTCTAGAGTCTGTGGATCGGGGAGGCTGCTTCCAGGGGAACCATGAACTGGGGGTGGGGAAGGTCACCCCATAGGCCAGATGAGCTCAGGGCTTCAGGCCAGTCCATCATGGAGACCCCTCCAAATCTCGGGGGACAGGCTTGACTAGCTACCTCTGTGACCTTGAACCAGGCTGTCAGGAGCTCCCCTTTCCCAACTTCCTTAGGAAGAGTGGCCCAAATGAGGGCTCCTGACTTTCCTCAGAAGCATAGATTAGCAGGCAGTGGGAGGTGACAGAGGCTCTCTTCCCAGCGCGAGCAGGGCCCCATCCAGCCCCCATGTGCCCCCGTCTCTCTCCCATTCATTCTTGGGATCCCCACTCCTGGGCTCTAGAATCAGGAGCTGGGAGTCCACTCGAACTCAGGCTTAAACTCACCAAAGCACTACATCTTTCATTTTGGTCCTGTCTACGCATCTCCTCTATTCGTATGCATTTTAATCACTTTTAGCTAGGCCTGTAATCCAGCACTCCGGAAGCTGATCCCCAACTGTACAAATTTTTACAGGAACTGACTCCCAAGAGCCCCTGTTCCACACCAAACTAGGATCCTGGCCCCCCTCTACCTCGCATGACTGCCCCCCCATTGCCCAGCATTTGCCCACAGCCCGAGGCAGGGCTCAAGCCTCCTCCTCCCTCTGGCCACTCCTGTGGTTCCTCTAACAAAACCCCACTTCTTCCAGGTGGCCACCTTCTTCCTGCCCAGCCCATTCCTCCTAACCCAGGCCACAGCCCAGGGCCACAAACCCACAGTGCCTGTTTAATCTCAATTTTTAGTTATAAAATATGTAGTTTTTGTTTTGAAAAAGAAGCCATAAAGAAGCAAATAAGGTGAAAACCAAAAGTGGTTTCCTCCCTGCCCCTCCTCCCGAGCGAGGCCACTCACACACTGCACTTTCGTGAGCACCCTTCTAGACCTTTCTCTGCACTCACACACAGGACATGTTCCAAATCTATCATTTTGTCTTTATGACGATGATAAGTTTGTAGTTCTGGGGATGGAACCCAGGGCCTCCAGCATGCAGGGCAAAAGTCTTATCAAAGCCACACCCTAGCCCGTGTCACCACTTTTTTAATGGAACAATACATCATCTTTTTCCCATATGGAAACATCGATAGGTCCACCGGCCATTTGTCAGGACCACCTCATATGCACAGCAGACAGACCACAGCTCCCCAACCTGAGGGCCCTGTGAGGGGCACAGGGCTTCCTGTTACTATGACCGGTGCTGAGTCAACATCGCCCCATGTCAGCCCATGAGCCCGTGAGGTTAGTTCTGGGGGCCTCGATAAGCCAGGCCCTGGGCTGGGCCACCAAACTCTGCAAGCCAGACTTTAAATGCAGAACACCCAAGCCAGAGGGAGTGCAGATCGGAATAGCCTAGCCGAACTGCCATGCTGGGTTCCCACAAACCATGGGCCCCCCGGTCGTCTTTATTTCTCCTTGGATCTGATCAGCAAAAAATGCTGAGAGCATTTTTTGCTGGCGTTTCCTGATGACTCGGCTGGCCAGCTGTCGGGGGACTTCTTGCTCATCTCCCTGGGCAGCCAGCTTCCCCTCCCCCCACGTGCTCTGGGAAGGTGGATGAGGGCTGGAGGGATCTCTTGGCCGGAGCAGGTCCAGGGGGAGTTCTCCTGGGCTGGGCCATCCCTGCCCCTCCCTTCCTCCCACCCCAAAGCCCAGAAATAAGGACTTCCCTCTCCCACCCATCCCACCCTTGCCTCTGCCAGGGCCCAGCAGACGGGGGAGGCCGCCTTCCGGTCCCAGAGAGGAAGCTTCTTCCTCAATTGTTCTGTGCAGAGCCCAAGGTTCAGGCCCTGGCTTCAGGAAGAGGCCACGTGGTCAGTAGGAACATTCCTCCACAGCCGTCCCCAGATCTCCCATTGCCAAGCAGGCACAGGCAGCTTCAGAGCTCAAAGGCTGGTCCTCATCCTAAAACAAGGTGCCCCTGAGGTCCCAGGGCACACCCTTGGATATAACAGGGTGGCAGGGAAGCCCTAGGTAGCCACACCAGGCGCCCCTCCTTCCCACCCACACTTTCCCGCTGGCCTCTCCTAGCCCTGGGACAGCGGTGTCGGCACAAGCATGGGCCAGAAAGACCCGTGAGGCCTCATGGCCCAAAGCTGCCTTGTTACAGAAGGGGACTGGAAACCCTGGAAAAGGGGTAAGATGACCACAGCAACACAGCGATCTTGATGCTGGGTCTTTGCCAGGCATTGCAGAATGATAATCAATTGCTAGTGATCTCGATTCATAATCACAGCATCATTGTGCTGAGTGAGGCATCGCAGAGTCCTCACAACCACCCCACAGGGGAGCTGCTAGTGTTCCCATGTCACAGGTGGGAAACTGGGAGGCTCCGGAAAGGGATCCACACCCCCTGCTGGGCCTGGGCACAGAAAGTCCACACTGTCCACCAGAGACCCCCTCTCTATCCCACCCCCAAGCCTGCCCGCTGGTGGACTCCTGTGCCACACCACTCCTGGCCTTGGTCATGACCATGAGCCAGGTTCCCTGGGGGCTCCAGAGAAGGGCGATCTAGGGACAACCCTGAGTGTCTCCCACACAGGCGAGAAACTGTGACTTGTCACTTAGAAGGCTCTATGCCAGCTGACAGGTGGCAGTTGAGGAATTGCGGGGGACAGCTGAGGAGGCAGGTGTCTCCAACAGTTTGGAGGGGGGTTGGCTTTGAAAGCAATGTGGGCTGGACTCAAAACCATATAGAACGCTCTCGAGCTGGCAGAAAAGCCACTTTCCAGCTCTCCTGTGGAAGGGTCGAGCTGTTCCTGAGCTGGTGGTTTCTGGGTTTTAAGTGTTACATTTCAAATATTTCAAACCCCGAATGTCATTCTAACAAGTTCTCCTCCTGGCTTAGAGATTAATTTCCAGCAGGGATGGCATTTGGGTGGGGGTATTAAGGATTTCAGTTAAGTATTTGGAATTAATATTTTTAATACAAGCCCATTTGCAAAGAACACAACCTAGCCATGGCCACCTGGCTGTCCCCTCCCCAGGCTGCCGACACCCAGTGCCCGGGTTTCACTTTAATGATTCAAATTGGGCTTGAGCCCAGTGGTTCTCAACCAGGAGGATTTTACATCCCTCCCAAGGGACACTGGGCTGTGTTTGGGGACTTTGTGGGAGGGGTATGGCATCAAGTGTGTAGAGCCAAGGATGCCTCTTGATGCCCCCCTCCCTACCCAGGCCAGCCCCCAGCACGAAGAGGTGTCTGGGGTCCGGGCAGGCAGAGGGACAATCTGGGCTGGCCAAGGTTTCTGGTCAGTCTCACCCACTCGCCGCCCCTGTGTCTCTCAAGCTACACATGGAGGTGTACTTATCACAGGAAGTCTGGGGTAGGAAAGCAGGAAGGTTCTTTAAATCCCATCTAAATGCTTCTGCTTACACTGGGGAGGGAGCCACCGCAAAGCTGTGTCCAAACCAGCCCTTCAGCTTCACAGTGCATGGTGAGCACACAGCTACTCAGTAATTTGGTGCCTGACACCCTTCTGCTGATTAGTGAGAAACAGTCCAGTAGCTTCCTACTCTGGGTTTCCCCCCGAGGATGTCCTGCCCCTGTCTTTCTGAATCCTCACAGCAGCCCACAGGGAGCAAGCTCCTCATCCAGGTGTGCCGAGGACAAAAAGGAACTTCTGTGGCTGCCTGGCCAAGGTCCTCAGTCACTCCAGGTGGGCCCCTCTGCCTGAGTGCTTTGTGCTGCCCCTGCCTGGGAGCCTTGGATTCTGCCGTTCCCTGGGGCTGGTCTTACCTCACTAGGGATTTCAGACCAAGCAACCAGGAAATGTTCTGAAAGAGGTGTCCCAGAGAGGGAGGGTGCAAAGAAACCACCAGGGCTCTTTCACCACTTAAACGGGCCCTGGCTTATGCTATTTTTAAATTTTTAGAACTTAGGGTTGTGGGCCCTGTGTGAAAGAGGAAGACCTGGGCTGGGGACTGCATTCATTACAAGGAGTAGTTGACATGGGTCCTAATTCTGTAGCCTCAGCCAAGATCATTAGTGTTACAAATGCCATCTTTCTCTCTGTGTCCAAGAAAATCACAGTAACAAATCAAGGATGTCAGCAACCTGCACTAAGAATTCTCCATGAGCTTGGCCCTAGAGCTGACTGTGTGACAAAGGCCATCTGAGTAATTCTTGTAATAAACCATGGGGAAGGGACTGTGATTAGCCCCCACTGACAGATGAGTAAACTGTGGCTGAGTGGCTAAGGAATGCCTAGGGTCACACCCTGGAAAGTGGCAGAGCCTGGGCTTCCTGCCCAGGTCAACTTCACCGCAGAGTCTAAGGTGCACAAGGTTGGTCTAACCAAGAGCCGAGCACTGGCACAGAGAGGCGAGGTTGCCCAAGGTCCCTAACTCTCAGGCCAGGAGAGAAGACATCAGGGAAGACACTAGTTAGCCTGAAACCCAAGGAAAACTTTCTCGACAACTGTCGGGTGTCTTACAAAGCCGGGGGCTGAAGGCTTCTTAGGAAAGGTCCTCCCACAAGAACTAAGCCACGTTTCCCTTCTTGGAACGGAAAGTCAGCCCCCTGCCTGAACTCCGTTATAGGCCCTCTTGAAAACGGAAGGGCTGGGGACAGAAACCCAGCTGTTGGGGGGAAGGGCAGAGTGTCTTCATGTGCCCCATGGTCTTAGAGTGATCACAGCCCAGTTTTAAATTTTACCCCATCCTCCCGTTTCCCTTGGGACTTAAGAGTCACTAAGTGCAGGATGCACTTGATTTGTGTCCAGCCACCCTCCAGCCCTCCTAAACCAGGTGGCCCAGGACATTCCTCAGTGGTAACTCTCAGGGGAGAGAGACTCCCCTTTCCCTCACTTGCTGCAACAGGTAGACACTGAGAGAGGCCTAGAGACAGCGACCTCCATCGTGGGGGTCAAATTGGGGATCTGGAGGCCCATTACCTCTCTCAGAAGGACCCTCATGCTCAGAAACAGCTCTTTTCACAACCCCGTCCCAGGGTAACTATCCAAGTCATTTTCCCCAGCGCCATCTGCTGCTCTTTCTACAGAGAGATGGACTTCTATGGGGTCAGAGGTCCTGCCAGACCTAGGGTCCCAGGGTCCTCACTGAATCCTATGTAATCCCAACAACATTTCAAAGACCAGAGAAGAGGACAGTGGCTGCTTCTTAGCTGTTCCTAGTTAGAGCCCCACTACAGGGACAACAGACACTGACCTTTGTCTGCATGAAGTAGCCTTCTGCCTACGAGACAGAAAGCTGCCCACCGCAAAGCAAAATAGGTTTTTAAAACTAATGGCCCCCTCAAACACACGGCACTCCCCGCAAGCCCCTCAGAGAGATGAGTTCAGGCCCAACCACAAAATCCGGTACAAAGCAGTCTGCAGGCCCCAGAGGCCACAAGTGTATGACTTGTGTTCTGACCCACCTGAGCCTGGAAGCAGAGTGCTGGTCCTTCTGATGACCCAGGATGGCCCTGACACTCTTCAGACAGAGAGCACATTTACTTTGCCAAAGAGACACAGGTTCCTGTTTTCTCTGCGTCTTGCAGAGGACACAGGAACTGAGGGGCCAAGGACAATGGCAGGATAGGTCTGGAGTCCTGACCCTGATCTGGATCAACAAGTAAACCTTCCGGGAGTCACAAGGCCCAAGAGGGCTCAGAAGCCACTTCCACACCTGCTTAAAGCTTCCCTCTGGCCCTGTAGCCCCTCTCTCTGGATATCTCTAACCACCCCTCTCCCTGGCCGCTCCCCCCACAACAGTCCCCAAGCCCAGGACCGGGCAGCACTCACATGCCCTGCTCCCCGTACTGGTTGTAGAATTCCATGTGGCTGCACGCCTGAATCCAGCCAACGATCCAGGTCTCCTTCTTGGGGATGGGCGGCATGACCACCTGGGCTGAGGCCCGGAAGTGGGGCGTCCGATAGCGGAGCACCACACTGGAGGACTCGTCGATACTGGTGGGGATGGGGTCGATAGAGGCTTTGACATCGATCACGGTGATCCCTTCCCGGAAGACTCTGGCTTTGCCTCCGATGCTCTGAATACAGCCCATGGCACACAGGACCGCTCTAATCTCCAGGGAAGGCCAGCAGTCCCAGTGGAGACAGGGCATTGAAAAGATGGAGGCGGCAGAACCCAGTGTAGACGGGTGCGATCCAACCTCAAACCTCAAGACTGATATCCATAGGATAGAGCACTCACTGAGTGAAGGGGGCCTGTTTATAAATAAGGATTTTGCTGCATCGCAAGAGCCCTGGGCTCTCGTCTTCTCCTAGCAGTGGACAAAAATCACCGATATTCTTTGGGTTAAAAAAAGAAAAGTTTGGAGTTTAATGGATAAGCATGTTGTTCTGACATCCAGCCCTTCCTGGCCTCACACGCGGGGATGGCAGCTCAGAGACTCTCTCTTAAGTCTTCGGAGGAAGCAGGCGAGCGCTGGCAAGACACATAAATAAGGATGGCTCGGTCCCCGCGCGGTCGCGCCACCCTTGCTGCAGAACACCGACTTCCTGCCCTTCTGCCTTCCGCACGCGCTTCCCCGGGCACCCGCGCCCGCCTGGCGGGGCCCAATCAATGGAAGAGCGGTTTCCGTTCAATGGGCCGAGCTCCCGGCGCCCTCGAGGACAGGCGCGCTCTGGGCTCAGCGTTCTCCGGGCCCCCGTCGGCGCCCACTCGTGGGCGCACCGCGAACCCCTCGCAGCTGTCGCCGCCGATCGCCGTTTAGGGTCCCGGGGCTGCTGCCGGGCCGCCGCCGCCGCTGCCTGGTTCGCCGCGGCCGCCGAGGACCTGCCGGGAGGTGGAGGGGACAGGGCGTCAAAGTTGAGCCGAACTTTGCTGCCGGGGGCGCGCGGGGGCGCCGACGCGTGTGCGCGGGGCGCGGGCTGCGGAGCTGACGGCGCAGCTCTGGGCGGTCTCCCCGGAGGCGGCGGCCCCCCCACCCGCCCCGTCAGTGGCAGCCACACGACCGCACTCACCAGCGAATAATCGCCGCCCGTGACATCTCCGCTGACACCCTCCCAGCCCGGGGGCGGGGTGGGGGGCGACCGGCTGCCACTGCAGTGGGTCGCCAGGACTTGCCGGTCCTGGCACTGCCGCCGGCGCCGCACCGCCAGCGCCGGGCGCCCCTTCTCTTCTCCGCTCAGGTCCCTCCGGTCCCTTGGGGGCGCAGTGCCACCCACCTCTTGCCAGTCTAACCGAGCGCGCGCCACTTCGCGGTCCGGGATTGCCGGACCCCAAAAGGCGCGGTGTCCCTGCCCGGTCGCTTCGGGCACCTCGTTGCCCCCTCGCCAGGCGCGAGCTGCCCCGAGCCCCGCGCGTCGGGCGTGCTCGCAGCTGCCGGGGAACTTTGGCGCGCGCGCCCCCACCCACGCCGACTCACCTGCCCCCGGGGTCGCTCCGCGTGTCCGGGCCGCCGCCCTCCGGAGCCCCTGACCCCGCCGCCGGCACGTTCTCGGGGATCCCCACTCCCCGGGGCAGTACCCCTTGGCTCAGTCTACTGGGGTCTGGGGCCGGCGTGGGCTCCCCGGGCCCCCACCCCCTCCTGGCTCGGGGCGGCTGGGGGTGGCTGGGGGCGGAGGGCTGAGGCTCGGGGCTCTCTCGCCCCCACCCCGCACGCCCTCTTTATTTTATGATCATTGCGAGCGTGCTGTCGCCGCTCAGCCCCGCCGCCCCGCCGCAGCCGCCTGGCGCGCCCCGCGCTGCCTCGCTCTGCTGCAGCATCGGAAAGGCAACCAGGTCAAACTTTGCCGAAACTCGGCCCCTGCGCCGGCCTGGGCCCCGCGTCCGCCCGCAGCCGCCGGCCGGAGCGCAGAGGGCGCACGCAGGGACCGCCGCCCGCTCGCCCGCCCCGCGGGATGCAGGTCCGCAGGCGGCCGCGGCGGGCGAGCGGGCGCCGCCTCCTCCTCCCCGCCCGCCCGGCTCTCCACCCTCGCTCGGGCACACAGTGCGCCCTCCCCCTGGTAATCCCTCTCTCCCTGTCTTCCCCCCTCTCTCCCTCTCTGCAGCGGCTGAGGGAGCTGAACCTCTCCTTGCAAAACGACATTTCCTTTTTGGCTAGCCCTAGGAATTCTGGGTAGTGTAGTTCTGCGTCTGTTTCGGGTCCAGGGGGGCTGCTCCCAGTGCCCTTTGACCTCTACAGGCCAGAGTTTTCCCGGGCTCCGAGCACTCGCTCTGCCCTGGGGATCCCAGCCTCAGGGACCGTGGTTGGATGGAGGCTGCAAGAGCTCTGGGAAGCCCCAGCGTTGAGAAGATTGGGGAGCTGGGAGAATCTGGTCGCTGTGCTAACCACCCACCCCCCAAATACTGGGGACCAACCTCTTAGGTCCCAACTGTGTGTGAAGCACCATACAAGCCTCATTTCATCCATCAGCCACCCTGAGTGGGGATGTGTTACGCACATTTCACAGAAGGGAATTCAAAGTGGAAGACTGGGAGACCTGCCCAAGGCCCCACCTGGCAAGTGTCCCCGCTGGAATTGGGCCTGGTGGTCTCAGTGCAGAGGTTCAAAGGGGGGTTGTGCCCACACAGCAATGGGAGAGCAATCAGTGAGCCTTTTTAAGTAGCGTCATGTGGTGGTCCCACCCCTACCTTGCCACTGCCCTCAACAGGAAAGGCCAAGTGATTGTGACATCAGAAAACCTGGCAGCCACATAAAAGTCATGCTCCTCCCACCATCACACCCTGAAGGGACCCACAACTGGACACAGGGCAGGTGGTCTGGTCATTCTCAAAGCATGTTGGGAAGAAGGGAGGGTTCCACTCACTTTGGGATCTGTCTTTGAGGGATGGCCAGCCAAGCCAAGGGACCCACCTGACTGCAGCAGCAGCCCTACCAAAGCAGGAAGCAGCCAGTTAAGGTGACCACTGCCTTTCCCCAGCCACACCCTTGCCTCAACTGTTGCCATCCACCTATATCCCAGTCTAATAACGGGTTGTCCTTTTCCCGTTCTAGTGGGTGGCTTACTCCTGGTTTTGCTACCTCCGACCACGATTGGCAGGGTGGCCAAACCAATGCCATGGACATGGCCCTTGTGGACTGTTTGCTACCACCCAGTAGAACCACAAACAGTACACGGTTCACTAAGGGCCCAGTGTAAATTTTGACTTTCAGGAAGTCTTCCCTGGTCTTTGGAGAGATCCAAAGTGATCTCTCTCTGCCATGAACTCAGCCCCCATCCAACATTCTGCCCCTCTGAGACTCTCCACAGCCTTCAACACCATCTGATTATCATGCCACCCAGTTCATAAGAAATACGTTAACTTTTGGGGTGCCCATCTCATCTCTTATCCCCAATCACCCCAAATGTATGGAACAGAAGTGCATCACCTTATCATCCAGTGACCAGGGTGTTCCTTGAGGGCAGGGATGCTGTCCTGGAAACAAGGTACCAAGTTCAAGGGTGCACGGATGTGGAACTGTATGTCCCTTTTGAGAAGACACAGAGGCCATGGTCCTAAACATGCCTCAAGTGGGGAAGCCCCTGGAGGTGATTTTTTGGGGAAGGAAATTACTCCCCTCTGTCCTGGGTTTGGTCTGGGCTTGCAGTGATAAAAACTATGTTTACCTTCACCTGGACCCTGGGCAGTGCACACTACAGAGAAATCCAGGGACCAGGAGATACCAACTTCTCAGTCTATAACCCAACCTTGATCGGACCAACACAAAGCCCACACTCAACACTTCCACGAGGTCTGCTGCCCTATCTTGCTGGGGCTGGCCTGCTTAGCTAGAAGGGACTGAACCCTAGGAATCCTCTTGGTTACAGGTGCATGAGTGTTCACGGGATGTGGACTTACAGAGCAGGAGACACTCACCCTTCATCTGATCCCCTTCACAACACCCCCATGAAAGACTTTGCTTTAGTCACAGGGGTTGAGCGCAGCGCTAAGGTTTGCCAGGCTCTGAGCTAAGGCGTAGCTCCATCAGGGGCAGCCCTGATAGAGGGTCTGAACAGGTTTGGCTCACTGGGGCATCACCTGCCCAGTTCCTGAAGGATCTGCCAAGGTTCCAGCTCCCCCTGACCCCAATCTTCCTGCCTCCCTGCACAGCGTTTAGCGTTCTTTGGAGCTCTGTGGGTGTTGGGCCCAGATCCACAGCAACATCAGCCTATGATGTGTAAAGTACTGGTGTCTACAAGCACAGAAAGGGGACATCAGTTTGAAATATGCCTGAAGCCACATGTCTCCTCCCCTTCCTACACCTATGTCCCCCAGATTTCTCTACCAGACATCCCCAGGGAAGACAAAAGGTCAGGGCGCATAGCACAGCCCCTACCCAGAGATGATGGTGTGGCAAATTGGGAGCTCAAAAGGAGGCAAGGAGGTCTTTCTCCTTGCCCCCTCTCCCCAGGTCTCCCTTCTGTGTCCCTCCATTCCTAGTACATTGGCCAACAGAAGTCATGAAAACCTAAAGTCACATAGCAAGTCAGAGGTAGAAACGACACTGGTCCTGGCCACCTGGGTTTTGACATCAGACCCAAACTGGCTCAGAGCCCTTGTAGGGCTAGAGAGAGAGAGAGAGAGCCCAGTGCAGTGTCCTCAGCACTAGGAACTGGGGCTTTGTCACACATTGTCTTCACAGCCTTCAACTGACCCCAGGAGTTAGGGCTTGTCATGCCCTGACACTTAGTCCCGGTGAAGAGAGAGGGCAGGTTGAACCAGGCAGCCGGGCTGTAAGACCCAGAGGCTGGGTGACCCACCGTCCCTGAAAGTGGAGGGCCTTCTTGTTTGGTGGCTACCAGACATAGTTAGACATTGTTCCTCATGGACAAACCTGCATCCAGGGCCACAGTGGCCCTCTGAAAGCTCACCACTTCCAAAGGTGAGGTCAATACCGGGCTAGAAAGGCACTCCGCAGGGGGGAAAGTCCTTGCTGTGCAGAGAGAAATGTTACCTGCTAGAATTCTGTCGCCCAGGGAGATAAGATTCTCTCCCCAACTGTTAGGAAGCAGAGGAAAAGCCAATGGCAGGGCTTGGAATGTCCATCCACCTGGTGGGTGGGGCCAGAAGGCCTGGCCGGTGGCTGGAAGGGGATGGCATCAAAGAGGCCTGTTGGATCTGGGTGTGGATCTGATGGATCACATTTCTGCAGGAAGTGGGTAGCAGCCTGGGCCTGGCCTAGTGAATAGGAACCAGATATCACAGGGGGCCAGGCTGCCCTGCACATGGGGAACAGACCCAGGGGGTCATCCAGCTAGGGCTCCAGTCCCAGCTCAGTGACGACATCACTCTGCACTGAAGGAGAGTGACATGGGTGGGGGACAGCAGGGAGGCAGGGACAAGTGCATAAAACCCATTGTCTAGGCTGGCCTTGAATCTGGAGGCGTGGCCCATCCCTGCTGAGGAGGTTCAGAACCTTGTTCTTTGGGGCACATGAGGCTTGGGACCTCTCAGCTGGCCTCCCCATCCTCCTCACGTTCATCCCTCCGACACCTCAGCTGGGCTAGGCACTTAGAAGACACTGAAGACCATAACCCAGGCCAGACAGGCAACAGCACTTACATCCCGGTGGGCAGAGGGGCACAGAAGAATAACTCCAGGACAGATGAAGGAAGCTATGAATTAGCATAAATAATAAATACACGAAACTGATACTCAGAATGGCCAGGAGTAAGCATCAATCGCTATGCATGGGGAAGTAGATGTTTTGATGTGTGTGCGTCCACGGGAGGGTGAAGGTGCAGGTACTAGGGTGTAGGGTGAGAGCTGGGGTGTGTAAGGGAGTGCGTTGCCGTGGGTTAGTGTGTGAGTGCTGAGGCGTGAGTAATGTGTGTCTGTGTGTCCATGCAAGTGTCTGGAAGGGTACAGGTATGAGGGGTGTGAGCTGTGAGCAAGCCATGGTGTGGACACAGACAAGCGAGCATGTGCACACTGTATACAACCGTGTGTGTGTATCGTGTGGGGTGTATAAGGCTGCTTGAGTGCGTTCTGGTTGAGTGTGGGCTGTGTGCGTGTGTCCGTGTGTGGGTGTCTGTGGAACAGTGAGCGTGTGCACGGGCGTGCGGCTGTGTTGTGGGTGCGAAGTAGGAGCGTGTGGATGTGAGGGCGCACGTGTGTCTGCGTGGGGTGTGTCGCTGTGAGCATGGGGCTGGTAAGGGGGGCGGAGGCTGAATGGAGGTCACCGAAGGGCGGCTGAAGGGTGCATCTCCATCTGTCTGCTCCTCTGGCTCGGCTTCCCCTGGACATTTCTGCGAGTCCGCACACTGCGGTTTTGAGTGCGGGCCTCCGGGCTGGGCGCCGCGGCTCAGCGCCCCGAGGTCATCGTGCGCCCTGCGCTCGGCCTGGCGCCGCCCTCTGCGCCCTCTCTCGAGTCCCTCCGAGGGGTGAGAAGCCCACGTGCAGGCGACCCGGGCGGGGGATGGCTCAGGCCGGGCCAGGAGTGCGGGACGCCCCCGCGCCGGCCTCTCGGGGGCAAAGACAGAGGGGGCGACAGCAGGCTGGGCGCCGCCTGGGAGCGGGTGCGGCACTGGGAGTTCTCCAAGGTGCTAAAATAAACCCAGCGAAGGCTCAGGTTTCCCGACCAAAATAACCCAGGAGCGGCCTTAGAAATGCGAACTGAGAAAGCGATCCGGGCTGGCGTGCCAGGGACGGGGAGGCGGTGATGAAAACTGCTTTCCACCGGCTCCCCGCCCTCCTGGCAAGGGACCGCGCCACTGTGCTCCCTCCCCTCTCCTCCATGGCAGACCCACCTTGGCACTTTTCACTGGTCCTTGGCTGGGGCCTGGCACACAGCAGGCCTCAGGAAGGGAGGGAGTGAGGGATGCACGAGGCCAAGCAGACAGGGAACAACAGATGCCATGGCACCCATGGCCAGGAAGACCACAGCTCTCACAGAATCAGAGAGACTCAAGTCCCTGCTCTGGCCCTGGTCAGCTCTGTGGTCTTCCAGGTGAGGTCACCACTCTGAGCCTGCTCTTTCTCCTCTAAAATGGGAAAAGGATGACTGGGCTTGGCCTGTCAACCAGAACTGTCTGTGGCCCCTTCATGCTTCCCAGGTCTGGGCACTGCACCCCACCAGGCCCCATGGGGACTCCTCCAATTGCACTGTTTTATTTGGTACTTGCCATTTCAACCTGTCCTTTGGTGCACAGGAATGTGTGTATAAAATGGCCAGCCCAGTCACAAAATGGGAACAACCTAGATGTTCAGTAATGAAGAATTGGCTACATAGATTATGGACCACCCATGTGACAAAATGTCAGGTAGTCATTGAAAAATAATGGCATTGTCATGGAAACATGGCCAGGTTTATACTGTTAAGTGAAAAGAGCAAGTTATATTTAAAAAGGATGCAACATGTTTTCTAATGTATATTTGTATGTAAATATATATGAATTTTTAACATGACTCTTGTGTAATATATATTTCTTGGTCTTAAAAGTGATACTTTGTTGATGTAAAATAGTTCAATAACTGGAAATGGCACAGGTGAGAACTCTTTATAATCTGGTCACCCTTGCATAAATAGTGTTGGTTTTCAGGTGGAGGGATTAGATCATCTATTAATTAAATTTTTTGGCAGTAAGTAGTAACATTTTATAATAAGAAAAAAAAATCAGGTTATTGGAGAGCTATAACTATATCATTTGTATTAATTAAATTTTTGCAGTAAGTAGTAACATTTTATAGTAAAAAAAATAAAATCATCGGTAACATTATATTATTTTATAAGCAGTGTCCTCTCTCCTAACTAAACCAAAGGAAGAGATCAGTGAAAGCATTTTCTGAATGAATGAACAAATCCAAAGGCTGTTAGGAAGTGGGACTGTGTGGCCCCCAGTAGGTGCTCTTAGGTTTTATGATTGAGAACTAGCACTTGCCTCTCAGTCACTTGCAAAGGTGACCAGGGTCATCCCAGCTGACACAGTAGAGTAGCAGGCCTCAGGGTCACAGAGGAGCCAACACAGCCCTTTTAGGTTGGGCAAGTCCTTCCCATGATCCTCTGACTAATCTTGGAGGGGAAATAGGCCAGGTAGGGTGGAAGGACTTATATATGGCTGGTCAGCTGAGGTGGGTAAGCCAAAGTTTGAACCTGGGGCTGTTCCTCTCCAGAGCCCAGGAGAGGCTCTGGAGCCCAGGTCTTGACACTGCTGGAATGGAGTTAAATCGTACTTCATGGCCTCCACAGGACTTACTGGGCTTTTGAGCCAGAGGGAAATGCTGACAGAGTCCCTGGGTATTAATATCCCTAGCTGGCTGGACTCTGGGCCCCTGCTGAGGCCAGCTCAGGTTGCCAGCCCTACCTAGGGAGGGTAAGGTGATCGCCCTGGTGGAGAACTGAGTGGACACTTCTAGTGCCTGTGACCTGAAGGATCTGAATCCAAATGTCCCTGTGTCCCCACCCCAGGAACTACACAGGAGGGAGTTTCCCCATTTTAAAGTTTCCTGGATGGATGCCTTCATCTCACTGAGCCTCAGCTTCCTCATCTGCAAAATGGGATTTCACAGCTACTTCTCAGTAATGTTGGTTAAATGGTGCCAGTTGGCTGGTACATGCAGAATCTAGCATACTTCCCAGCATCCATCCATCCACTAGGTGCATGTCTTCACGTGCCTGAGTGCCCACCTGTCTGGAGTCCAGGATGAGGCTCCACGTGTCATCATGATTGCCACACCAAACAGGGAGATGTGATGAGGTCTGGGACATTTCCCCTGACTTCCCCTCCTCCCACGCCAGTCTAAATGGAACACTCTGGAAGCAGAAGATGAGCAATGGGGAGGGCCTAGCCTGTCTGGCCCAGCTGGAGCCAGCCAGGGTTTGCAAGGAACCCTGCAATGAGGGCTCCCAGACTCTGGTCTCACCCCCAGCTGGGGAAGGAGTAGGCTGGCTCGGGAGAATGGCTCCTTCTGAACTGGGGGCTGAAGGGAGAAAGGATTGAGTTTCTCTATGTCAAAGAGAGTCAGTCCCTAGCCCATAGGGCTGAAGGGTCACTGTGTGGCAGGGACCTAGCTTGGCATCTTACAAACATTGTCTAACTGAGCCCCACAATAACCCTATAAAGTGGGTACTATTAGCCCTTGTTACAGATGGAGAAACCAAGGTTTGGAATGGTGATGTGACTTGTTCAAGTTCCCATAGCTGGTTGGTGATGGAAACCCATCTGTCTGACTCTCACGGGGCTGGTCCCCTGGGGCCAGATGGCTCTCACCCCACCCCAGGCAGCTTCCTGTATATGGTAGTCTGTGGGGTGAATCTGGGGTTTCACGGGCTGGCTCCAGAGTTACTTAAGAAGTCTTAGCATCCTACTTCATCTGTGGGGTGGGTAGGCCATGACTTCCAGCCTAGTGAGACCACGGCGCTTACTTCTGACTCTTCTCAGCATCAATGAGCAGCTTCCCTTTTCATGTCCAGTGCAGGCAACCCAAAAAAGGGCTGTGGGCTTTGGGCTCCCAGAGGTCATCCAGAGAGCTGCAGGGAGGCCTACCTAACATCCTAATTCCAGCTACTCTGGAATTACATCTGTAATTCCAGCTACTCTGGTGGCAGAGATTGTGAGGATTAAGATTAGAGGCAAACCCAGGCACAAAGTTTTCAAGACCCCATCTCAACCAAAAGCTAGGTGTAGTGGTACACCCCGGTTATCCCAGCTACACAGGAGATGTAAATAGGAGAAGCCAGGTCCAGGTCACCCTGGGTCAAAAATTGTGAGGCCCTGAGTTCAAAACCCAGCACCATTAAAAAAAAAAAATCCCAAATCCTCTGCAGGGTGTCTTGTTCTGCCCTCTGGGGTGTGCAGCCTCTCCTCTCCTCCTCCCCCTTGCACTAGCCACACAGGGCTTCTGTCCTTCCTGCGTGGTGGCTGGGCTTTTCCCCTGCTCTTCCTTACTGGGGCAAACCTTCCACAACTCCCAACAGCACAGAGCCCTAGCTGTGTGGTCCTGTAGCACCACTGTGCACTTGCCATTATTTCTGTGTCCTTTGTTTAATCCCTGTTTAATTCCTGGGGACAGAGACATTGTTGGTTTCACTCTGGGCAACTTCTAGCCTGGTGACCGGTGCTTGGTAACTATTTATGGGCCATGTGAAGCTCCTGTCCTTTGCACAGCTCTGAGTATCAGAGGCAACCTCCGAGAGGCAGGTCTGTCACCAGCCAATTCATTCGCCCTCCCTCTACTGGAAAGTACATTTCTCTGATTGCCATTTGATTGGATCGTGATACACAACACCAAATTCAAGATTGACTTTTAAAAAAGAAAGAAAGAAAACTCAGCCTGTCAGCCTAATGAAATGCTGTCATTGAGGGAAGAGCCGGCCTGACACCAGGGACCCAACATATCATGCTCTCAGTGACATCATGGACTCCATCATCATTTGTGAGCCCATCCCCCACTGCTTGGTTCTGGTACCCTACAAGCTGGCCTTTGGCTTGGACTCCACCCTCCAGTAGCTGGGACAAGGTCCATGCTGCCCAGGACAGGGGGGCAGGCGGGCTTGGATCCCAGGAGTCTGGACTCCTCAGAGGGCAGCTGGTAAAAGCAGGGGTTAACGCAGGACCTGTGTGCCTGGGCCACAGGCTGAAGCCACAGTTGAGTCCAGAGCAGCAGGACTACATTTCCCAGAGTCCTCCAGGGCCCAGGGATGAGCCATTGGCAGATTTAAATAGCCCAGGCCTCAGACAGCCAGGCCTCAGCTGTGGACTCCTCCGCCTCTCCGGCGGCTCCATTGGCGCTGGCCCCCGCATGGGTGGGCTCCATTGGCTGTCCAGCTGGCACTGACGTCCCCTCGGAGCCTGGTGGCAGCCGGAGGTAAACAGCCATGTGCAATCCAACACTCTATATTTAACAGCTGCTGCGGAGAAGCAGACAGGCCGGCAACGGTGGCGGCTCTCCGGGCCGCTCTTGTCTTGGGGGAGCAGGCCCCTGGAGCCAGGCTGGCACTGGCCTTCTCAGGGTAAGCGAGGTCACCATGCCAGCTTCCCAGAGCCGGGCCCGTGCCCGGGACCGCAACAACATCCTCAACCGGGCCGAGTTCCTGTCCCTGAACCAGCCCCCCAAGGGGACCCCAGAGCCCCGCTCGGGCAGGAAGGCCTCAGGGCCCTCGATGCAGCCCCCACCCTCTGGCGATGGGGCCCGCGAGAGGCGCCAGTCACAGCAGCTGCCCGAGGAGGACTGCATGCAGCTGAACCCCTCCTTCAAGGGCATCGCCTTCAACTCCCTGCTGGCTATTGACATCTGCATGTCCAAGCGGCTGGGGGTGTGTGCTGGCCGGGCTGCGTCCTGGGCCAGCGCCCGCTCCATGGTCAAGCTCATTGGCATCACAGGCCATGGTATCCCCTGGATCGGGGGCACCCTCCTCTGCCTGGTGAAGAGCAGCACCCTGGCTGGCCAGGAGGTGCTCATGAACCTGCTCCTAGGTGAGTGTGCCCATCTGCCATCACCAGCCACTGTCAGGCCCACCTCTGGAAGCCAGCCCCACCTTCCAGGACCAGGTGGGCCTTCAGAAATGGGCTGGACTGGTCTAATGAGATTAAGCGGGAAGGGTGCCCCAGAAATAGGCAGATCTCCAGCTTGGGAAGCCAGGGCTGGTCCCCTGCAAAGTGGAGGCCTCGACCATGTGGAGGCCAGTGGGCACCTGTGGGGGCCTGTTCTCAGCACACTCTGAGACACTCTGTCTCACTGTCCAGCTTGAAGGGAGGCTGGGGCTGGGGGCAGTGACCGCAAGGGCTCCCAGGGTGTCCTGAAGCAGAGTTACCGTGTAGCCCACACCCACAGTTGGCTCTTGCTCCTTAAGGCTCACGGGCAGCGTCTGCGAGCCCAATCCCCACTGCTTGGTTCAGGTACTCTACAAGCTGCCCTAGATTCTACCACAGGCTCTGAGGGCCCAGGGGATCCTGTCTGTGCCTCCCTCCCACTAAGAGCCTCCTGGGATTCTTACCTGCCCCGTCCCCAAGGGAGGGAGTCACTGGAGAAGGGGGCTGGTTCCTGCTTTGATTTAATTAAGTCTTTGCCACTAGCCCTTCAGTTTAGCACTGTCCTGTGTCTGTTACCACGTGAGACCCATGTGGAAGGCAAGGCACTCTGGGCACCTGGAGGTGACACCCAGCCCCTACTTAGCTCACCCTTCTGGCATATCCAAGCCCCAGGGAGCTCTGGGAGTCTCCACTTCCACCCAATCCAGGCCTGTGTTGATTTCCTCACCGTTCCCAGTGTGGCCATCATTCATGACACAGTCAGAGAGGGAGTGTAGGGGAAAGCAAACATGAGTTAGGGGTCTTGGTCCCAAAAGGGGTGAGGGTGGGCTGCTGGGAACTTTAGTTCCAGAAGAAACTACAATGAAACTTTGCATGTCCCCCATCAGGTCTCAGAGTCTGGGGCTCGAGTTTAGTGGGTACCATGTTTAGGGGCCTGGTGAAGTGGAGGTTCTGCCACCATGGAAGTTGCTCATTCTTATTATTAAGTCATCAATTTACTTATCATTTTATCCTGAATGGAATCCCATGAGGCTGGTGGCTCCTGCCACTCCCGTTTTACAGATTGGGAAACTGAAGTTTGTAGAACTACAGCAGCCCGGCCAAACCTGAGAGCTTGAGCTCTGCACCAGCTCCACCTAACAAACACCTGCGCTCTTTGCAGGAGCCATCCTAGGGCCCCCAGAGGGAGGGACAGAGCCAGGTGGCAGAGGTGCCTGGCCAGGAGGCCAGGCAGGACCTGCTCCCACGTTTCTCTGGAGCCCACCACAGCCTATGACTCCAGAAAGCCGTGTTAGGACTCAGGTTCCTGGTGTCACAGGATGGGGTGGGAAAGTGCCCAGCTTCTCTCTCAGCCCTGGGCTCCACACCCCATCCGCTCCTTCCTGCCCTTCCCACATGACGGTGGAGCTGTGATTTGTTGAGTGTTTGCCTTGTGCCAAGTTTGCGTAAACCATACTGTCACTTTTGATCTTCACCATAACCCTTGAGTGTGGTGGTGTTGTTCTTACCCCATTTAAAAAGGAGGACACTGAGGCACAGGGCTATGGCTACCCAAGGTCACGCAGGCAGGCAGTGATGGAGTCAGGTTCAGAACTGGGCACAGCTCCAGCTTTGCTTTGCATTTTCCCAATGAGGGTGAAAGGGAACCATGTTGGGCCATTTGGAGAAAGGCAAGGGCCCAGGAAGAAAGCCTCCCACAGCCAGTAGCTGCTCCAACAAGGAGGTAAGCTCCCCATGGCAGGAGGCATACAAACAAGTATCATCACCAACTAAAGTAGCTCCACTTTCATCTGCTTTTTATACATGAACATTTGCTTTTAAGAAAGATTCCCCTGCCCCAGACATTTAAAAGTTTGCAACTCCCTTCTTAGGATGACATTTCTGGTTCTTTCCAGCTGCTATAGGTACAAAAGTGCCCCTCAGGGTGAGGACCAAGATTCAAGATGCTCCTGTCTGGACTAAGAATAACAGTAGCTTTTAAATCTTTACAAACATCATTTATTGAATTTCATTGTGCACCAAACACTATCCCTTCCTGGTGATTTTCAAAAGTAAATGTCACTAAAACCATTTTATAGATGGGTAAACTGAAAGTCAGGAGGACTAAGCAACTAGCCCACTCATAGAACCATAAGTGACAGATCTGGGAACCAAGGCTCCTGGCCTGCACCCCCACCCCCATGGGCTTAGAGGTCACACGTGTCACCTGTCCCTTCCATCTGTGTGCCCAGGTGCCAAGACCACTATAGACAAGGGCCACTCAAACAAAGCAGTCACTCACTCTGGCCACTTGAAACAGGCAGTGAGTGTCTGGAGGCCAAAGCCACTCTACGGGTGCAGCCCAGACCCTCAGTCTAGTGAAAGAAAGTGCAGGAACAGCCAGGGTGGGCCTGACCTGCCAAGAGGGTCAGGGCACCTACCTGCTCCACCTAGGGAAACTCACCCTCACGAAGCACCTCCTCCTCTGTCAGTCAGGCCCTCAGCTGGAGGGTCTGGAGCACCTTTCAGTCCCAGAGCCCAGTTGTGGGTCAGACTGGGCTTTGTCCCGGTCCCTGCTCTACTCCTTAGTCACGGTGCAAACGTGGTCACATCGTTTCCCCTCTCTGTGCCTCAGTTTCCTGCTCCATACAATGGGGGTCAGGGATGCGGTGGGAAGGGCAGGGAGCAGGCGAAGCACAGTGACCAATGTCTCTATTGTGGGCACCGTGGGGCTTGGGGTGTGAGGGATCCTTGGACAGCCTTGCCCCACACTCAGATCCAGGGCACCTGGCCGACACCTGGGGCAGTCTCTGGCTGGGAGCCTCACATGTGCTGTTGGGACCCCAAGGGGCAGATGGAGCAGGAAACAGGAGGTGGGCCTAGGAAGGTCTCAGCTGGGTGAAGACACTGCTTCACACTGCTCCCCGCACGGCAAGTGATGCTGTATCCTCACCCCCAGCCCCCTTGCTCCCAAGGGCCCAGGATGCAGAACAACTTTAGCAGCTGGTGAAAGCTGAGAATCAGGTGGACCTGGTGCAAACCCCAGGCTTGTGGTGGCCTCGGGCAGGTGACATCGCCTCTCTGAGCCTCAGTTTCCTCATCTGTGAAATGAAGGTTGTTGGGACACTTCCCTGAGTGCTTGGCACATACAAATGCCAGTTGACACTTGAGTAGCAATGTTTGTCAACAGCAGCATGGTCATCCTCACTATCGCCATCAGAAGGCCCAGCCCCGCCTCCCACCAGGTCCCCTCCAGCTCTAGATGCTGGCGAAGCCACCCCATCACCTTCCTTACCCCTCCCCGTAGCACCAGTTTGATAATCCTAAACGGAGCCAGGTAATGGCTGGTGGCCCAGCCCGGTTTACCAAGCTGTCTCCTTTCCTTGTGGGTCTGTCCTGGTGTCAAAAATGGCCTGTGTCTTCTTACGTACAATCTGAGCTCTATATTAAGATTTGCCTGAGCATGAAAATTGTCTGGGAGCTGAGCACGGTGACGCACACTTGTAAACCCAGCTGCTTGGGAGGCAGAGGTAGGAGGATCACTGTCTAAGCTCAGCCAGGGCAAAAGCATGAGACCCTGATCTGGGCTAGGGATGTGCCTCAAGTGAGTGGTAGAGCACCTGCCCAGCAAGCACAAGGCCTGAGTTCAAACTCCAGTTCAGCCAGAGAAAGAAAAAAAGAAAAGTCTGTGTTTTTATGGGTCATTTTGTATCATGTTAAAATACACATGTTGGAGTCTGAGAGTGAAGCTCAGTGGTAGGGTGTGTGCTTAGCATGCATGGGCTCTGGGTTCAACAGCAGCACTGTAAAATTACCTCTGTATACATGTTCTCGTTTTAGTTTTAAAATATGCACTTCCCTGGTACCAAGTCGGCTATCATCACTACCATCCACCTCCAGAATGTTTTTATCTTCGCGCTGAAACTCCGTCCCCGTTAGATACTCCTTCATTCCCTCCCCCGGCCCCTGGCTGGTCTCATTTCACTTGTGGGGCTGGTTCATTTCACCCAGCTTAATGCTCACAGGGTTCGTCCATGTTATAGCATGGGTCAGACTTTCCCTCCTTTTATGGCTGCATGATATTCCCTCGCACATTGTGTCTACCCATTATCTGTTGATAATTTCATTGTGGTTTTTTTTTTCATTTTCCGGCTATTGCAAGTAGAGCTGCTATGAACCTTGGTAGGTATCTGAGTCCCGGCTTTCGGTTCTTTGGGTTGTATGCTCACTCAGGAGTGGATTGCTGGGTCATGTGGTAATCCTGCATTTGGTTGTTTGAAGAATCAAGGTACTGTTTTCCAGTTTCTCCTCATCCTCACCCACACTTGTTATCTGTCAGGGTGTACAGCGGTACCTCATTGTGGTTTTGATTTGCATCTCCCTAAATGATTGGTCATGCTTTCAGTGAGAAATAATTCAAACGTTACAACCTAAATAAGGCAAAAATGCGGGGAGAAATTCTGCAAAGAGTAGACCTTGCTATTTATTTGGGATCGCAGAGCATTGTGGTAGGAATGCAGGGGCTCTGGTAAGCCATGGGAGTATTTAAAGAGGCTGACGCAAGGGAACTTTTAAAAGTCAAAACCGAGGAGGATTGCAGCAAATATTTTGAAATGATAATCCTTGACCTCAATGACTGATAACAAAAGCTGCGTCAGAGCAAGAGCAGACAGGCACTTGCTGGGCAGAGGTCCTTGAAAGAGTGCTTTTGTTCGGGACGTGGTTCCCGGCAGACTTGTGGTCCTGGCAGTCTTTGTGACAGTGCCTGTCGGGTACGCGCATGGAAGAAGTCTTCCTTCACTACCTCCAGCTTTATCGATCATTTTGCTAGGGTTGACACGAGAGACTCCATCCTGATTCTGACAACTTCCCCACCTCCTTCACGAAGCACAGACCATGTGGAAGGCAAGCCTGCCCCTGCGACCCTCCCAGGAGCACTTTCGGTGGCAGTCTGGACCCTGTGCCTCTGATTTCTCATGCACACTCATGTGGAACGTTGATCTCTGGTTGTTTGCCCAGCATAGCCCTTGCTCTCATGGGCCAGAGGAGACTTGCCAGCTGTGCATCACCTCTGTGCCATCCTTATCCCAGGCCCCCAATTCCCTCACACCAACTCCCAGCCCCACCCCTGCTCCCAGCCGCCTTGGTTGACTCCAGATAATCTGTTCTCTTGGCACGCCATCCCTGCCCACCCACTCTTGCTTTGGGGGACAACTTAGGTAACAGCTTCTCCGTGAGGCTTGTGTGCCCTGTTGCTGATTGAGGGACATTCAGGCTTCTCCCAAATCTTCAGTCAGACACACTCCCACTCCCAGAGGCAGGACATGACCCCTTCTCTGGCTTTGCTTCATATTATCTCAGGGGGACTCAATGTGACAACTGTGCCCTGGGATGTGTGATCACCCCAAGATCAGGTCAGGTCTCCAAAATGCACCATCGTGGCAGGTGTAGACATGAACTAACTTGATGTGAGAGGGGCAGGGCTGGGTCTGCACGGCCCACTAGCATGGCCCACCTGCTTAGTGAGTCAGTTCCTTTCTGGGACTCGCTCCCAGCAGCCCCCGGGAGGCACACAGCTGAGCAGAGATAGTGTGGTGGGCCTTTGTGTCAATGACTGATGCTTCGGATGGGAAGCTGGCTCTGGCATGAGGCTTCTTCAGGTGAGAAAGTACAAACCCCAGGAAGATAGGCTTCCTCAGAACCACTTGGGCAGGAGAAAAGGAAGCAAACCAAGGTCCTCTGACAGCACCCTGGCATGGAGGACCTGAGCTCGGCCGACTCACAGGAGGCAGGCTGTGGGCGCAGGAGAGATGCGGACATGTGTGTGCACACACCATAAACGTGCATACGACACACCCATTGCACACACTACACCCAGCTGCACACAGGCAGGTGCACACACTGTTCACGCCAACAGAGCAAGGGTCCTGGTGCCAAAAGACTAGCATGTCCCTGTCTCCCCCTGGAATTTCCACTCTCCCAACCTCTGTGCTCAGCAAATGCTGCTTTAAAAAGTTATTTTTAAAATAACTTTTGTGTGTGTGGTAAGATATGTATGTACATACTGTATATGACATGTGTATATGTACAGCATAAAGCGTGCCAGTTTAACCATTTCTAACAGTGGAGCTCAATGGCATTAAGTCGTTCACACTGTCATGTGGCTATCCTCTGCCACAATGTTTTCACCTTCACTGAACCTCTGTCCCCATGAAATGCTGACTCTCCATTGCCCGCTCCCCACCCCCACAGCCTCCATTCTACATCTTCTCTCTGAATTTGACATCCTCGCTGCCTCACCTAATAAATCTTACAGTATTTGTCCTTTACAAAAACAACTTTGAGCGTATCAGCAGAGTGGTTCAAGTGGCAGAGTGCCTGCTTAGCAAGCTTGAAGGCCCTGAGTTCAAACCCCAGAACGGCCAAAAAAAAAAAAAAAAAAAGAATTGAGAAAAACAGCTTTGAAAATGTGCACAACTTGTGCACGTTCATGCAAAGAAACTTTTCATGCAGAATTACAAAAAGACAATAAAAGTCCCCCTACCCTTCCTGCCCAGGGAGAAGTACTGTCCAGGCAGAGGGCCTCCCAGTCTCCTCCGCACATAAATGCTGACTTGTATGTCTCTTACTTGACAGAGCCAGCACCCTACTGAAAATCCTGTTTTGTAATCAGCCTTTTCCACTCAGCACATCCTGGTGCTTTCCTTCAGTGGCTGCCAAGGGCTCCTTGTCTAGACTCGGCCATGGCTTGTCACATCTGTCTCCCCTGAAGGGCACTGGGTCATCGCACGATTTTCAGGGTTATAAATAATGCTGCAGTGGACATCCTTGACCAGGATTGTGGTGCATGTCCCCAGTTATTTCCCAAGGAGCCGTTCCTACAAAAGGCATGGCTGAGTCTGAGGGAGGTGTAGGGAGACTTCTGGCTCTGACGCCAAATGCCCTCCAGAAAGCTCAGACCAATTTACACTCCCTGGTGGCAGTGTAGGCCTGGTTCCTACCTCCCAGAGCCAGAATGGGGACTCCAAAGGCAGGGTCCAGCCTCAGGCCGGAAGTACCAGGATGCCTCCTCACAGCCCCGGCCAGCGAGTGACCTTAGCTCACAAACGTGCCCCTTCTCCTCCAATCAGGAATGCAGTGAGGCCCTGTCTTTGTCCTTGTGACAACAGTCCAGCCCCACCCTTTCCTTCCCATCCTGGTTCCCACAGCCCTGTCCTGAGGCGGAGCTGGACTTCGGAGAGCATTCTCCAGGGAACCCCAGCACAAACCCCAAAGGAGCCACACGAGGTCCTCCCAGCCACCCGTGTGCACGGCCACGGCAAGCCAGTTGTGCTCTGATTCCCAGGATGCCTCGGACAAGCGTACCTCCGTCCCCTCAGGCCAGTAGCTCTTTTCTGTGGTGAGAGAGCCCTAGTTCTACCCAGCCTGGGGCCCTCCAGCATTCTGCTCCCCTGGCCTCCACAGGCCCCAAGGGCCACTAAACTAGGGAGTCTGGGAGAACTCCAGAGCAGCTGAGCCTCAACGACAGCGGGGCTTCTGGCCTGGAAGACTCAGGAATCAAACCCCAGCTAGGGGAAAGGCAGGCGGCGTGGAGATGGCTAGGCTGGAGGGTGTGAGAGGTGGTCAGACCAAGGCACTGTCAATCAACTGGCTGCACACGGCCCTCAGAGCAGGTCCCATGTCAATCATCATGGTATCAATAAGGGATGGGCGTGCCTAGCCCAAGCAGTTTCCTAGCAGCAACCTTGACCCTGGTCTCCCTTTCCAGCGCCTGAATGCACAGCCACCACTCTGGTTGACCCCAGAAGGAAGCCCAAGGAGGTTAAGTGTGATTTGCCCAGGTTGCACAGCAAATCAGAAGCCATGTGGTTTTTGCTAGCCCTCCAACCTTGCCCCTGAGCCCCCTCTAAGGTGGATTTTCCCATTCCGGGGATCCCTTTGGCTGCTGTGTACTAGGGACAGTGGTTCAGTCAACAAACTTGACAGTATGTAATCCACGGAGCCTTGAGTGATGGCACCGTTTGCTTTTTTCTGGGGCTGATGACGTTAGGATCACAGTCATGCCATGGGCTGGTCACACTGGAGGAGGGGACAGGGCTTTGACAGGCCTGTGGGGGCAGCAGGAGAGGGCAGGTAGTCACAGCAGGTGGAGGAGGCCCAGGAGGCATGGCTCTGGGGAGAATCATCTGGACCCCTGGATTGGATATGCCAGCCCCACCATCACCTCCATCTATACCCATCTATACCCACCATCACCTCCATCTATGGCTGCAATCTGGGGAGGGGAAGGGCCACAGCCTCCAAATCTGTAACAGTGTCATTCTGTAATCGTTTGCTAACTGTCCATCTCCCCTTGGCTATGGAGGGCACTGCCAACCTGCCCCACCAGCCCTGAGCCCGGCACAGGGCTGACATCCCTGAGAGCCAGTCTTGTCCAAGAACTCGTGATCGAGTAAGCAACTGAACCAGGCATAAGATGGGCCGGACCAGGTGAACCTCCAGGCTGGGCCCAACCGAATGGTCCCCAAGGGACACAGGGCAGAAAAAGAGCAGAGTTCCACCCCGTGATGGCCTTAAGAGGTGCCCCCCCCACACCAGAAATAGCAGCTCCCCAAAGGCAGGTGGGGGGAGCTTGAATCATGGCACAGGTGCCTCCAAGGCTTCCCTGGGGGCAGAGGAGGGTCCCTTGAGGCCAGCGCCCACTGCTTTCCGATCTCCTTTGCTGGGGCTTTACCCTTTCCTGTGGAAAGGTTTTACTGATAGCAAGTGAGAAAGGTTTGGATCTGGCTCACCTCTTGTCTAGACGATCTGACAGCCTGTATAGAAAGCTGGGCCTGTGAGGGGGACGGAGGTTGAGGCACTGGTTTTCTTTGCCCTTGGCTATCCCATCAGAGAGAGGCCCTGAGCCTGGTGCACCCCCTGGGTGACCTGGTGAAGCCCCACTCCTTTCTCCCTTCTCCTAGCAGCTCCTGAGCTCCAGTGCTGAGGCAGGGTTTAAACTGGCTTCACTGAGACAGCTGCTTCCTGATAGGACAGGTGGCCTGGGCCTTCCAGTGGCTAGTGGTGTATTTTAACTTGCTGTGTGTCCCAGTCCACATTAACAACCCCCAGATGCCCAGAACCCAGGCCTGCCCCGGCCCTAGACACTGGCCAGATCATCTGAGCCTAGTGGAACCTCAGGTGCATTGGGATGCCTGCCTTGTGATAGACACCCAGGCTCCAGGGCTGGAAAGACTTCTGTTGCTGACCTGGGCCAGGCCAGCCAGGTCTTAGGAAAGGCATAAGGACCACCCCACTCTCGGCCACACTCCCGTGTGCTCTGTGCTTCGCGCACACTGATCAGCTCCATTCATCTTCTGATGGCCCCTGTAGCTGTGAGGAAACCCACATCGGAGAGCGGGAGGAGCTGGCTTTTAGTGAGTGGATAAGCCGGGACCTGAAACCCACTTGTGATCCTGGAGCTTGCAAGTTTAAACTCTTCTTGTGTCACCTTGTTGTCACACCCAAGAGGAGTGAGCCCGTCACCCAGGGGCTGGCAGGTGAAGGAGGGGCCCTCCAGGAATGAGGCCCAGTTGACTCTTCTTGGCCTGACCTCCTCAGTTCTTCTGTTTGGTCCAGGGGTCCCAGGAACCCCAGAGGTCAAGGGCAGTCATTTCCTTCAGCTCCTGACTGTCCCTGGCCCCTCTACCCTGCTGGGACTGTGACCTCCCCCACAGTCCAGATGGCTCCAAACCTGGGTCTGGGCCAGCAGGTAGCCGCACTCCTCCCTGGCTGCTATGGAAATGGGAAGTGAGTGTAGATCAGGGCTCCTCTGACCTTGCTGGGTGTTCTCTCCAGCACCCTGTCCTGCTTCTGCCCTGTCCCTGGCTGGCCAGGCATGTCCCAGTGTGAAAGGCCATCAGCTGGTCCTGTGGCCAAGGAGACTCTCAGACCTGGGAAAGACTAGTGTTCAAATCCCAGCCTGAGAGGCTGCACTGCAAGCAGCAGCCTTGCTGAGGGCAGGAAGAGAGGAAGGATGGAGAAGTCCTCGGGATGCAGCGTCTCAGTCAGCAGGGTGGACGCTGGGCACCACAGTGCCCTGCTCTCAGCAGTGAGAGTCAGGGGCCTCTGACATGGTGAGACTTTCAAAGGCCGGGTTACGGAGCAGTACGCATCAGGCCTGCTATGGTTTTTTATTAAATCTCCCTGTGGATGGAGAGAGGAGTCTGGAACCAAGGCCACCTCTGAGTGTCAGGATCCCAGAGCTAGCTTTGGTAAATGCCCTCAGTGACGTCGCCTATTTTAACTGTTTCTCATTTCTTGTGCGTGTGTTTGTGTGTGCTGGGGATGGAGCCCAGGGCCCTGTGTGGGCTAAGCGTGTGCTCTTCCCCTGAGCTGTCCCCAGCCTGTTCTTTCTCCCATGGCTGAGAGAATGGCTGCAAGAGCCAGCCACCGATGCACAGTGAGGTTGTCTAAGAAAGTGCCACCCAGGCTGCGTCCAGAAACTGTCCTTCAGGGACAATTCCTTCATCCAGCCCTGCTCATGGACCAATCCCACCTGCTTTGTAAATGTCCTAGGAAAGTCAGTCACCCTGCAGGCACTGTGTGGTTCTTTGTGGAGGTAGATCCCTCTTACTGTGAGATGTTAGGTGGCCTGTCCAGCGTCATGGAGCTGCTGCAGTGTGCTGAGGGGGTGGTCTTTGCTGGTGCTGTGTCCTCCCTGAGGTCTCCTGAGACCAGGAAGCATGGGGCACTGTTGACTACCACACCTGCCCTGGTGGTGTAGCCTGGTCTTCTGCCACCCTGGCCCCAGAGCAGAAGGTGTGAGCTCTGATGGCCTTTCTAAGGGTGGGGAGGGCTTGTCTAGGGTCCCCACATTGGCCACCCTGGGTGACACTGTGATCACCCAGGAAACCAAGGCCCTGGCCTGATGCCTTTATCTAATGGCTCAGAGAGGCAGAGCAACCCACCCAAGCCACGAAGGGGACCTAAGCCTCCCTCAGGCTTCCAGCATAAGGAAATAGCCCACCCCTCTGACCCAATTGACATTCAGAGTCTGCTGCTCTGTGGGGGTCAGGAGCAAGCTATGCACGAAACAGGCCAGGCCCTGCTTCCGTGAGGCAGTGGTGCAGGAGCAGGTGTGAGATAGCACCATTTTCTCACCACCCAGCCACTGTGTGAGGCAGGTGGGGGACACCCAGGGTGGTGAGAATGCACAACTCAGGGCCTGATTGTCCTGAAAAAAGTCAGGGAAAAGACAGAACATTCCAGAAAGAATGTTCCAAGCTTCAAGGCTTTCTCTTGTCCTCTGTAAAGTGGAGGTGATGTAGTCCAGCAGCTGTGGAGGACAGTCAGGGCACTTCAAGAAGCCATGAGGAGTTACAGTCACCCAGCAGCCACTGCTAAGGATGCACCAGTGGGTGTGAAGCAGGGCTGGAGCATGGTTCCGGGGCACAGCGCTTGCCTGGCCTGCACAAGCACCACAAAACAAAACTTTCTGAAGGAGGTGATGGTGCTCTCCAGTAATCCCAGATACTTGGGAGGTAAAGATCAGGAGAATCTAGGTTCACGGCCAGACTGGGGAAAAAGTTAGCGAGACCCCATCTCAACCAGTAGCTGGGTGTGGTGTTACACGCCTGTCACCCCAGCTGTGCAGGAAGCATAAACAGGAGAATCATAGTCCAGGCCAGCCCCGGTATAAATGTGAGATCCTATTTGAAAAATAACTAAAGCAAAAAGGACTGGGGTGTGGCTCAGTGGTGGAGTGCCTGTCTGGCATGCTTAAGGCCCTCAGGTTCTGCCACAGCACCCACACACGCAAAGAACTGGAAGCAGGGGCCCAAGAAACACATAGACACTGCAGCACTGTTCACGACCAAAAGTGGAAGCAAGCCAACGTCCACTTTTGGTAACAGACCGTGGCATGTCCATCCAATGGAATAGTATTCAGCCATAAAAAGGAATGGGGCGCTGATCCATGTACCATGTGAATGAACCTTGGAAACACTGTGATAAGGAAAAGAGGCCTTAGGCAAGAAGGCCACTCAGCTGTGCTCTCCACAGCGGCAGAGAGCAGACTGGGGGGCCTGGAGGGAGGGGGATAGGACTGACTGCTTCACGGGTACAGGAAACTAAACCAAGGTGCTGGCTGTGAGCACTGAATATCACTGAATTGTGCGCTCTAACACAATTGACAATTGTGTGAATGTGACTTTCACTTCAAATTTCTAAAAATGGGGATGAGCTGGGTGTGGTGGTGCACACCTATAATCCCAGCTACTTCAGAGGCAGAGGACAGAGGATTGTAAGTTCAAGGCCAACCTGGGCCAAGTTGTTGGAATCCTGTCTTAAAAAAACAAAATAAAAACAAAAGGACCAGGACATGGCTCAAGTGGTAGAGCACTTGCCTAGCGAGAAAGAGCTGTCCTGGCGCCTCCAGTGCCTCTGTTAACAGCCTCCCAGCATGAACAAAACGCGTCCCCATTCTCATCAACGGTCCTGGGAGGGGAGGGATGAGAGGAAAATAGGAGTGAAGTGAGGTGAAGGGGTCTTTTACAAGCAGTGCAGTCAGCAATGGCTTCTCAGCTGAAGGGAAGGGGCTATTGGAGGGAAAGGCTGTCCCTTCCTGTGGGAACAGCAGGTACAAAGGCCCTGGGGTTGGAACCTGCCCACCTCAGAGGTCAGCGTGGCTGAGCGAGGTGCGCGAGGCTCGGGTGGGTGAGGTCGGAAGGGGCCCTGACAATCTTGGGCCCTCTGCCCTCTGTCCACAGCCCTGCTGCTGGACATCATGATGGTAGCTGGAGTCCAGAAGCTCATTAAGCGACGTGGCCCGTTCGAGACAAGCCCCAACCTCCTGGACTACCTCACCATGGACATCTACGCCTTCCCCGCCGGGCACGCCAGCCGCGCTGCCATGGTGTCCAAGTTCTTCCTCAGCCACCTGGTGCTGGCGGTGCCCCTGCGCGTGCTGCTGGTGCTCTGGGCGTTCTGCGTGGGCCTGTCGCGCGTCATGATCGGCCGTCACCACATCACCGACGTCGTCTCGGGCTTCATCTTTGGCTACTTCCAGTTCCGCCTGGTGGAGCTGGTTTGGATGTCATCCAACACCTGCCAGATGCTAATCTCCGGCTGGTGAGCAGCAGGGGACACCCGAGGGAGGCGGCAGGAGGCAGGGCTGATGGCCACCCCAGGGCTGGAGCCGGCCACCCTCACTCAACTTCCCTGGCTTGGATGGAGGCTGGTGGCCCCAGGCCGGCCCAGGTGACAGGCATGTTAGCAGTGCCAGGCCCCTTGCTTCTGTTCTTGGACTCTGAGTGTCCTTTGTAAGTGGCCGGGGCCATCCACCAAGGCCACTCTGCTTGGCCTCCATTCTGGAGACAACAGGCAAGACAATGGCAGCAAGATGGGGCTGAGTCTTGTCTCTTCCTTGTCATGACTGTTGTGGTCTGGGGTATCCCGTAAAATGCTCCAAACCCCACCCAACACAGGAGCCCTCGTCATTGGTGATCGGATACCTTAGGGCAGCACTTTCCAAAGGGCACCCATGGGACACAAGCCTGCAGGACACTTTGGGAGCGGGGGAAGGGCTTTGTGGTCCAGTACATTTGGGAAGTGCTGCACACTGCCCCTGCCGCGGACACTCTTGGGGATTCCGTAAAGGCTCTGACAAGTCCTGTAGAAAAGGCTGCTGCTCAGCCTGGCTTAATCCATGTTTCCTGGACTTATTTGACCACAGAACCCTTTACCATGGAACAGCTGTTATAACCTACCCAGCCCCCACCCCCGCCATTCCCGCAAGCACATTTGGGAGCTGCTTCTCAGGAGCCCAAGGGCCTGGGGCACGAGCTGGCCTCTCCCAACACCCAGCCACAGAGCCTGGGGAGAGCAGGTGCCCACGCCACAACCCACAGAAGGCATGGCCAGCCATGGCTTGTGGGCGTTGGTGAGGCTTTGGCCCCCAGGGGCCGGACTCTGTGTGACCTAATAGGTCGTTACAAGGTTAGCCATTTATGGATGTGCACTTCATGTGACAATACAGACGACACGCAAACAGACACTGTCCTGTGTGGTTTTTAATGTGTGGGATGCACTTGCTCTGGCTGACCAGCGGGCAAGGGACACAGGCTGGCCACACCCAGGCTCTTCCAGACCTCTGGTTCCTTCTCCTTGAGGCCTCTGTCCGACCACCTTCCACCACCACATCCAGACCCTGCACTGCTATTCTGCCCGCCCTCTCTGGGGGTGAAGAAGCCCCTGGCTGCCAAAGGCCTCCTCTCCCCAGCCTCCAGCAGGTCCCTAGGAGCCACAGCGAGGGACACGCAAGACAGGAGCACCCAGACTGTCAGACAAGGGTCCCCAAAAGCACAAGTCTCTGCTGAGATGAAGGACCTGGGTGGAGTGAGCCTGGAAGGAGGGGACACGGACTCTGGCAGAGGGAGCAGAGGGGCGAGGCCAGGAGGCTAGAGCAGCCCAGGCCTCTCAGTGGCCTGCAGAAAGTCAGCAATGTCACACGTCACACATCACACAGTGTGAGTGCTCTCATCATCAGCTCACAAGGCCCCTCAGATGGGGGCTGAGCAATGTGCCCACTTAGAGATGAGAACCAAGCCCTGAGAGGCCAGGCGACTTGCCCAAGTCTGCCAGCCAGGCAGGTGCTGTCTGTCCATCTCTGGCGTCTGGAGGTGGCCATGGTCCTTAACTCTGTGCATCTCTCACCTTTGCCCATGTCACTCCGTGGCCCTCTCCTCAGGCCTGGGTCTGTCTCCAATCAGCCTGGTGTACTCTTCATAGAGGGACAAGTCCCATTGGTGCAGGGTCACCATCCTCCAAATGACCTCATGTTCACTGACATCTTAACCAGTCTGCCAACTCCCTTTCCAAATAAGGTCACATCCATAGTCTTAGGACTCTGACGTATCTTTCTGGGGGGACACAATTTGAGCCCTTACACACAGGATCCTTCGGGGGAGGGTTAACAGTTCCTCAACTGCCCCTCTGCCATCTGCAGGCCAGCCCTGCAGAGCAGCTAGAGGCAGGTCTGCCAGGCACAGTGGCCGCCCAGCCTGTCCTCCTCTGGCAGGGATTTTTGCATCCCTCACAATGGTGGTCACCCAGGGCCCAAGACTGGTGCCTGACCTCCACCAAAAGTCATCAGTTTCTCCACTGATCCTTCTATATGTTCAGCTGTACTGAAGTGACAGGGTCTACACCCTGCCTTTGTCCTGGAGAGTCAGGTCCTGCATGGCCACCACGATGAAAGCCTCCCCCACCCCCACCCCGCCATCCCGTGTAGAAGGCTGGCTGGTTCCAGAGTTTTTAAAATGCCTTCCACACATTCCCTCGGGTGCCCCTGGCAGCGGCTGGTGCCTAACAGGGTGTGAGCAGAAGGATGGAGGTGACTTCCTTCTTCCTTCCCTCTCGCCCCCGGAGCCTGTCATCCACAATGAAGCCAGCTTCTGCACACTGGGCCCATGTGCTCAGGAGGGACACAGTTCCCCAAGGTCTCCTCAGGGTGGACAAGGGGTCTTGGAGACCTCGGGATTTGGAGGGCTGGGAGGGGGTGGGGCACCGAGAGTGGTTGGGGCCTAAGGAGGCCCGGGAAGGCAGTTGCTGCCTGGGAGCCACAACCTGGGGTGGCAGTGACAGTGGCAGCAGGTGCTGGCTCTGGTACTGATGTCCCCATTGGAACCCTGGTGTCCTCATGTGGACCCCCGAGGACACCCCTGTTTGGTGACTCAGGGGTGTCCTCTGCACGGGAGCCTGGCATGGGTCCATGCACAATGTCAGATACTGGCGGTGTGAACGTGGTCAAGGCTGACCATGGTGCCAACTTCTCCTGCCATGGCTCCCCAGACTGGATTCTGCTCAGACTCTGCAGTCTCTTTACATCACCAGCTCTGCAGCCCCTGACCACAGGATGTGGGAAGAGATGCCACTGTGCCATCCCAGACGGACCCCTGGGGCAGCCTGCAAAAGCAGGGCCTGAGAGGAGGGACAAGGAGGGGCAACTGCAACTCCTTCAAGAACCGTATCACCAACAGCTCCTGGACAGCCTGGGTGGACAGCCTGGCAACAGCTGCAGAGCCCTAGCCAGGAACCAGAGACAGCACACAGGCAGTGGGGGGTGCGCTTGGAGGGTGGAAACCACTAACTGTTCCTTTTATTTTATTTTACTTTATTTTATTTATTTATTTATTATTTATTTTTCAGTATGGGGGTTTGAACTCAGGGCCTCACACTTGCTAGGCAAGAGTACTACCATTTGAGCTGCACTCCCAGCTCTTTTGTTTTTATTTTGTTTTGTTTTGTTTTTGCGGTACTGGGGTTTGAACTGAGGGCTTCGTGCTTGCTAGGCAGGCGCTCTACCACTTGAGCCACTCCACCAGCCCTTATTTTGTTTTTGAGATAGGGACGGGCTCACTTTGCCCAGGCTGACCTGGAACTCGAGATCTCCTGCCTCCACCTCCTGAGGAACTGGGATTACAGGTGTGCACTACCACACTCAGCACCACGCTCATTTTTACATTGAATTATAAGACCTGGTTTCTGAAGAGCAAACTGATTCCACATGATCAAGACTCGTCACCCTCCTAACAACTGCTAGGATGGAGGAGATACAGACTTTGTGAAGGATTTTGGTGTCACATCTATGAGGGGAAATGGCATATTTCTCTTGATTTCCTGCGTCTTCTTCATGGGGTAGTGAAAGCCTCATCAAATAATGTCGCTCTCTCCCATGTTTCTGCTTATTTGGGGTGCTGGGCACGGAACCCAGGGTATTACGCATGCCAGGCAAGTGCTCCACCCTGGGCTGCATCCCAAGCCCTTGTTCCCAAAGGTTTGTGTAACATTGGGGGTCCTTCTTTTTCAGATCTCGGCATTCTCATTCCCGGCCTCCCCAAAATCCACCGTTCAGAGCTGGCATTCGATTCTCTGCCATGACTTCAGGGGTGGGGAGGAGAGGGACTGTGCTTCCTGTGAGTCTGACCTGTGCTGCGTCCACACGCTTTATGGTACACAATCAACATGATAACTTTACCCCTATTTTACAGATGAAGGAACTGAGGCTCAGAGAGGGAAAGTCGTTTCCCTAAGGTTGCATGGGCTAGAGGCTGCATTGGAAATCCTGCCTGAGTGGCCTCAGAACACAGGAACCCTCTCGAAAGCAGAAATGCAGGACACTCACTCTCGTGTGTGGTTGGTGTTCCTATAACAAAAGACCTAAGGCTGGGTACTTTATAAAAATAAAAAAGGTGTACTTAGCTCATAGCTCTGGAAGTTCAAGAGCATGGCAGGAGCAACATCAGCTTCTGGTGAGGAACTCGCAGCAGACAGCATCATATGGTGGGAGTATGTGTGAGAGAGAAAGAGAAACGGAGAGAGTGGGAGAGAGAGAGAGAGAGGGTCACATTCAAGAGGGTGAGCCAAGGTCAAACTTGCTCTATAGCAACCCATTCTCCTACTAACAGACCCAGTCCATGAGACCTGACCCACTCCCTTGAGAGGGTCATTAATCCCTTCCAGGGGAGGTGCCTGTGACCCAGTCACTTGCAAGAGGCCCCACCTCTTAAAGTTTCCGCCATCCTTCAACACCAACACAGCGGGGTCAGGTCACCAGCCTTTGGGGGACACAACACACCCAACTCACAGCACCTGGAACCTCAGAATGAGGCTGGGCTTGTCAGCTGTCTCTCACGGGGTGGTTGACTCCTTTCTTTTTTGCTGTGTTGTCTGAGGTCAAACTTGGCCAGAGCCTGTGGATCCCATCTGGGCTGGATGTTGAGTACAGTAGGAACAGGACCTGGTGACTACTCCATAGCACCAGGAAGTCCCCACGAATATGACACCGCCTCCACCCTTCCTCACCCCAGCCATGCCCTGTCACACCTCAGATGCACCCAGCAGGCTCTGGCCCTTCTCCGCTCGGGCTGGGCCTCCCAAGCCTGGAGCTGGCCTGAATTTCTTATGCCTTCAGCCTCCCCCCCGTCCCTTCTTCCCGTACCCCGGCCCCCCTCCGCCAGCATCACCTCCTGTCACTCCAGCCATCAGGGCCAGTGTAATCAGGTCACAGAATAGAAGAACTGGCGTCTACAGTCCACCTGCAAGAATCATGGCAATGGCCACCTGACAAAGCCACTCTGATAGTCATCTCACCGTGAGCAGGATGCAATGAAGGCAAAAGCAGGAAAGGTACGGCTTGTCCATGGTTCAAAGGGTCTAGGGCAACTGGACTCCAGGGTGAGCGAGGGTCAGTGTGAGGGTCAACAATGAGATGTGACAGAGTCCCCTCCAAGTTGCTGCGTCAGAAACACAGTCACCAATCCAGCAGGGTTGAGGTGAGGCCTCTTAAGTGCTTGGACCTCGTGAACGGTGAATGCCACAGTAAAAAGAGCTCGCAAGGTGGATGTGCCGTCTCTTGCCCCTCTGCCTGCTGCCACGTGGGGACACAGAAGCCCAGATGCCTTACCAGACCTGATGCTGGACACCCAGCCTCCAGAGGTATGAGAAATTAATTTCAATTTTTTTTTTTTGTGGGACTGGGGTTTGAACTCAGGGCTTCACACTTGCAAAGCAGGCGCTCTACTGCTTGAGCCACGGCTAAATCCATTGGTTCTGGTTATCTTGGAGATGCAATTTCACAAACTATTTGCCAGGGTGGTCTTGAACCGTGATCCTCCCAATCTCAGCCTCCCAGGTTGCCAGGATTGTAGTTGTGAGTCACTGACGCCCAGCAAATTTCTATTCTTCATACGTGACGGTCACAGTATTTTGTCACAGCAGTGCAAAGCAGACTAAGACAGTCTATTTCCAAGACAGGCCAGTTCATGTGCCATGAGGGGAAACAGGGCAGAGCCCTGCAGACAGAGTCCCCTGGAGATGTCAGGCAGGGCTCCTGTCAAGGTGTGGGCCCAGAGCTCTCCTGTCTACTGTGTGGGCTTGGAAGTCATGTCCCAAGACTCCCTCAGCCTCTGCTTTGTGCTTCAGTAAGGTCATCAGGATGGAGGGAGGTGCCACAAGCCAAGGACTGCAGAGGCCTCTGGAAGCTTTGAAGGTGGGAAGCAGATTCTCCCCTGGAGCATCCGGAAGAAACGTGGCCCTGTGGTACCTTGATCTAGCAGGGGAGACTGGTATGGACCTCTGACCTCCAGGACAGTGAAGATGTGCTGTTTTAAAGCCACTAAAGTTCCCTGGTTCCAGGGCATTGAGTGGAGTGACCTGGCTTCTTCCACTCCCACCTGTCATGCCTCCCCTCTACACTGGGGACGGGACTAGGGATGTCACCCCTGAACTCCTGGTTCTGGGTAATCGAGGTGTCTCTATCTGGCCCTGCACAAGGTTCTCATTTGTCAAAATAAAGAGCAGGAATAAAGGCAGGCACCCTTGGCCACTCCTATAATCCTAGCTACTTAGGAGGCAGAAATCAGCAGGATAGAGGTTCAAAGCCAGCCCCAGACAAAATGGTTCATGAGACCCTATCTCAAAAATACCCAACCCAAAATAGGACTGGCGGAGTGTCTCAAGTGGTAGAGCTGCCTAGCAAGCATGAAGCCCTGAGTTCAAGCCTCAGTACCACAAAAAAAAAAAGAAAGAAAGAAAAAATAAGGAGCAGGAAGTTGAAGGCCCTGTGAAACCAGGCTACGACCTGGGGGTGGTAGGAATGGGCTGTCAGAAGGTGCCCCAAGAATGCAGCATCGTTGGTATTGGGGCAAATTGTGTTCCCCAAGCTCATATGTGGGAGTACTAACGCAAGACCTCAGCATGGTGGCTGCACTTGGAGAGAGGGTCCTTTCAGAGGTGACTAAGTTGAAATAAGGCCTTTAGTGTGCTGCTGATCCAAACTAATGGTGTCCTTATAGAGAGGTGATTAAGATACAGCCTGTAATCCCTGCACTCGGGAGGCTGAGGCAGGAGGATGGCAAGTTCCAGGCTAGTCTGGACTACAGAGTGAGACCCTCTCTCTCAGAAAAAGACACAGAGATGCTCAGAGGATTGCTGTGTGAGGACACAGGGAAAAGGCAGTCACCTGCAGACCAAGGAGAGAGGTCTCAGGAGGAACCCAGCTTGCCAAGACGTTCACCTTGGACTTCTAGTTTCTAGAACCGTGAAACAGTCAGTTTCTACCACTGAAGCTGCCATTGTTACCAGTGGCCATTTGTTACAGCCACCCTAAGAAACAAGTAGGGTGGCTTATGGGTTGACTGGTCGTCACCCATCACCTCAGGAAGATCAAGGCTGGGGGTGGGGGGCGGGGCACACATCAAATGAATCTGGGGCAGGTCCTCAGCAGAGCCCGCCACAGGACCTGGTGGCACCACCTCTGCAGGGTGCACCCTGGAGGAACCAGCATTCCAGAGACACCATCTGGATGAGGGAGGCTACTTTCCAGGCCAGGGCAATTGCTGTTCATACAAAGTCCCCAGGTCCCCAGCCCTTCTCTGCATGGGGAGGGGATGGCAGGAGCTAGAAAACCCCATGAAGGCCTGTGTCCACTGCCATTTGGCTCCAGGAAAGAATGGAACATCTGGTGTCTGCTTTGGTCCAGCGTTTATGTAACCCACGTGTGTGCGCATGTGGGTCAGACAGCCCTCAGCCAGCCCTGCTCCATCTGATGTCACACTGGGGGACAGTCGTGAGGAGGGGACGATGCCTAATGCCCCATCACTGCACCTAATGGAGGCAGAGGCAAGAACTCAGAGAGCCCCGCAGGCGCCCCGGGCTTGCTCACGCCCAGCTCGGCTGATGGCTGGCCGCAGGTTTCTCACGTCCAAGGTCGCTAAGCTGCTGCCCAGTGCTGCTACTGTAAACACGCACACACACACAGACGCAGCACGCCTACCGCTCTCCACGTGCGTCAGCATGCACACGTGCACATAGGTGGGAGCGTGAGCCCGGGTGTGCTCATATCCGCGCACACATCGCTTATACATGGCTCCATGGGAGACAGCACACAAAAGTGCACTTGCTCACACACACACAAGGCCTACCCCACGTGTACATGCACACAAGCACTCACACACGCTCACGCACACGTTCTCTTGCAGGTAAACACTCGCACGTGTCCTGATATCCAGATTCAGCATATTAATACAGAGGATGCTATGTTTGGAACACGCACGAAAAACTATTCACTTATGTGAAGTTCAAGTTTAACTGAATGTCCTGTACTTTATCCGATACCCTGACATGTACACAGACACACACACACACTCACACACACACTCATGAGGCCACCAGAGTCCCCAGACCCAGCCATCTTGCCAGGGGCTGTCTGAGCCTTTCTTCTCCTCCGGCAGTTAGTCCCACAGCTGCTCCTGCCATTGTGCAGTACACCCCAGGCCTCTGTCACTGCATCTGGGACTCTGACCCCAGGACGAGGCTGGCTGGTGGGAAAGGGATGCGCTTTCAGCCAGAGGCACTGGGACCTTGAGACAAGTTCCTTCCGCCAACAGCCCAGCTGTGAGGCCTGGCAACACTGAGCCCTGGGAACTGCACCCAAGAGCTGGAGCTTGGGGTCAGGTCTGGAGGGGTGTCCAGCTGGGGGGAGGGAAGCAATCTGAGGCCCCAGAGGCCTCTGTGGCCTCTGCTCCATCTGACGCTACTTCTGCTAGCGGAAGACAAATGAGAAGGAGGGAGCCAGAGCAGTTGTAAAGTCCCAGCAGCGAGCAGGGGGCCCTAAGCTTCCAAGCAGCCCAGATGGCAGACTTGGACCTGCTGCTCCCCTCATGACCTGATCACCTCCTCTCCCCTGGCTTACTAGAGAGGAACTGTGACCCCGAGTCCCGGGTCTGCAGATGTGTGAGGAGTCTCCAGGGCCTCCAAGGAACGGGGTGAGCTTCTCTAAGGAACGATTGGTTTGCCTCTTGGTTTCTTAGTTACACAAGAATGCTTTGTCATTACTGAAAAAATTAGAAAATACGGGAAAGCCAAAAGCAACAATATTTTGGTTGTTCCTTTCAGACTTTTTCTTTCTGTATTTGTAAAAAGGTAGCTATATTTTGAACAAAGAAGCAATCAGACTCTATTGTTTTGTGTCTGCCTTGTGTCCTTACTGACCTCAGTATGAGGTCAGTTATCAACAACTAAACTCTGTACCTTGTCCTGCTGACTTCTCAAGGTGGTCCCCTCTGTTTCCCGGGTTTCTCCCAATTTTGTTCTGTTTTATTTAAATCGAGGGGAATTCACATAACATACAATTTGTATCACCCCAAGAGGAAAACCTCACATCCTTTAAACTGTCAGTCCCCCATGCTGCCTCCCCCCCAACACCTGCCCACCACTAATTTTCTTTTTAACTCTGTGAATTTATCTATTCTGGACATTTTCTATAAATAGGAACAGGTTGGGCTGGAGACATGGCTCAAGCAGTAGAGTGTCTGCCTAGCAAGTGCAAAGCCCTAAGTTCAAACCTCAGCACTGGATAAAATAACTAAAAAAGGGATGAGGTTAAAAATGAGGCCATTCAGGTGGGTCTTAACATGACCTGGCCAGCCTCCTGTGAGAAGAGGAAACTAGAGTGCACAGAGACACCAGGGACATACACAGGGAAGGCCATGTGGGGACAGATGAACCAAGGAGGCAGGCCAAGGGAGGATCCAGCCTTGCCAACACCTTGACCTGGGACTTCAGCCTCCAGAACTGTGAAGAAGTATTTCTAACCTCTTATGCTACACAGTCTGTGGTATTTTCTTATGGCGGCCTAGGAGCAAGCACAAAGTCTGAATCATTTCCATGTGTCCTTCTGACTGCCCGGCCCTGCCTCCTGCCCTACTTTGACAAGGGCTCTAAGGTGTGCAGAGAGGCTCTCACTATATAGCCCTGGCTGGCCTCCTTCTTCCACCTCTCAAGTGCTGGGATTATAGGTGTGTGCCATCATGCCCAGATCACTGGGCCTTTAATTCAGCTGTGTTTCTTCCCACAGATGAACCCAAAAAATGCAGGCTTTGGAGTAAGCAGCCCCGGCTGGAGCGCATGGGGCATGTCTCTCAACTTCTCTGTGCCTTTCTTCATCTCGGCATCTTTAAAATGGAAGGGGGGTCACTGTGTGTGAGGGTCTCAGCCCTTGCAATCAGCCTCCACACGTCCTACTTGGGTAAGTCCCTTTCAGGCTTCAGCTAATTCTATTCCCTTCCACCCCAGAGCCAGGCACAGGCAGGAGACTCTGCAAACAGACTTAGAAAGGAAGTATGTGAGCTTCAACCAGGGTGGAGCCAACAGGATTTATGGGAACCAGACTGCTTTTACCCACACCAAGGAAAGAGGGAAACCCGGTCACCCCCACCCTCTGTGTCCAAAGTCCTGGGTTCTCATGGACACGCGTGCCGAGACAGCTGCCCTGGATAAAGACCCAGGAAATACACGGCCCATGGCCAATGCTGGCGCTGTTATGGGATGGAGAACTGCTGTCCTTAGTAGAGAACTGGGGGCCCGAATCAGATCAGTAGTACTCTGGTTCATCAGGACGCTCGTAGCAGAACCATGCTGCCTTTTGTGTTTGCTTTTATTTAAGGTACATTTACTTTTAAAATAATGAGCACCCAAGAAACCACCTGTAAAATCAACAAGAACACTGGTGATACAGTTCTACTTCTATGTGTTCCTCCAAAAATCCTAAGTTTTGCTTAAAAAAAAAAAAAAGAGCTATCACTGGGCCAGGCATGGTGACTTACACCTGTAATCCCAGCTACTCAGGAGGTGGAGATTGGGAGGATTGAGGTTCCAGGCCTGGGGTAGGGGCGAGGGAGAGTTAGTAAAACCTCATCTCCATCAGTGGCTGCGTGTGGTGGCAATGCCTGTCATCCCAACTACCCAGGAAGTGTAAATAGGATTGATGTCCAGACCTACCCAGATAAAAAACAACAAAAAAGGAGACCCTGCCCCCAAAATAACTAGGGATGTGACTCAACAGGTAGAGCACCTGCCTAGCAAGCATGAAGTCCTGGGTCTCTCGAACTATTTGCCCAGGCTGGCCTTAAACTGTCATCCTCCTGATCTCAGCCTCCCAACTAACTAGGATTACAGGCGTGAGCCTCCAATGCCAGGCTTTGACACTAATTTATTAGACATATACCTATTTAGATTTGTTACAACTCTGGATAATTTGAAACCTTTTCATTCTTTGGTAACCCTTTTGACTCTTGCTAACACTTTTAAAGTATAAGACAAATTTGCGTAATAGCAAACACACCTTTGCACACACATTTTTTCATTCTTTTGTTTTCAACCTTTCTGAATTTTTAAGTTTGGTGAATCTCTTCTTAAACTTCATCAATCTGGGTTAGGGTTTTTTTTTCTTTTGCTTTTGTTTTTGTTTCCAACCCAATCCGAGACTCTTTCAGCTGGTGAATTTTGTCTACTTATGAGTCTGCTTGGCCTTGTTTCTACCATCTTATTTTTTTCACTTTCTATTTGTTCTATCTTTTCTACATGCCCTTCTATCTTCCCTTGCTTTTTTTTTTTGGCAGTACTGAAGTTTGAACTCAGAGCCTCACACTTGCTGGGCAGGTGTTCTACCACTTGAGCCACTCCACCCAGCCCTGTTTTGTGATGGTTTTTTTTGTTTTGTTTTGTTTTGTTTTTGCTGAGATAGAGTCTGGAGAACCATTTGCCTGGACTGGCTTTGAACCACAATCCTCCTGATCTCTGCCTCCTGAGTAGCTCGCATCACAGGTGCCTGGCCATTTTTGATGTTTTTCTTTTCATTTCTCCCTCCCTAGCGACCTGGAATGCATACTACTTTGTTCTTTTTATTGTCACAATCAAAATGTTAACAGGTGTATTTACGTTACAAGGTTAAAACTTGACAAATGTCAATTTCCTTCCCTAGTAATACAAGGTCTTTAGCTTCACACCACACTCATCTGATTGATATAATTTGTCGGGATAATTCAGTTGCCTTTTTGTGAAATCCCCAAAGGAGCCACGATGGCTGCAAGTCTCACATAGTGTTTATTTCGAGTCACCTGTGTGATTAGTGCTTTTTTTTTTTTTGGTTGACTGGGGTGGTTTGAACTCAGGGTTTTGTGCTCACAAAGCAGGTGCTCTACCCCTTGAGCCACACCTCCAGTTGATTTTGCTGTGGATATTTTGGGAATGGGGGGGTGGTCTCTGCAAACTCTTTGCCCAGGCTGAATTTGAACCATGATCCTCCCCAATTCAGCCTCCCAAGTAGCTAGGTCTGAAGGCGTGAGTCACTAGCATCAGGCTAACCCTTTTTATTTGCCCTTTCTTCTTAGGTCTTGAGCCCTTCTGGCACTATCTTCCTTCTTCTGCAGTGGGTTTTCTAGAACTTTCCTGAGAGCAGGTGGCGGTGAACTCCCGGAACCCAGCGCGTTGCACAGGCTGAGCAGGTGCTCCTCCGCTGAGCAGCCCCCCAGCCATTGTGCAACCTGCTGAGTCCGGGTGTTCCAGTATCTGTGGTCCTTGATGGGTCTCATTTCTAGGAACTTACTTCTGTGTGTAAATTCATCCCCGCTCAGGAGGTCATGGCTTGACCTTGACCTGGGGTCTAGCTCGGCAGTGATGTTATCCTTCAGAGAGGACTGGCTTTGTTTCAGCCTGTGGCAGGATGTCCATGGAAGGCTCAGAGCTGGAGCTCCAAGCTAGCCCAGTGCCACTCACTTTTGAAGTTATTTGCAGCTTAGGTACCCCACAGCAGTGTTGCCGGGGGACCCTGGCCTCCAGCATCCCTGCCCACCTGGATGCTGCCAGGCAGGCCAGCTCCCTGCTCCCCGGACCTCAGGGTGCCTACTGCCCTGGCTCCTACTCCACCTGGGCACCCCAGCACTTGACCACCCATGTTTCATCCTTCAACCACTGTGGACCAGCCCACACTTGTGTGTTATTGTTCTTCTGTGGGTTTGGGTTGGGGTTCTGTGGAACCTCTCTTATGAGACCAGCAAGGCTGTAAGGAAATGCTCCATCTAGGCCAGAGGTTGTGGGTCAGGCTTGCCCCTTAGCACTCCCACCATCACAGTTCCACTGCACCGAGAGTCCCTGCTGTGTCCCAAACCCTCACTGTTGGGTAACTTTGCCATGACACCTGAGAGTCTGGCAATGTATCATGAGCTATTTGCCCTGACACAGAATGGGGCAGCCTGCCTTTCTTCTAGAGTTCTCCTGCCCCACTTCAGAAGCCTCACTGCCAGGCCCTCGGGGGGACTTAACACCGTGGCCTCCCGATGCCTGGCTGGGCTCAACCTGCCTCTCCTTCAGGTCTACTGTTTCTGGTTTGCTAGGGGCTGAAAAGGCAGTACCCAGCCTCTAGAGGTTGTACAAGACACCTGGGGTCTGGGCAGGCTCTGGCAGGCTCACTGTGGCCAAATGGACCATGGAGAGTACAGAACTTCAGCCCCTGGCTTTGATGTTGCACAGCCCAGGCCTTTTACGTTATTTACTTTATCTTATTTTGTTTTGCATGTAGGGTGACTATGTGGTTGGAGTGGATATGACCTCTGCAGAGCTGGGCTCCCCAGTAGCTCACACCTGTAATCTCTACCTGGAGGCAGAGATCAGGAGAATGAAGGTTCAAATTCAGCCCAGGCAAATAGTTTGTAAGATCCTATCTCATTAATATCCAGCACAAAAAAGAGTTGGCCAGGTGGCTCAGGTGGTAGAGCACCTCCCAAGCAAGAGTGAGGCCCTGAGTTCAAACCCCAGTACTGCCAAAACAAAAAAAGACCTGTGGAGAGACAGAATGTCTGCCACCTAAACAAGGCCATACATGAGATTCATTTTAAGGCGTCATGTGTTGAGGTCAAATGCAGGAATCCACCCGGGTGCTGGTGGCTCACAGCTGTAATCCTAGCTACTCAGGGGCAGAGATCAGGAGAACAGGGCAATTTGAAGTCAGCCCAGGCAAATAGTTCCACGAGACCCTATCATCTCGAAAAAAACAGAAAAGGGCTGGTGGAGTGGCTCAAAGTGTAGGCCCTGAGTTCAAACCCCAGTACCACAATCAATCAATCAATCAATCAATGCAAGAATCCTGTCCAGTTCTTCAGCTGAGAGCTGTGCGCCCGGGACGAACAACTTCATCCATCTCAGTCCCTGTCTGTTCATCTACGCGATGGGTGTAACTATTGTGTGTCACTCCCAGGGTGCTGATTGGCATAGGCCGGGCCACTAATCAGTGCACTCCTGTGTCCCCTAGAGGGATATTACTAGTGGTGCCCTGAGGTGCCAGGCTCTTTGCTCAGCTCTTCAGAGACCCTGTCCCCCATTATCTATATCTTAGGGATCAGAAAATCCAGGCTTAAGGAAACTTATAGAATCACCAGGGCTCTGGCCTGGCCACCTGATTCATGTCTCCAAACCCTCTGCCATCCAACTCTCTACCTGACTCATAATAGGAATTAATTTCTATAAATCAGAAACCAAGCCCTTAAGTCCTCCCAGGAGCTCCTGTCTAAAGCCTCCTTGTTCAACTGTCCCTTTGCCAACTGTCCTGGGAGCCCTCCCATGTGCCAGGTGCTGGCTGGACCCAGGGAGAGCAGTAGACAGACAGGTGCTGTGCAAAAAGCTGGGCCAGCCAGGCCACTGAGAAAGGCGGCCTGGGACCTGCCGAAGACCCTCCCCAAAGGAACCCTTCAGCCCCTTCCCCTGTCACATCCTAGTTCCTGAGAGCAGACATTGGGTGTCCTGGCTTCAGAAGCTGCAGCAGAGAGTCACCTCCTGAGCGAGCTGATCGTGTTCTGGACCTGCAGGCCAGCCCTGAGGACTTTTTTCAAGCTGACTGAAGAAACAGCCCAGCCTGGGGCTTCCTGCTGCGATAACCCCCTTCCTTTCCCTGGGCGCCCCCTCCCCACTTGGCCGGAAAGCTGTTGGCTCTATCTTCCCCTCCCAGTGAGTAGAGAGCCAGGGTTGGAATGTGTCCCCTGATAACAGGGCTTGTGAGGGACTGGGGACAGGGTGGGCTATCTGTTGCCAGCTCTTAGGGATGCATGGGGTTCACTGATAAGGGTTCACAGGGGCCTTTGTAGCTGAATCCGGCTCCACTGGCCATGGCAGGATTGGAGGGGGGGTGGGACAGGAGCTGGACCTCACGCACAGGGTGCACAAACTTGGCCAGGCCCTGTGTGTGTGTGAGCGGATGGAGACTGAGGGGAGGGAGACCGGGCAAGGTCCCCAGGGACTCCATTGTGAGGGCCCTGAGATGAGCATGTAAAATGAGAAATGTGCTAAGTATGAAATTCTTCTGTTCATCCAGTAACACCCCCCCCCCGCCGCCCGCCGCCCACATCAAATCCTGTGAGGCTGTGCTGGAACAAATGAGTTTAAAGCCAAATTTAAGAGTAAGGGTTCTGGACTAGAGGTGTGGCTCAAATGGTAGAGCACTTGCCTAGCAAGCACAGGGCCCTGAGTCCAAACCCCAATTAAAAAAAAAAGCTGCACTAGTGGCTCACACCTGTCATGGTAGCTACTCAGCTACTCAGGAAGCAGAGATCAGAAGGATCACAGTTCAAAGCCAACCCTGGGCAAATATGGCTCGAGACCCTATCTCAAAAAAACCCATCACAAAAAAAAGGGCTCTTGGAGTGACTCAAGTGACAGAGCACCTGCCTAGCAAATGTGAGGCCCTGAGTTTAAGCCCCAGTACTGCCTGAAACAACAGCAGTAAAGTAAGCACTCTGAGGCCGGATATGTTGCTATAATCCCAGCACTCAGGAGGCTGAGGCAGAGGTTTGAAAGTCCTAGTCAGCCTGGGCTACCTAGAGAGAGGCTCTGTCTCAACAAAAAGAATGAAGGCTCTGGGATCAGCCAGAGCTGGGTTCAAGGTCTGGCTGCATCAGTTAGTAGCAGGTGACTTTGCCCTGTGGGCCTCAATGTTCCCATGTGTGAAAGGGGAAGAACCAAGCACCCACCTCACAGGATATTGTAAGAATTTGAGGTGATGGAGTGTACTGTGCTCTGAATGTAGCCTGGTGTCCAGGAACAAGTCCTTAAAGAGGGTGCTGGGTCTCTGAGGCCCAAGTGGGCAAAAAGTGGTCCTGCCCTCTGAAGGTCATGTGGAGATCTGTGGAGCCAGGGACTGTTGCCAGGGACTGTTGCCAGCGGCCTAGGGACAAGAGTTGGAAGCCTCTGTCCTGGAGTTCCTGTCTTTTGGTGCCTCTACTTAATTCTGTGCTGACTGGTCCTCTCTGTCACAATCACCCAGGTGCTTTTGCTGTCAGCAGGTGCCAGATTCCCTGGGACCCACTTCCAGTTGTCTGGGAGAACACACTCAGCTGTTCTGGGCCCCATGGAGGCAGGTGGGACTATGACATGGAGGATCACTGGCCTCCAGGACAGGGCTGGACACATAGCAGGCTCAGCAATTTCTGGAAGAACAGCACTTGCTTCTTAACACTGGAGCACTGTCTCATGACCACCTGAACCAGGCTGCTTAGCTCCATGAGTGCCAGTGAAGTGACTTGCCCCAGGCCACATGGCAGCCAGACCTGAGGACCCAGCCAGAGGTGGGCAGTGCAGCTGGGAGGGAGACGGTACCAGGAGTCAAGAATATCCCTGCCATGCTCACCCTCCCAGTCTTGTGATGATGAAACTCAAGAGCCCCCTGACTCAGCAAGATATTAATAAACTTGGCAGGTTCCTAGGGGACCAGCTCTGTCCCCTGGCTAATGAAAGGACTCCTGGCCCTGGGGCCTCCTGCCTCATATCCTAGGCCGATCTTACAGCCCCTGACTCCTTCTCCAGGCTCCTGCTGGCCACGCCACAGCCCAACCTCTCCTAGAAGGAACTCATGACAGGGAGACCCAGCCCCACTCTGAGCAAGCCTGGGCAAATCTTGCTGATCTCAAGGAAACTACTTAGAAGGGGCCAAAAAGGAAAGGCTGGGCTGATTAGCATTGGGGAGAAGGGCGGCCCAGTAGCCAGCATTTGGGCTTTGCAGTCAGAGCCAAGTTCAGTTTTCTAGCTCTTATTTCTAATGTGATTTTGGATAAATTACTTCACTGAGTGTTGGTTTCTTAATATGTAAAATGAGGGCCCCACTGGAGTACCCCCAGTATTTTCCCCTGAAGACTCAATGAGGGAGCTGTCACAAAGGGCAAGCCTTGGAATGAGAGCTTGTCATCAACTGTCATCACACCCCAATGTGTTTCAGGGACCTTCTGGCTCTTGGCCCATTCTAGCCAGGTTTCTGTCCCACAGCACCCTCTAGTGTGCAAAGGTGATTATTGCAGGGGCTCCCTACCTCGGTTGTATGGGCTTCCCAACAAGAGGGTGCAAATCAAACTCTCCGCCTCTATTAGGTGTGCACCAGCCTGGCAGGTGGAAGGTGGGCGAAGAGAAGGGAGACCCTCCCGCACACCTCCAGAAGCTCAAAGGACAGGACAGACTGGTTTGTTCATCCATGAGACAGGTCAAGTCCTGGCCTTAGGTCCTGCCCCCTCCAGTATGGACACGCTAACTTCTCTGAACTCTAGAGTCTTTGTCTGTAAACAGGCCACTGAGACCTCCCAGTGGTACGTCTGTGGAGAGGGACAAGAAAAGCCAAAGGAAACCCATATGTCTAGATTTGGCAGCTGGAGCGAGGGGCATGGATCGAGGGTTAAGTGACAGATTTGGCAGCCAAGGCTGGGGGCATAGGTCAAGTGACAGATTTGGTGGGGAAGGAGAGGTCCTTGCAGAGATCTGGAAGGAAGGTAAGCCAAGGCCCATATGGTTCAAAGTCACTGAGGCTGCCACAGAGCCAAGGGCAGGAGATGACAAAGTAGGGAGGGCTGGGAGTTGCGATTAGCACAATGGAGCAAGGAGCCCTGGCGCAGGGTTACATATGTTTTACATATCTGGTTATGATGATGTTGTTAAGGTGGGCCCCAGTCCCGTAAGAATACTGTCCCTACAATAAGGGATATTTGTATCCAGAGACGGTGGCATGTCCTCCCAGTGGAGGGAAGACATTGTGAAGACACAGAGGTGGCGCCATGCGCAGACGGAGGGTGCAGTGATACATTACACATCACTAATCCATTCCAATGAAGAGTGAGGACCCGGGCTGGGACGGCACTTCCCTGGCCTTCAGAGGGAGCAGGGCCCTGTCCACATCCTTGACCTTGGATTTCTGACCTCCAGAACTGAATGACAACACACTTCCGCTGTTGAAGCCACTCAGTTTGTGGTACCCATTAGGGCAGCCCCAGAAAACCAATGCACAGCTCTTGCCGTGCAATGAAGATAGAAGTATTTAAAAACATGAGGTTTTGCAGTGGCTCAGGTGGTAGAGCACCTGCAGAGCAAGTGTGAGGCCCTGGGTTCAAACCCCAGAACTGCAAAAAAATTAAATTAAATAAGAAATGTATATGATCACAGCTTGAAGCCCCTGGCAGCTATGTCACCTCTGACGTGCAGGCTGCCTTTGTGCCGGGGAGCATGAGGTGCTCAGACACTCATGACTCCAGCTTTCCAGGAAACAGGACTCCTATAAGCCTGTCCAAGTCAACGCACCATCCAGGCTTAGCTGAGCTGTCCCTTCCCTCTTTTCCTCACATGTCACATCCTATCTGCTTTCATGGCACTGGCAGCTTTGCCTTGTTCATGCAGGTCCCTCCTAGAATAGGAGGTTTGTTCTCCGAGCTCTGCACATTCAGGGCTTGATAAACCCTGCATTTGAGGGTGAATGACTGAGGGTCATCTATGACCCTCTGCTTTGAGACCAGGTGCAGACAGCGGTGACAGACAGGGAGGCAGGGATCCCAGGGCATCATACTTTTGAAGGGAAGAAACAAGCACTAAGTGCTAATAGCCAGACCAGAATTATGGGAGGAGCAGATGAGTCTTCAGTGATGGACAGAAAGACGGAGCAGCTGGGGGATCTTGGCAAGTAGGACCAGAGCCCAGGCCTATGCATCCTAAAGACAAAAGGGAAGGTGGGGTCCAAGGTTGGGACAGACCAGCCTTGACCATCCCCCTTCCCCTCCTTGCCCAGCTGCCCCAGATCCTGCCATGTAGCCTAAGCCAGCCTCTTACTTGTCATCCTCCTGCCTTCACCTTCCAAGACCAGGTGGATCTTACTCAATAAATTAATGTTTGCTGAGCTCCTAGCTGTGTCAGGCACTGTGCTCCTGCTGGGGACATAAAGGGGACCCACGCAGACATTCCTTGAAGACCTCAGGGTCCAGTGCCGGGGGTGCAGGTGGTCACAGACGTCTGAAACTGGAACAAAGCTACACCTTGTGGCGCCCCCTTATGGCCAGCCTCAGGTGTAACATCCATTCACAGCCCATCAGTTCCAAGAGCCCATGAAAAGCTGCATTTGCTGGACACATATTGCTGGGTGGGTAGGGGTATTGACCTCAGTGCTTTCTTCCCTTGTCAAGGGCAAGGGCAGGGCCAAATGCCCAGTTTTCCCAATGCCCTCTCCTTAGCAAAAATTCCTGTCAAGAGGCCATTTTTGTAATGTATTTTGCATCAAGTTCAGCTCGTGTGTTTATGTTTATTTGCGGGTTATGAGTACATTTATTTACACATTTATTATGAAATATCTGTTGGGTGTCAAGCTACTGAAAGCTATCTGTCATCGTAGAAAAGGCCAGCAAGTTTGCCCTACGTGACTTACTATAAAAGAAAAACGCAAAACTCATGCTTGGAGTGTGCCCTGAGATAACCTGTGAGGCTTTCCACAGTGTGTCAATTTCATGGTCATCCCTCTCCTGGCAAAACACTGACAGGACTGGTGGAGTGGTTCAAGTGCAAATGGCATAGCACCTGCCTAGCAAGCGTGAGACCCCGAGTTCAATCCCCAGTGCCACCAAAAGAAAAAAAAAAGAGGATTTTACTACACAAGAAAGCATTCTTGTGCAACCCTAGCTTCCAGCTCTTTCTCAGGAATGATACTCTGAGTGACTTTTGCTTGTGCTGCTCATTTAGCACTTTCCTAAATTCCCATCCAAATCAGCAGCTCCATCAGTGCAGTTGCCTCCACACATCCACATGGGTCACGTCCCAGGACATTCTCTGGGTGCCTGAAGCCATAGGTCACACTAAACCCTGGGTATACTATGTTTTTCCTACACATACCTATGATAAAGTTAACCTATCAGCTAGGCACAGTAAGAGACTAACAATAGCTAATAATCAACCAGGGGTGTGATGCATGCCTGTAATCCCAACTACAAAGGAGGCTTAGGTAAGATCTATGTCTGAGGCCAGCCCAGGCAAAAAGCACAAAATCCTATCTGAAAAATATAAATCACAAAGGGCTGGCGGTGTGGCTCAAGTTGCAGAGCGTTTGCCTAGTGAGTGCAAGACCCTGAGTTCAAACCCCAGTACCACGGGAAAAGACCTTTAGCTTAATCGCATCTACAAGGTCCTTTCTGCCATGTCAAGTGACATAGTCACAGGTTCTGGGGATAAGGAGTTAGACATCTTTGTAGATCCATTATTTTTTCTGGCAAAGCTGCTATAAATGTTTATGTATGAATATTTTGGGGGGTGGACATATGTTTTCATTCCTCTAGGAGTAGAATAGTGAAGCCATTATGGAGAATGTCTTTAACATTTTAAGGAATCACTAAACTGATTCCAAAGTGGCCCTGCCACAAGCAGTGGAGGAATGGAACTGTCAGTTGTAAAGATCTTGGCCACTTTAGTGTGAGGTGGTGATGTGCCGTGCTTTCATTTGCAATTCCACAGTGACTCTGACTGCAGCGTCTTTTCACACGCCTAGCACACATCCACACGTCGTCTGTGAAGTGTCTGTTCAAGTTCATTGCCCATCTTAAAAACTGGATTTTTATCTTAACATCATTGAATTGTAACGACGTTACATATCTTTAGGTCCAAGTTCTTTGTTGGATCTATGTCTTGCAAATATTCTTGCCTGGTCTATGACTTGCCTTTTCATTTGGCAAAATTCATTATCTGTTCATGATTTTTGTTTTAACTTTTTTGGGACAGGGTCTCACTATGAGCCACGCTTGCCTGGAACTTGTGATCCTCCTGCCTCAGCCTCCTGTGTGCTGGGATTATAGGTGTATACCAGCATGCTCAGCTCATTTGTGATTTTAAAAACAAAAATTCTCAGTAAACTAAGAATAGAAGGAACTCCTTCAATCTGTTAAAGGGTATCTACACAAAAACCCTATAGCTGGCCTTATTCTCAGTATTGCAACACTGAATGCTTCTCTCCCGAGAACCAAGGCAGGCAAGGATATTTGCTCTCAACCACACAATTGTATTTTGGATCTCCAATCCTTCCTCTTTCTTTCCTTTTCTCTCTCCTCTGCCCCCAAGCCCCCCATTCTCCCCCAGTCCTTCCTCTTTCTCTCTTTCCCTTCCTGTCTCTCTCCCTTCCACCATGATTTCCTGATTTACCACAGGCCCAAAAACAATGGAGCCAGCCAACCATGGACTGAAACCATGAGCCAAAATAAACCTTTTCTTCTGTGAGTTGGTTCTTCTTAGGTGTTTTGTCACAGCAACAGAAAGCTAACACAAGTTATTATCTTAAGATACTGTTTTGAGGAGCTGGCAGAGTGGCTCAAGTGGTAGACCACCTACCTAGCAAGCATGAGGCCCTAAGTTCAAACCCTAGCACCACCCCATTATTTACAATAAATGAATAAATAAAAATTTTAGCCAGACACTGGTGGCTCATGCCTGTAACGCTAGCACAGGAGGTAGAGATCAGGATGATTGAGGTTCAAGACAGCCCAAGCAAATAGTTCATGAGACCCTATCTCTAAAAATCCTTCACAAAAATAGGGCTGGTGGAGTGACTCAAGGTGTAGGGCCCTGAGTTCAAGCCCCAGTACTGCAAAAAATAAGTAAATAAAAGATATTGTTCTGAAAAGTTCTATTGAATTCACAAATTCTATTGTAACTCGGTTCCAGTTAATTTACGCGAATACATTCACAACATTAAAATCCCTTATATTTTGTAATGTCACTCATTCATTACTAACGAGAACCCACTTATTTGAACCAATTTGAGAAGGCAGCTATTGGTATTTTAGCTTCTCTCATACTATAGAAAAACAGAGTGTGGGGCTGGCAGAGTGGCTCAAGCAGTAAAACTCACCTAACAAGAGTGAGGCCCTGAGTTCAAAGCCCAGTGATGCCAAGAAAAAAAAAAAAAAGAAGGAAAAAAGACAGACAAAGAAAGAAAGAAAGGAAGGAAGGAAGGAATTAAAAATCAGGCCGTGGTATAAATATGCCCTCTGTTGAAAGCAAATATGCCTTCTGCTGTGTATCATCGTGAAGGCAGTTTAGCATCATGACTGCAAGTAGAGGCTCGGTGGTCAGCTGCCTCACTTTAAACCTTGGCTTGGTCAACTGTGAGCTGGGCAAGTTGCCTAACCTCTCTAGTCCTCAGTTTCTCATTGCTAACTACCTGCTTCAGAGGACTGCTGTAAGGACTTAGAACAAACCCCTGCAAGGCGGACGCAGTATTCATCATTACCATTCACAGCTCAGCATCTCGGCCCCTCACTAGTTTACTCGTTCTAGAGAACATGAGGAACTTTGGTTAGACTTAACTTTGGTTATGTGATGAAAGTAAGGAATTCAGTGTCATTTTTGAGTGGCCCTATACTAATGAACAGCCGTATGTAGTTTTACCTCCCTAATTTCAATGCTGTGGGGTTTTTTTTGTTTTGTTTTTTCGGTGCTGCTATGATTTGAACTCAGGGCCTCACACTTGCTAGGCAGGTACTCTACCACTTGAGCCACTCCACCAGCCCTGTTTTGTGTTGGGTATCCTTTGAGATAGTGGTTCATTATTTGCCAGGGTTGGCTTCAAACCATGATCCTCTTGATCTCTGCCTCATGAGTAGCTAGGATTACAGGCGTGAGCTACCCACACCCAGCTGTGTGGGTTGTTTTGAATGCCTTGCTGTGAGAATATCTCCAAGACAACTCTAAAGCAGACTGCTGCTCAAGTCACCTTACTTCTGTCACACCTGGCACCCTTCATATACATTTGCTTGTTTTCGTGGGTCCCTTGGAGATATTTTGCTATGAAAGTGAGTGGCTTACTGGACTTGATCTTTTGGTATCACTATGTACTTTTTTTCTTGCAGTGCTGTGTGCTCGCTAGGTGGATGGTCTGTCACTTGCGCCACTCCACAAGCCCTTTTTGCTTTGGTTATTATTATTTTTTTGAGAGAACTGGGGTTTGAACTCAGGGCCTCACTCTTGCTAAGCAGGTTCTCTACCACTTGAGCCATTTGCCAGCCTGGTTATTTTTGAGAAAGGGTTTTGCTTTATGCCTGGCTGGACTGGACCTATTTGTGCTCTCCTGCATAGCTGGAGTGACAGATGGACACCACTGTGCCTGGTCACTGGTTGAAATGGGAGTCTCACAAGCTTTCTATCCAGGCTATTCTCCAACTGTGATCTTCCTGCTATCCACCTCCTCAAGTAGCTAGGATCGCAGTCTTGAGCCACTGTGCCTGGGCTTCATTATATACTTTTGATGGTATGTTACCTTTAATCAACAAGCCCAGGTGAACAGTTTGCAGAACAGCTGAACAGAAAAGTCAGTTTTGACTCATTAAATACAATCACATTGCATCACAAGTAAGAGCTATGTACCATTATCCTTTTTCTGGGGCTTTACCTCTGATCAAATAGAAATTTTGCCCAATTCCCTGTCTGTTGCTACCATTCTTGCCACTGCTGGTCTTTACCACATCAGCAAGTACAGTGTGGCCCACTGCAGCCTTCCAAATACTCCTGCCAAAAACGTTCTCCAAGAAGTGGATCTTGCCAGGTGCCGGTGGCTCAAACCTGTAATCCTAGCTACTCAGGAGACAAAGATCAGGAGGGTCGCAGTTCAAAGCCAGCCTGGGCAAATAGTTTGAGAGACCCTATCTTGAAAACAATCCTTCACAAAAATAGGGCTAGTGGAGTAGCTCAACGTGAAGGCCCTGAGTTCAAGCTCTAGTACAAAAAAAAAAGAAGAAAGAAAGTGGATCTTTCTTGAGCCTCAGGCATTTCACAGAACTCAGAAAGTTGAGTCAGGAGGATCATGAGTTCAAGGTCAGCCTGGGCTGTATAGCCAGTTCCAGGCCAGCCTGGGCTACATAGTGATACCCTATCCCCAAAAGAACAAAATAAAAATCACGAATGGAAATTGAATTTTGTCAAATATAAAGGCAAGTCTCAGACCAGGAGAGACTATCTGAAAAACATACATCCAACAAGTAAATAATATTAAGACAAAATTTTAGAATTTTTTTGTGTGTGTGCATGTGTGCTGGGCGTGGAACCTAGGGCTTTGTGCTTGTGCTCGCACAAATACTGAGCTACACCACTGGCCCAGATAACAAATCTCGTTCCAGAAAAACGTCTGAATTTGGGGGCGATGGGTTTCTTGCAAGTCTCCCATTTAACTTCTTCAATAACTTTATGACACTCTTGACAGATCCGCTCATCCCACGGATGTTCTTCCTCTTCCACAAGAATGATGTCTGGGGCAGGGTTTATTTGCCCACAGTCCTACACAGAGATTTCGGTTGCTCACCTTTCTCCTGGATCCTTTTCCCTTGGCCAAATGTCGTTAGTTCCCCTACTTGGCCCTAGAGGTGGGTTTGGTGGCCAAGAGGGTTCGCTGTCAGTAACTGGCTTTATTACTTGTTTCTTTCAGTTCCCTTCCTTAAAAAAACCTCCGCAGCCCCTGCCGCAGGAGCTCCACCTGCTCGACACAGCCTCAGTCCTTTGCATTTGCCGCTGATCAGATGAACCCGTCTGCCTGCCGAAGTCTCCAAGCCTGTGTCCCAAACTCGGCCCAAGCTGGGGGTCTTGGGCATAGGCGACCGCGTCCTGTTTCCTCTCAAAGATCCCCCACCAGGCCTGTCTTTCCGGGCAGCGCTCACCACACTGCCTCGGCTGGCCCTGGCCATCTAGGCGGTCAGGAACGGCTCGCCCAGCAGGGAACAACGCAAGGTGCAAGAACGCCAGCCTCGCACCCAGGCGAGCCGACTCCGTCGCAGCATGGTGTAGTTACACCCTGCCATGGCTCTTCGGCCAATAGGACCTGGCTTCCAAATGAGAGGCGGCCACTTTACCCAATCGTTTCTCTCCGACCTCCCGCAGCTCGCCCAATCACAAGGTGAAGCAGCCAAAGACGCCAGAAAGGCGGGGAAAAGAGAAGGGGTGTGGCCACGAGACTCCGCCCTCTGCGCCGCAACGTATCGGATCTGAGCATGCGTGACGGGAGCTGGGCGCTCCAGACCGAGGCGGTGTTTGTGCCGGGGTTGTAGTTGTTCTTTACCAGTTTTTCAGACCACTCGTCTACACTGAGCGTTAGTTTGGTTTAAACAAAAATACTGCATTAATCCTCTTATCCAAACACTGGAGTTGACATCCGTTTATGTCTGTGTTCTGAAAAAAAAAATGCAACGATATTAAGGTGTACCAGATAACGGGTTATACAGATAGATTCTCAGCTGAGGGGACACCTGGTCAGTGTGCATGACCCATGTTGGTAAAATTTAATATCGCTCTGATCTTTTTAGAATATAGACATAAAGAGAAGTATTTTATTTCCCGCTCTCATCCCAGTGGATCAGCCTGCACCCTCCCCAGGGCACAGCGCCCCTTTATTGTGCAGGTGAGCCGTGTGCAGCTGAGTGATCTCCAGCAACACTTGTGATTTCTCGCTCACGCCTGTAATCCTGGCTACTCAGGAGGCAGAGATCAGGAGGATTGCGGTTCGAAGCCAGCCCTGGGCAAAGAGTTCATGAGACCCCCCTCTCGAAAAAAACTAACACAAAAAGGGCTAGTGGAGTGGCTCAAGGTGTGGGCCCTAAGTTCAAGCCCTAGAACCACAAAAATTAAATAAAGACTTGTAACTTCTCTGTGCAATCTTGTTTAAAAGTATTATTAAATGTATTATTAGTTGTTATCATAGGGTTTTTATGAAGATCTAATGAGTTTGTATGAAAGTGTTTAGAATAATGTCCAACCCATAATAAGCCCTTATTAAAGGTGATGTTGCAGCCTGCATGCATTTCTTTTTCCTTCATGCACACCACCAGACTATAATGTTCATCCTACTAAGCAGTTAAGACAGGCCGCAGGACTAAGTTCCAGCAGGTGGAATGTGGGCAGAAGGGCAGAAGTGATGGACACATTTCCTCCACCTTCCTTTCTGTTTGTCTTTGTCTGCACAGCTGGACCATGGTGGATGGAAGATGAAGGGTCCAGAATCCCTGGAGCAACACTTGGAACAAAGTCACTCAACCAGGAAAAACCACTTGGGCGTGCCGAGTAGAGAGAAGTAAAACACCACACATACACTTTGATCGTGATGCACACCGAAATGCTGGGGTTGTCTGGCAGAGCCATTAGCCAACCTCAGACATAGCCATTTTTGTGATTATTACACAGTTTTTAATCCGTGTATTCTTGATGGTGAGTTATTTTGTGATGGCATTTGAAATGTCTGCACCCTGCTCCTCAGCAGGACTGTGAGCCCTTCTTTGAGATCTGTTTCTGTATATGAGTCCTCATTCCACCCCTGCGCACAGTGCCTCAGACAGTTCCTGTGGAACACAACAGGGCTGTGTGTCCATAGGTGGGATGCACAGGCTGTTTCATATTTAATTGTATTCCTAGCTCACCTGTTTTTCTCCTCTCCTCTCCTCTCCTCTTTATGAAATTCCTTTTCCTTTATTTACTTCCTGATTTAGAAAATATCAACCCCCTCTCTGTGCCAGGAATTGTGCAAGACTCAGGACAGCAGTAAATGTGCAGATATCATCTTTCTCCAGATCTCACAGTCTAAGGCCAAGAAAGAGAAGCAAACAGTATTTTTAAAAATACCTGACCTGTTAGCTCCATGAGTATTGTGTGCGTGCGTGTGTGTGTGTGTGTGTGTGTGTGCGCGCGTGCATGCGCTGAGGATTGAATTTAGTGCCTCAAACTTGCTAGGACTTGAACCACATTCCCATTTTTTTTTTTTTAGATTGTCTTCCAGGTACAGTCCCATGCTTTTGTCCAGACTGACCTCAGACCACAGTCCTCCTACCTGTGCTTCCTGAGAAACTGGGATTGCAGGCACACACCCCTATGCCCTGCCCTCGTACCTATCTTGTAAGTCATAGCATCCCTGGTCCAGGTGTTGAACAAAGGGTGGTGGTGGTGAGTCAGGAGACCACTGCAATGTCAACTTGGAGGTGGGTGTACACACAGAAGGGTTTGTAAGGAACATGTCCAAACCAAGTCCTGAGTGTGGAGGACAATTCACCCATGCAAAGGGGAGTTGTGAGGAAAACGGGAAGGACTTATTCCAGGCAGAAGGAGCAGCAGGTACCATGGTCTGGAGGCGAGGGAAAGCCATGGGTCTGGAAAGAAAAGAGATGAGAGATGAGGCTGAAGAGGTAAGTTGGGGCTAGATCACATTCCAGAAGCTTGGCCTGAGACACTCATGAAGACATAGCAAGACTGCTGACCAGTATTTCACTGGTTAATTCCTTCTCTGACAAAAAAAAAAAAAAAAAAATCAGAGCATCCATGTCTGGGATTCAGTTCATCCTCCAAGGACTGGGGCTGAGCACCTGGGAGAAACCACTGCTCACAACTCTGGGTGAAGTACTGCAGGCTCCTGGCCTGTGGGGACACAGACAAGGAGGCCTAATTGTCTCATTATTCCGCTGCACTGTAGATTACACACCTGGGCCCCCACAGCATGCCACTCCTGCTCTGCCAGTTGCCTATGTCTGGCTGTCCACTGGGATGATGAGGACCTGTGGCATAACAGCGTCTGCTCTGCGATCTTGGTCCAACATCTTGACATTGCCTTTCACACCTGTCCTGCCATTAGCCAGTAGCCCATTGGTCCAGCCAAATGGGCCAGAGAACATCTAAATTCTGTTCCATAGCTGGGAAGCCAATGATGGATTCACATAGGCTGCTTCGTTATTTGAGCTACTTTACAAAATTTCCTGAAATTTTCATTTCATTATTTCCTTCTTTTGTCTTGGTCTGAACCTAACGCAAAGATTTTGTTAACAAACACATTGAGTCTGCCACAGTGGTTGAATGCAAGCTTTGAAATCATATAGCACTTGGTAATGCATGGACCTGGATGTGTCACTGACCCAGGCTTGTGAAATGACCAGGTTTGCAAAAGAGAAAGCAGCTTTTCAGTAGATGGCTAAGTATGGAGATGAAAGGGCAGCGCTCAAGTCTGCCTCACTGAGGGGTATTTATGGGATAAAGTGGCAGAGTGGCCGGGTGCTGGTGGCTCAGGCCTGTAATCCTAGCTACTCAGGAGACAGAGATCAGGAGGATCGCGATTTGAAGCTAGCCTGGGCAAACAGTTCTCAAGACCCAATCTCAAGAAAATCCATTACAAAAAAAAAAAAAAGACTGGTGGAGTGGCTCAAGGTATAGGCCCTGAGTTCAAATCCCAGTACCTCAAAAAAGAAGAAAAAAGAGGTAGAGTGACTGAAGCTTTGGAAAAGGGGATTGGGAGTGAAGGCATCAGTGGTCTGCACATGCTCCATCAGTCCTCATCGCTCTTTGTAGGACGTATGCTCGGAAAATGGAGACCTTAGCAAGCTCTGAGGGCAGTTTTCAGCCCTCAGAGTCAATGAAATCACTCATTGGACACTCACACAGGCCCAAGAATTGGTGATTTCAACAAAAGTGGCCTTCAAGTCCCTAATAAGTTACCTAGGCAATCATTACTACCCTGACTTACTGTCAGAGGTATCACCTACAGCAGAGCTAGAGGGAGACTAATATACTGGCCAGCTGTGTGACCTCCAGAATTACTGATTTGTGTGTGTGTGTGTGGTACTGGGGCTTGAACACAGGGTCTTCACCTTGAGCCAGTCCATCAGCCCTATTTTTGTGAAGGGTTTTTCAAGATAGGGTCTTGCAGAACTATTTGTTCTGGCTTCAAACTGTGATCCTCCTGATCTCTGCCTCCTGAGTAGCTAGGATTACAGGTGTGAGCTGATTTCTTTCTTTTTTTTTTTTTTTTTGAGATAGGGCCTTCCTCTGTTGCCCAGACTGGGCTTGAACTCTTGTACTCAGTCCATCCTCCTGCCCCAGCCTTTCAAGTAGCTGCGACTACAAGTGCCAACTATTGTGCCTAGCGCCAAACTTGGTGACTTTAAAGGGCAACTAAAAGCAAGTGCAGCACAGTAGGTCTAGAGGGGCTTCTTTAGGTTTTGACGTGGTGTCACTTGTCACTGGCTGCTCAGTTACACAGCCTGGTGGTTATGGCTCACTGTTTAAGGAAGCAATGAATGTAACCTTGCCATATAGTAAGCCCAGTCAATGGAAGTCATTATTCAAGATTCACAAAACAGAGGCTGGGGGTGGCTCCGTGGTAGAGCACTTGCCTAGCATGTGTGAGGCCCTGGGTTCCTCCCCAGCCACACACACACACAAAGAAATCAGTGCTTACTGAGTACCTCCTATGAGTCACGTGCTCAGGAAATAACTAAATGCTCTGACTCCTTCTGGATGGCTTTATATGCTCTACTTATAAATTCAATTCTAAATGAAGTGATTTGTCAGAGTTGCAAAAGCCATCCTAGGGAAAACTGGTGCTTTCATATGAGTCAAGGTGGTGGCACCAAACTGTGCCGGTAGTGCATTCATTACCAAGCTTGTGTGGAAAAAGAGAAACCAGTTTTTCTTAGGAATGCCCTTGATGAAACAGTACAAATAATTGTATCAAATTCAACCTTGACAACATACCTTTTTAAGTATTTTGTGTGACTAAATGCATTTCCACTGCACAAAACAGTGCAGCCAACCTTCTATATCTTTAGCTTCTGCATCCACACATTGGACCAATGTGTCTGCAGGAGCACGTGCACCCTTTTTCTCCTAAACAATAGTGTAACAACTATTTACATAACACTTACATTGTATCCGGTAGTATAGATAATCCAGAGGTGATTTAAAGTATATGAGAGAGACTGCAGATACAGTCGGGTAGAGCACCTGCCTGGAATGCTCAGGACCCTGGGCTGGATTATCAACTGAAAATAAAAGAAAAGAAAAGCCAGATGTAATGGCTCACACCTGTAATCTTAGTTACTCAGGAGGCAGAGCTCAGGAGGCTCACAGTTCAAGGCCAGCCCAAGCAAACAGTAAGGGAGACCTCCATCTCAACCAACACCTGGGCTCAATGGCACACACCTGTCATTCCAGCTACATGGGATCCAGGCCAGCCCGGACATAAGAAAAGACCCTATCTCAATAATAACAGGAACAAAAAAGGCTGGAGGTGTGGCTCAAATAGCAGAGTGCTTAACCACTGAGTTCAGACCCTAGTAGTGCCAAAAAAAAAAAAAAAAAAAGGGAATTCTGAATCCAAGAACTTTAGAATTGCTGATTTAGCGTTTGCTATGTAGCAGAGCTGCTTGGAGGGTTTTGTGAATAATGTCCTCCTCTCAGGCCGGTGAGGAACTCATATGAACCACAGTTCCACAATCTGTAGCCACCACCAAGTGTCCAAAGCTGCCTCCCTTCCATCCCTTCCATCTTCAGCTGTGTTTTAGCCAATGTCCTCATCCTTTGTCTAGGGTGAATTTTCTCTCAGGAGTTTCTATTCGCTTCCAGGATCTGCCTGTCCCTGAATTGCCCTGAAATCTGTCGGCAGATGTCCAAACCCTCCAGCTGACGTTTCGGATTCTTTCCAAAGGAAAGGCTTCTCAGATATCCGCCCCCCGCCCCCGACGGTGGGGGGGAGTCCCTGGCTTGATCTATCCCATTTCCCCTGGACTCAGAATCAGACTGGTGAGCCCGTGAGAACTAGATGGATAGAAAGCCATACATTTTCCTTGAAACTTAAATATGACACCTGGAAGGTTAGACGTCTAAATGGTAACAAATGGTGACCATGTAACCGACCCATATCCCAGCAAGGATTATTTCCAATCAGATGTTTTTTAGTCATGTGTGGTGAAATACACATCACACAAAATCAGTCATTTTAACTACTGTAGAGTGTGCAATTCAGAGATGGTACATCCACAGTGTTGACAATCATCCTTATTGTCTAGTTCCAGAAGTGTTTCATCATCCCAAAAGGAATCCCCACCCCAATTAAGCAGTGACTTCCCTTCCCCCTCCCCCACCCCCTGGCCACCACTAATCTGCTTTCTGTCTCTATGGATTTGTCTATTGTGGATATCTCCCATCTATAGAATCACCCAGCAAGTGGCCTTTTGTGCCTGATTCCTTTCCTTGAGGACAATGCTTTCAAAATCCATCCAGGTTGTAGCACGGTACTTCATTCCATTTAGTGGCTGGGTAATGTTTTAGTGTGGATATACACATTTTGTTTATCCATTCATCTGGGGATGGGCCTCTGGATTACTTCCTCTTTCTGATAATTGTGAATGATGCTCTGTGAATGACTCCGTGTAAGGTTTTGTTTTTAATTCTTTGGAGGTATGGAACTAGGAGGTAGATTGCCTGGTCAAATGATAATTCCATGTTTAACCCTTTGAGAACCTGCCAAGCTTTTCCATAGCCACTGCCCTGCTGTCCATCCCATCAGCAATGTATAAACATTCCAAAATGTCCATCCCCTTGCCAACACCTGTTAGCTGCCATTTTAAAAATGACAGCCATCCTAGTGGGTATGAAGTTGTGTCTCATTGTGACTTTGATTTTTTTATTCATGTGCTTATCAGCTATTTGCATATCTTCTTTGGAGAAATGTCTATTTAATTCCTTTGAACATTTTTTCATTGGTTGTTTGCCTTTTATGTTGTCATTGAGTTCTAAGAGTTCTTTATATGTTCTGGATCTTACACCCTTATAGATATATACTTTACAAATATCTACTCGCATTTTGTGGGTTGTCATCTCATTTTTTTATATCAAGTTAGATTTTGAGATCTTTTATTTCTCTAGGGCATACACCTCTGAGATCCTGGCAGCCCAGGGCAGGACTTGATCCCTAAGTGCTCCTTCTCCATCCTAGCTATGCTACCACCTCATATGTCAGCTCCATCAGTCAGTTTGGTTTCCTGGGCTCCATGTTGAGGAAGATGGTGATGTGGCCAAGGGGAAGGAGGACCATGATTCAGAAATTCTGCTGTGGGCACCCTTTTCTGATCCTTGCCATCTTTGTCCTTTATTTCAGAGCTTCCTCTCTGGGCCTGGTGGTGTATGCCTGTAATTCTAGTACTCTGGAGGATGGGACAGCAGAATTGAGAGCTGGGGGCTACCCTGGACTACATAGCAAGATCCTGGCTCAAAAAAATCTGAAGCAACTGAAATAGGATGACTGTACTTCCCACTCTTTTTCAGTGTATTATACTGGGATTCCTGGCAAGAGAAAGAAATCAAAAAGATTCAAAGAGAAAAGGAAGAAGTCAAATTATCCCTATTTGCAAATGATGTGATTTTGTATTGAAAAGACCCAAAAGATTTCACCAAAAACTGCTAGATTTGATAAACTCTCTCAACAATGTAGCAAGATACAAAATCAACATGCAAAAATTAGTACCTTTTCTATATACTAGTGGTGAACAAGATGAGAAAGCAATCAGGAAAACAGAGGCTCCAGCTCTCTTGCTGGGGATCCCATGCGCAGGGCCATTTCTTCAAAATAAACCCAGGGCTAGTATTTGAAAAGAAAAATCAGGAAAACAATCCCATTCACAATGGTCTCAAAAAAATTAAATACCTAGGAATAAACTTAACCAAGGTGATGAAAGACCTCTCAATAAAAACTACAAAACATTCGAGAAAGGAACAGAAGCTGGGTGCTAGTGGCTCACACCTGTAATCCTAGCTGCTCAGGAGGCAGAGATCAGGAAGATATCAGTTTGAAGCCAGCCACAGGTAAATAGTTCATAAGACCCTATCTTGGAAAAAACCCAACACACAAAAAAAGTGTTGGTGGAGTGGCTCAAGTGGTAAAAAACACCTGCCCACCAAGCATAAGACCTGAGTTCAAACTCCAGTGTTGCCACAAGAAAAAAAAAAAAAAGAACTGAGTTGAATTCTGCTTCTTTCATTTGCTGTGTGTCTTTAGACAACTGAGTGTCATTCTCTGAGTGTCTGAGGTTTGTTTCAGAATCAAATGAGATAAGGTACGTTGGCTGTTGGCACAGTGAACATCTAGCAGGCATTCAACACAGATAGGTTATTACTCTCACTCTTTCTTAGACAACTCCAAGGGTCCCATTGGTCCTGTCAGTCAGCAGTTGCTGCATAGCAAACAGCCCCCAGACTTTGTGGCTTCGAAGTCAGCCTCAGGCAAATAGTTCAGGAGACCCTATCCTGAAAAAAACCCACCACCAAAAAGGGCTGGTGGAGTGGCCCAAGTAGTAAGAGCAGGTCCTGAGTTCAAACCCCAGAGCTGCCAAAACCAAACAACAACAACAACAACAAAAACCTGCCTCTTCTTTCCTTCCCTGACCCTAAACCCCTCCAAAATTTTCTGCTGTTTTTCCTCAGCCCCATTCCCAAGTTTTATACTGGACTTTCATTTCTCTTTTATTCCTCGGGTTCTGCTCCTTCCTCCTTTCTCTTCTCCCAGTGTCAGTTAGGCAAAGTTGTATAAGACCCAGGTATGGTTCAAAGGAAAGATGCCAGGGTTTCCTGTTGGGATGCCCTGAGTTGTTGAGCCCCTTGGGGGAGACTTTGGGTTTAGCCTGAATGTACCGGGGCTGACTGCCTCCCAGGGTCTGCACAGGGCCCCATGTGTTCTCCATTCCCCACAGTTGTTTTCTATTCTTACTTTCTGGTAGTACTGGGATTTGAACTCAGCTCCTTATGCTTGCTAGGCAGGTGCTCTTACTGCTTGAGCCACTCTGCCAGCCCAATATGGTTGTATTTTTAGCTCCAGGCTCCCTGCCTACTGGAATGCTCCCTTAATGGAGGTCACATTCCCTGGGCCCATAGCACAGCTGCAGTCCCCTCCCGGGGCCCAGAGTCTCCCACCTCCAGGCCTTTGCTCACGCTGGTCCCTACACCTAGAAAGTTCTTCCCCATTTCCCTGCAATTATGCTTCACTTTTCCCTCAGGGACTGATATCAAGGGAATCTGTGCCAAGAAGTCTCCCAAAATCTCCCTGGCTGGGATCCAGTTCCTTCTGGAATGTCACCCTTTTCCCTCTTGAGTTAAGATGACCACATTCTGTGGACATCAGGACTTGTACAGGCTCTCATGGGTACAATTGTGCTATGGAGAATAAGACAGACAATAAGAAAGTGGGCTTACCTGGAAGTCCTGGAGCATGGGGTAACCCTACAAGCAAGTGGTCTCATAGAACTGGGTCATATTGCCTGTGCACTTATCCCCAGTGGCCTGTAGTTCTGGTGGCAGAGGAGGCACTAGGCCAGAAAGGAGCCAGGTGCCAAGACATTCAGAGCTGTCTGCAGCCTGGGCCTGGCAGATACCAAGAGTTCCCTAATTCACAGTGTGTAATGTTGCTTTTCCTTCCTTCCTTCCTTCCTTTCTCTACCTTCTCCTTCTTTCCTTCCTTCCTTCCTTTCCAGTACTGTGGCTTGAACTCAGGGCCTACACCTTGAGCCACTCCACCAGCCCTTTTTAGTGATATCATTTATTTATTTATTTACTTATTTATTTATTTTGAGATTAGATCTCACAAACTATCTGCCTGGGCTGACTTCAAACCTTGAGCTTCCTGATCTCTGCCTCCTGAGTAGCTAGGTTTATAGGCTTGAGCCAGTGGCACCTGGCTTTGCTTTTCTTTTCCTGACTCTGGGGTTGAAAAGCAAGCACTCTACTACTTGAGCCATACCTCCAGTCTATTTTACGCTGGTTATTTTGAAGATAGGGTCTCTTGAACTATTTGCATGGGCTGGCCTTGAACTTCGATCCTTCCAGTCTCAGCCTCTCAAGAAGTTATGATTATAGGCATGAGCCACTGGTGCCCAGCTTGTTTTCTTTTTAATCCCGGTTAATTTAGGAGTTTCATTTCAGCACTCTGATGAACACTGCAATCACTGATCTCAGAAAACGTTTTTTGCAATTCATCTGACAAGAGGAGTGGAGGTGTTGATAGCTCCTGAGGTGGGGAAAGCAAGGGTTCTGAGAACCTGAAGATTATCTACAGAGTCTGCCAGCAAATCTCCTCCTCCCCTTTGCCAGACAGTGCTCCCTCTATTGGTGGGGGGGAGCTTTTCTTTCCCTTTCCTTGAATCTGACCCATCCTGTGACTCACTTTGACCAATGGAGTGCAGTTAAAAGGACACACACATTGGGCCTGTCCATCTTTGACCCTTGGAACCAGCCACCATGCTCAGGAAGCCAGATAACCTGGTTGGAAGGAGAGGCCATGTGGAGACCCTGGAGGATGAGACACCATGCAGAGGAAGGGACTGAAGGCAGTAGTGAGAGTGACGGCAGTCAACACCAGAGAGAACAGAAGACTCATTGAGAGCTTACTGAATTGTGAGTGGCAACAAACTTGTTTTAAGCCACTAAGTCTGGGGGCTGTTTGTTATGCAGCAACTGCTGACTGATAGGACCAATGGGACCTTTGGAGGTGTCCAAGAAGGAGTGAGAGTAATAACCTATCTGTGTTGAATGCTTGCTAGATGTTCACTGTGCCAACAGCCAACGTACCTTATCTCATTTGATTCTGAAACAAACCTCAGAGACTCAGAAAATGATACTCAGTTGTCTAAAGACACACAGCAAATGAAAGAAGCAGAATTCAACTCAGTTCTTCTTCTTTTTTTTTTTTTCTTGTGACAACACTGGAGTTTGAGCTCAGGGTCTTATGCTTGCTGGGCAGGTGTTTCTTACCCCTTGAGCTACACAAGATAGGGTCTTGTGAACTATTTACCTGTGGCTGGCTTTAAACTGAGATGTTCCTGATCTCTGCCTCCTGAGCAGCTAGGATTACAGGCGTGAGCCACTGGTGCCTGGTAACTCAGGTCTTTCTGACTCAAGATTCTGAATGGCTCTGTGCTGGGAGAGGCAGGGGCAGAGACCTGGGACCTCTTCTGGGTACAGCCTGGATAGGACCCCCTGGAGCCTGAGGTGAGCTGGCTGGGCAGTGTTTATGTGAGTAGCAAATGTTGTGGACACTGCTTGGGCTGTATGGCTCCATGGAGGCTTGTTCTGGAAGCCAGCAGGGTCCACGTGAGAGGGAAGCCATTGGGCTGTCCCTTGCTATGTGCCTGGGCAGCACTTTAAGGCTGGCTCCATGTTTGTGTTCACAAGACCATATGGTTCTCCATCTCCCTCAGTGTGGCAGTGATTTGCCAGAGCTTTCTGGGGTCTTGCTGTCCAGAAGGACCAGACCCTCCTACCACAGTAGGCATGACACAGCATCTGGCAGCCAGGTGGCAGCAGGTGAAGGTCCTGGACCTCATTTTACTGGGTCCAAAAAGTGGGGCAATAGGACTCTACCTTACAAGATCATGGTGAAGAAGTCCTTATGGCATGTGGGTGCCAGCTCGTGCCTCAAGTGACATTCTCCCAGCCCTTCTCTCTTTCTCACTCTGTCCCCTCTTGCCTGTATGGACTTGAGTAAGTCACTAGACGTGTCTGTGTTAGTTTTCTCATCTGAAAGAGCTCAATACATGGGAGCTCTGGCTTATGGAGGGATGAAAGAAACCCAGCAAAGCCTCCGGTTACCCTGGCAATGAACATTAAATGGAGGCTTTGACTTCCCTCCTGAGGCCAGGCAGGAAGAGGATGCTGGGGAGGTCATACTCCTTCCCTGAGTCTTATTTCTCTCTCCATGTTTTTTCTTCTTTTGTTCAACAGCCTTTTATTAAGTACCTACTGTGTGCCATAGATTGAGTGACTGGATGAGCTCCTAGTCCAGGGGACAGGTATATAAAGAAGTCATCACCACCTGCAGGACAGGAAAGGCTGTACAGAGAGCTGGAGGGGTTGGTGGTGTGTGGCTGCCAACCCGTGCACATAGGATCTGGTGGGGCCATCAGGAAGGCTTCCCCGGGCAGGTACCCAGAGCTGAGCCACCAAAGGGGAAGCCAGTTGGGTCCACTGTGAGCAAGGCAGTAGGAGAATCAAAGCAAAGGGAAGAGGGAGAAGGAAAAACCTAGGAGGAGACAACTTTCTAAATGAGGTTTTTTTTCTTTTCTTTTTTAACAGGGTTTTCTGTATTTCACATGGAATTAAGACAGAGGAAATCCATGTCTAGCCATAATGTTATAATGTGATTTTAACAATAAAAAGAATATCAAGCTGGGTGCTGATGGCTCACATCTGTAATTCTAGCTACTCCAGAGGCAGAGATTGGGGGGATCGTGGTTTGAAGCCAGCTGGGGCAAATAGTTTGAGAGACTCTATCTTAAAAAATGAAACAAAACAAAACAAAACCATCATAAAGAAGGGCTGTTGGAGTGGCTCAAGGTGTAGGTCCTGAGTTCAGATCCCAGTACCAAAAAAAAGAGAATGTCAAGCCTGGTGTGGTGGCATATTCCTATAATCTCTGCACTCAGAAGGCTGAGGGAGGATCACTTGAACTCAGGAGTTTAAGACCAGCCTGGGTTACACAGCAAGACACTGTCTCAAAGAACAAAACAAAAAAGAGAGAATCATGGAAAACAAAAACAAGCAAAAGATGAAAATGTTACATTTCAATGTAACCAGACTTTGATATGTCACCAGGTGGTGTGGTCACCCCACAGCTGTATTTAAAGGGAAAAACAAAACAAGGAAACACTTGTACATCATTCATCCCAGCTGTCCCTAGCTTTGCCTTGCTTGGTCTGCTTCTTTTCTTTCTTTCGATAGTTCAGCTTTGACTAGTTGCTATTTCTTTTTCTTTTTCTTTTTGGCACTGAGGAACAGGGTCTTGCTCTTGAAGGCAGGCCTCCTATCCCTTGAGCTATGTCCCCAGTTGGTTGCTATTTTCTCTTTCTTTTTTTTTTTTTGTGGGACTGGGATTTGAACTCAGGTCTTCACGCTTGCTACACAAGTATTCTACTGCTTAAGCCATGTTTCCAGTCCATTTTGCTCTAGTTATTTTGGAAATGGGGTCTTGCAAACTATTTGCTCAGACTGGCCTTGAACCACAATCCTCCCAATCTCAGTCTTCCAAGTAGTTAGGATTACAGGCATGAGCAACAGGTGCCGGGCTTACTGTTTCCTTTATGGTAACTTTGATGACATGAAATGTGTCTTTGAATGTCCTCCTTCTGTGGCAGGCAGTGTCTTGGGGTTGAGTGACCCCAGCAGCATTGGTTTTGCTTCACACTCCACATGTTCCATCCTCCTTCCTATCCCTGTCCCCTGTGGGTCCTGAGTTCCTGGGAAAGCTTGGACAGGTGCCTTCCAGAGTCTGGGAAATCCTGATGCCAGTACTTATGGAGAAGCCTCAAACCAGAGACTCGTCCCCACACCTCCCAGAATGCCAGCCTTGCCCCTCTAAGAAAGGCTTACCCTCTGAAGACTAGCATTGCTGGATCCAATCCTAGCTCCACCACCCACGTCATTAGTGACCCTGCTGAAGGAGACCTCAATTTCTTTATCCCTGAAGTGGGAACCACATAAGAATGGTGTCACGAGCATTGAGTTAGCCCTTGTCCGTCTTAGCATCACACAGAGCCCGGACAAGGTGCTCAGTAAACTGCAGCTGTCGTAATCTCAAAGAAAAACACAGAAAGAAAAGGATTTCCTGAGCTGGGGATGTGACTGCTATTTAACTCCCAGGGACCCAGCAGCTCCTGCTGTGCCCAGAGGGCATCATGTCCTTTCCAGATGATGGATGTAATGGTTTGGATCAGAAATGTCCCCCACAGGCTCATCGGTTGAAGACTTGCTCTCCAATGCAGCAGTGTTCAGAGGTGGAACTTTGGGGAAGTAACTGGATCCTGAGGACTGATCTCATCACTGGATTAATCCACTGGTGGGCTCAGAATTTGACAGGCTATTGGGAGGTGATGGAAACGAGGAGGTGGAACCTACTTGAGGGAGTGGGTTCTTGGGAGCATCCATTAGGGTCTATTTCTCTCTCCCTCGTCCTCTCCCCTCTCTCCTTCTTGGCCATGAGTGAGCTTTGCTCTGCTATGGCCTCCCTGCCTCCAGTTTTGCCCTGCCACAGGTCTACTGTGACTCACATCTGAAATGTCCCTCTGCCACATAAGGTAGCACATTTACAGGTCAGTACTCATCTTTGGGGGCGGGGGTGGGGGGTGGGCATTATTCTGCCTGCTACAAAGTCTGTCTTTCTTCTCTGTCAAAAGGAAATAGTAACAATGTCTATCTTGTGGGTGGGAAGTGAGGACAAAAGGAGTGACTCCACAGGGAGTGCAGATAGCACCTAGTAAGCGCTCAGTAAACCACACGGTTACTAGCAGAATCATTTTTGTTGGTTGCTCTGTTGTAAGGATGGGGCTGGTTTGATGGACTTCTGTTTTGTTTTTTTTTTGAGACAGGGTCTCCTATGGAGACCAGGCTGGCCTTGAACTCAACATCCTCCTGCCTCAGCTTCCAAGAGTGTTGGAGTTACAGGTATGGAACACTCTAAAGATGGTTTTAAAATCTTTAAGAAGATGGAGAATGAAGATTAGGGTTACATACTTTCTTTTTGTGGAGATGGTTAAGGAATGAAGACATTGGTGGGGAAAGAATACAAATTTGATTATTTTGAAGAGAACATGGTACATGTAAGTATACTAGGAAAGTATAAAGAAAGTTTTAAAATTAGCCAGTATTCTACTACCCAGGAACTGACCTGGCCTTGGGAGCAAGTCAGGCCGAAGAGCTTTCATTTTGCTCTTAGGCCTGCCTATGTGGCCTTGAGCAAGTTACCTGTCCTTTAGAGCCACTTATTTTTCTCACTTGTGAATTGGGAAAATAATATACGCCCCAGGGTTGGGATTAAATGGGACAAACCAAAGCAAGTAGTCTAAAAGGGCATGGCCCTAGTGCTCAGTACGTCCAAGGAGTGAGATAATTTGCTGGGGCCACAGCTACATATTTTTTTCCTTTTTGAAATTGTTTTTCTGATTGCCAAGGTGTCTAGATAAAACCAGAACCCTCCTTAGCTCTCCCAACCTCAGTCCACAGAGGTAACCACCAGACAGGGCATTCTGGCAGACTTTTTGTTTTGCATTCACACAAATACACAACACGCAAGAGGAATGGTTTATTGCTTCTCATCTCACACAAAAGGGATGGAGTATCTGTGTTGTGCAACAACCTTGCCAGTGGAATGGAACAATGTATTATTTCTGCTTCCTTTTTCTGCATCCATCAGACAGTGTACATACGCTAACACAATCCGGGCTCTCGTGCTGTCAGCAGGCGCAGCAGCTCGGAGGGGGAGGGGGAAGGGGGAGGAAATGGGGGAGGGGGAGAGCGAGATCCGGCGCTCTCCCCCTTCTCTCCCCCCTCCCGCCGGGCCGCCCCCGCCCCGGCCCCTCCACCCTGCCCCGTCCCTCCCGGCCGCCGCGCCCTTTCCCTGCTCCTCCCCTCCCCCTCCCCGAGCCTGGTGCCCCGGCCGCCCCGGCCGCCCCGACCCCGTCCCCGCCCGCCCGCACCCCGCCCCGCGGCCCGTGCCCGCCGCAGGCCCCGCTCCCGCTCCCGCCCCGCGCGCCTTCCCGCGCGGCCCCTCCTCCTCTGGGGCCCTTCCCTCGCCAGCCGCCCTCCCCGCGCTCCCGCGACCCTCCAGTCCCGGGACCCCCGCAGGCCCGCGGGCAGCTCCGGGAGGCGCGGCAGGGGGCGCTGCGCGGGCCGCGGTGCGGGCGGCGGGCGGGGGCGGCGCGGAGGCGGGGGCGGCGGCGGCGGCGGCGGCGGCGGCGGCGGGGGGCGGGGAGCCGAGCGCGGGCGGGAGGCGGCGGCGAGACACAGCGCCGAGGCTCCAGGAGCGAGCTGCGAGCTGCGAGCGAGCGAGGGAGCGAGCGCCGAGCGAACCGGGAGGAGGAGGAGGAGGAGGAGGCAGCGAGCGCAGAGCGACGAGCACCGCGCCGCCGCCGCCGCGCAATCCGCCGCCATCCCGCCGCCCCCGCGCCCGGCCGCCGCCCGACCGCCATCGCCCAGCCCCGTCGCGCGCGCGGAACCAGACCAGGTGGGCCGCGGCCGGGGTGCGGGGCGCAGGTGGGTCGGGGCGGCGGGGCTTTGTCTCCGCGGCCGTCCGACCTTTGTCCGCGGGCGCGGCGGCTCGGCTCGGCCCGGCCCTGCGGCCGGCGCGGGGCTGCGGCCTGGCGGCCTGGGCGGGCGCTCGGCGTCGCTTGCTCGCCATTGTTGTGGCGGCGCGGCGGCCGGGCCGGGCCGGGCCTGGGCTGGGCTGGGCTGGGCGGGCAGACGGGCGGCGGCCCCGGGGCCCGGCCGGGCCGGGGTGCAGCGCGGAGCCGGGCGGGGCTCGGCCGGGGTCCCCGCGGCCTCGGAGCCCCGCGCCCCTCCCCCGCGGCGCCCGCTCCCCGGGTCGCCTGCCCGAGCGGGGACCCGCGCCGCCCAAGTTGGTGGCGGGGCGCCGGCCTGCGGGCCCATACAGGGCCGGCTTGAATGCGGGAACAAGGGCGTCATTTTCAAATCACTTAATGCTCGACTGCTAAAAATGTTTAATAATAAACAGGATGTCGCTGCTCGGGGCCTGCCAGATCGGGTTTTTTTTTAATTTTTTTCCCTCCTTTTTTTTTTTTTTTTTTTCCTCCCCCTCTCTTCTAAGTAAGACATACAGCCTTGTTGAAATTGTGGGCCTCGAATGAGCGGATTTGCCTTCAAAAAATTGGAGGCTGTTGTTTCTTTTCTTTTTCTAAATATCGTGGGAGTTCGGAGCCCACCTTTAGGCAAAATTAGGTGGTTTTTTTTTTTTTTTTTTCCCCCCCCTTCCCAAGGCAATAGTGAGCTTGAAGGGAGTGAGAGAAGCGGGGGGCGCCGAGGCGCTCTGGAGTGTGTCATGCTAAATGGCTGCCTGGGAGAAACCTTTACAAGCTTTTGGTTTCTAGGACTGGAAAACTTTCCCTGGGATTTTTCCTTTCTTGAAGGTTCAGTGTGCGTTTTCATGGGGCTTTCTACGTTATCATCCAGTTTGGTTTTTAAAAGCATCCGTTGGAATTCTAAGCAGGGTTTCTCTTGGACCTATCTGCAGTCACCTAGTCATATCTGTGCACAGGGCTGTGGTGTAGGATGGGACTAGAGGAGCTCAGGGTCTGGGGTGCAAATCCTGCTTCTGTCACCTCCAAACAGAGTGATTCTGAGGCTCTCTGAGTGTTGAGCAGCACAAAGATGGACTTTGCAACCTTGGCCTTGTAGAATTAGGAAGATGGTGCAGGGCCTAGCCAGTTCTTCCTCTCCTGGCTGTTCTGTAACTGCTGTCAGGTCCAGGACAGATGGCCACTTGTGGTGCCATCCATAGAGCAGAGCCATGCCTGAACATGCCACAGGTGCTGGCCTGAGGCTCTAGCAGGAAGAAAGGAATTCAAGCACAAAACCTTGGGTTAGTGCTGAATGTTTGTGAAGAACTGGACCAGAAAGGAGCCTCCCAGCACTCACAGAACCTAAATGGACCTGACCTGCTGTGTGTGGGAATAGGCCTCTGTCCTGGACCTGGGGTGGTCCGTTCTGATCTTACATTTGGTTTCAGGCAGGGTGGAACGGTACAAGATCGTCAGGACAACAGGCTGAGGCCTAGGGAGTCTTTGAAAGATAATTGCCTCCCTTTGGGATTGGCAAATAATCATTTGGGGAGCCTCTGCTGGTTCAGGCAGGAGTGTCTCTTGGAGCCTGGCAAACTGTGTCCTGGTCCTCATTGGGTTACATTATGCAAGTCACCCAGCCTCAGCTCAGACATCTGTAAAATGGGGATTATTATAATTGCCCTGGGTATCTCTTGGGGCTCTTGGGAGCCTCATGTAAGATTGATTGTAGTGTTTCTGTCCATAGGAAGGTGGTGAAAATGTGTGGTGTTTTTTTTGTTGTTGTTACTTTTTTCTCTGGTTCCTTTCTCTTAATCCTGTCTCCTGTTTGCTTGGTTTATAGAAGTGTGACCTTCCCACTTCACGTCCTATGGCCAGCTAATGTTTTGATAACCTGATTATTGCCTAAATGCCTGGAAGCAGCAGAATAACAGGAGAGCCAGGGAGCTCACCCAGATCTGGGCTCTGCTGTGTATTGGAGACCATGGAAGGACCTTGGCTAATAATGGGGGAGGCCAATCTTGGTCCCACTACTACGGAGGTCGGAGGCCCAGGTTGCCTTTTGGCCACACCTGATAACTTGCTGGTAAATGGCCCTGAAGTCACTGTGCTTGGATACATAGTGGCTCTGCAGTGGGGGGCAGGGGAGGATTTGTCCTGGTGCATTTTGGCATTCCCACCGCCATCTTGGCACAGTTTAAAAAACTTATGAGGCCCCTGCAGGTTCCTGGCTGTGGACCCAGCCTTCTGAGCAGGGTTGGTCACTTTATTATCCTTTTACTCTTCCTTTCTGACCTAACTTGCTTGGCCCAGTCTGGTCCTGGACTCTGGCTGGCGCTGACAGGTTAGAGGAGGAGGCCTTTGAGTCCCCCCGAGTGCTGGCTGCAGGTTGCCCTTGTGCCTGCCCTGGGTCCCTCCAGTTTCCCCTGGGAAAGAAGAAAGCCTGGGTCTGAGGAGCCTAAAAACCTTGGGAGAGTGGAATTTCAGGAATGGCAGGTCAGAACTGGTTTCTGCATGGGTCTGGTTGCCTTGGGCTTGGCTGAGGGATTTTTGTAGTGCCTTTCCTTTGGCCTCATCATCAACACCTTCCACCTCCTTTTGAATTTCTTGTCTCTTTCTTTTCCTGAAGGATTATTTTATTGTACTTTCAATATTTTTTTTTTTTTGGCCTGGCACAAAGTACTGACTCATGTTGCTAATGGCTGTATGCTGGTTATGTGTCTTATTATTCTACCATTTAAGATTGATCATTTCTGCGTTGGTTTCTATTTCAAACCAGAATAGGTCAGGAGGACCAGTGCGTGTACTTGTAAATTCAATAATGAGGCTTCTCTATGTCAAATGCACAGATCTTGTCACAGGCGGTCTATACCAGATCTTAGAACAGTGCATGTTCCCTTGAAAAATAAGATCGCCAGCAGATGTCCACTGGGCTTTGTGCTTTGAATGTCTTACTTTTGACGTTTAAATACATTTTGTGTAGAAGAGACAGGGCCACCTAGACCATCTTTTCAAATCAAAGCTCTATTGCTTTTTAAGATTTGGGGCTGGCACAGCCTCAGGAAGCTTGGGTCTGTGGTGCTGGAGGTGGGGGCAAGGAAGTGGAGCTGTTTATTATGTTCAGATCACATCAGGGATTGTGCCTTCTCACCTGGGAGCTTGCAGAGCTGGGCCTTGCCATTGGTCGTGCAACTGTTTATGCCTGTGGGTGGCACGTGGGAAATCTGTGCTGGGAGGCAGTTTGCTGTGGTGACTTGAGCCAGGAGTCTTGGAGGTTCTCTCTTAGCTGTGCTTGTTGATTTTCCTTGTGACCTGAGAAACTCACTTCCCAGAGCTCAGGGTTGGGCTGGACCTCCAGGGTGCCACAGAGAGGCTGGTTTGCAAAACCTCATGTACAGGAGGCCTCCGTGCAAAGTGAAGACCACCTCAAGTTGCTGAATTCACAGTGGTCTTCACCATTGTCTTACCTTATTGCCTCCATTCTCCCTCTGCAGCCAGTGTTGTAGCTCCAGCCTGAGTCATTCAGCCATTCTAAACCAGCAACCTTTCCTCTTGGGTGTCGCAGAGGCAGAATTCATTGCCTTTTTCATTCAGGTGACATGCAGCAACTACTCCTGGAGCACCTATTAGTTGCCAGCGATTGTGTAAAGCCCTTAAAACACACTTCCCCCATTGGTAAAAGCAGTGTTGTCCCTGAAAACAAATTGTAAAACACTGAAAAGAATAAATAAGAAAATAAAACTAAAAATCAACCTGTAACTTCACCTTCCAGAGTTAACTACAGTAAAGATTCTGGTATTTTTAGCCAGGTGCCAGTGATTCACATCTGTAATCCTAGCTGTTCAGAAGGCAGACATCAGGAGGATTGGGGTTGGAAGCCAGCCTCGGGCAAATAGTTCTCAAGACCCTGTCTCAAAAACCCCATCACAAAAAAAGGACTGGCAGAGCAGCTCAAGTGTTAAGAGCATCCACCTGACAAGCCTGAGGTCCTGAGTTCAGACCTCAGTGCTGCCACAAAAAAAAAAAAGATTCTGGTATTTCTTTCCTTTGATTGTGTTGTCTGTATCTTCAGAGTTGGAGCAATTTTATCCATATTGTGTACACAGTTGATAGCTTGCTTTTTCCTCTTAATGTTGTAGTATGTTTCTCTGAGTTATCGGAAACACGCTATTTTCGTTCAGAACTGCACAATTACTATTCTGTGGCTAGGCCACGCCTTATTTAATCTTCTGTGGTTAGGAATGTAGGTGGTTGCCACCCCTTTTACCCTCTTACAAACAAGACTTTAGGGAGCATCTTTGTGTGTGTGTACATCTTGATCCACACCATCTCCCTGAAGTGGAATTTCTGAGGTCAGAGGGTGTGCAGGCCTGTTCTTCCTCATCATCACCACCTTCAGTCTTGAACTCAAAGCCACTTCCATTATGAACCTTCGATTCTGGGTGTCTGTCCTGATTAAATCCTTTGATGAGTGCTGCTCAGGGTCTTTCTTCATTGACTGGCTTTAGTCTGGACAAGTCTGTGTTAAACACTAATGGAGACACTAATGGATGCCTGGAAGGCAAGCCTTCCTTTTCAAGAGGCTTCGGGTAAACCTCTCAACCCAACTGTTACCACTCTGCTTTTCTTTCTTTTCTTTTTTATTGGAAATAGGGTCTTGCTGTATAGCCCAGGCTGGTGTTGAACTCACTCAGTCTTCCTCAGCTTCGGGGTACTGGGATCATAGGTGTTTGCCACCTACACTCAGCTTCTGCTTTTCTTTGGAGAGCTTTTCACAATTTGTAAATACTGTTTAAAGCATTTTTATTGTGGTAAAGAACTTGTGAGTGTGCAGTTCAGTGTGGTGTGAGGTGCAGTCATAGTGTTACACAGCTGTCATTGCCATCCAACCCCAAGAGGTCCTCCCATCTGACATTCTGTCCCCATCAGATACCCCTCCTCCACTAGCTCTTGGGCAGCCACAGTCTGCTCTGGGTCTCTGTGAGCTTGACTTCAGGATGCCTTGTGTAAGTGGGGTCATCCAGGATTCATTTTGTGTCTGTCTGATTTCCTGTAGCATGGCCTATCTGACAGCTCATCCATGTTGCAGCATGTTTCAGGATTTCCTTCATTTTTTAGGCTATTACTCCTTATCTGTATATGTGTAAGGAATAATACACTTGCACTAAATATATACTGTATTGTGTATATTCATCCATCCATCAGTGATATCTTATAAATTCAGGGCTTTTTGGTGGTAGGTGGTACTGGGGTTTGAACTGCGAGCCTTGCACTTGCTAGGCAGGTGCTCTACAGTTGAGCCACCCCCACCAGCCCAAAATATAGTTGTAAAAAATTTTTGTTATGGTTTTGTTTTAATTTGTGGATTTGTCCCTTCCCCTTAGGAGAGTGTATGCCCCATTAGTGGAATCCATTTAGTTATGTATTTTGGCACTGGGGTTTGAACTCAGGGCCTCATGCTTGCTAGGGTGCACTACCACTGGAGCCACTCTGCCAGCCCTTTTTTGTGTTGGATATTTTTGAGATTGGGTCTTGCCTTTTTTGTCTCGGCTGTCCTGGAACCATGATCCTTCTGATCTCTCCTGAGTAGCTAGGATTGCAAGTGTGAGCCACTGGTGCCTGACTGTGGAATCCTTTTGCTTCCACACATCACTGTTCTCTGTGTCACCCATATGTAAGATCTACTAAGTAAGAGGATCTCACAGGCCACATCTGAGTCAAGCCCAGCTCAGCTTGTGAAGTTGGGGAGGGCATTCTGGAATGTGTAGCAGACTTAAAATAAACTAAGACCTGGAATACTGAAAGATACTGTGTGCTTCTAAATTGAAATTAGAAACTGTGACCCTGTAGAGAGCTTGTGGTCAGCCTGCTTTCCAGAGCACCGAGGACCTTGAGTATGGACGCTCGCTCTGTAAGCACTCACGGGGCTGTGGTTGCAGAAGCTCTGCGTGCTTCCAGGTCATCTCTGTGCAGAGTGACGGCCTGGGCGGAGGCAGGACTGTCGGAAAAAGGGGTCATTGCCAGCACTGTCTCCGTGTTAACTTTGTGTCTTCTAGTGTCCCTTTCAGCAGGTGGTGTTCACGTATAGTCCAGAGCTTAAAGAACAGGTCTGTTCTTGGCAAGACAGAAAACAGCCTGTCTGGGAGGGGAACAGTCACTCCTGCCTGGTTGACCTGTCTTTGGAACTGAATGGGCTTAGTGTTCAGAAATTGCTGGGGAGAGCAGAACATTGTCCTGAAACAAATTGAAATTTTCTGGTGTTTGTTTTCTTTTTCTAAAATTAATTTATATTTATTACTATATTATTGTTGTACTGGGGGTACTTTGTGACATTTACAAAAGTGCTAACAATGTATCTTAGTTAAATTCACCCCTCCATCGTTCTCCCCCTTCCCCCATTCCTGGAATAGTTTTAACAGGTCTCATTTTCCCATTTTCATGTATGAGTGTGTAGTATTTCCATCAGATTCATCCTCCCACACCTTTCCTTACATCCTCTCCCCTCCCACTGCTACCAACCCCCAGACAGGGCCTGTTTCACCTTCTGTCCTCCATGTTTGAGAAAAGACATTTTTGTTTGTTTAAAATATCTGTACAGGGAGTTTCATTATGGCATTTTCATGTACATATGTATTATGTATGTCCTGAATTGATTCATCCCCTCCATTTTTCTGCTTTCTACCTTAGTCCCCTTATTGTGATTTTAACAGATTTAAAAATTCTGTATTCATTCTTGTATAGAAATTACATCAACCATATTCACTCCCCCCCCCCCCCCGCCCGCCTTTTTTTTCTTTTTTTTGGCAGTACTGTGGCTTGAACTCAGGGCCTGGAGCTTCCTAGGCAAGTGCTCTACCACTTGAGCCACTCTGCCAGGCCCATATTCATCTTCTTGATGAAGAATTAATTGCATGTGGACTTCGTGCTGTTGCTCACACTTGTAATCCCAGTTACTCAGGAGGCAGAGATTGGGAGGGTCACCATTGAAGGCCAGCCCTGACACAAGTAAGTAGGGTGTGATGGTTAACACCTATAATTCCAGCTGTGGAGTAGACATAGAAAGGAGAATCTTGGTCCCAAGCTGTCCCAGGCAAAAGGTGAGAACTTATCTTAAAAAACCTAAAAAATAAAAGGGCTTGAGGTGTGGTTCAAGTGACTTAGAGTGCTTGTCTATTAGATGCAAGGCCCTGAGTTCAAACCTCAGTACCGCTGGGAGGGAAATTAATTACAAACGTGTATATACTCACTTAAGCAAAAGAAAAAGAAAGTGTGCAAAGAAACATGAAAGCTCTTTTCTCCCCTGGCTTCCAGGCAGTAACATCATTTATCCTTCTAGACTCTCAGTACACACATAAATAAGGACCTACGTAGGAAAGTTTTTTTTAGGAAACAAATGGAGGCTGGGAATATAATTCAGTCATAGGGCACTTACCTAGTGTGCATGAGGCTTTGGGTTTTATCCTCAGCACTGCAAAAATAAGAACTACAACAAAAAAGGATTATAGCCAAGCACAGGTGACTCACGCCTACCTACTCAGGAGGCAGAGATCAGGAGGATCACGGTTTGAAGCCAGCCTGGGCAAATAGTTTGTGAGACCCTCGCTCCAAAAAGCCCATCACAAAAAAGGGCTGGTGGGGTGGCTCAAGGTGGAGGTCCTGAGTTCAAACCCCAGTACTGTAATAATAATAATAATAATAATAATAATAATGCAGCTTCCATTTTTAAATGTTATTATGGACATTTTCCCATATTAATATAAACTAATGTAACATTTGTTTTCCCCCCCCTTTTATTCTTTTCGAGACCCTGTGTAGCCCATGCTGGCCTCAAACTTATATCCTCCTGCCTCAGCCTTCCGAGTGTTGGGGTTGTAGTTGTTTGCCACTGTGCATAGCCTAACATACTCTTAATGTCTTAAAAATAATGGTTATTAGGTTTTAAAAAATACACAAGTGTACAAAGATGAAAACAAAAATAGTTATAATCCCATGGCCCATATATTCCCAAGTGACTTTATGAAAAACAAGTTAGAAAATTCAGGGTCTAAAGATTCGTCCTTAATCCCTCAGGAAGGAAACTACTGTGAGAAGTTTCTTGTGATTCCTTCCACAAAAAAATACACATTATCCACAGGTTATCCACACATTATTCACATTAGTAATTTATATACATATGCATATATGTGTGTATATGTGCATATATATATATATATATATATTTTTTTTTTTTTGAGACATAGTTTAGCTTTGTAGCCCAGGTTGGTCTTGAACTTGTGATAATCCTGCCTCAGCCTCCTGAGTGTTGGAATTACAGGGGTGCCCCCCCCATGACTGGCTGATGTTTATATTCTTAAAACATGCCTTCCTGTCCCTTGATAAAGGGACTGTCATGATCCATGACAGGTCATCAATCAATACATTGACTTGTCTCCTACTGGTGGACATTTAGTCTCTTTCTACTTTTTGGAGTATTACACAGTCTTGGTAAAATTGTGCCTCGCCTTCAAAAACATGCAATTTGTATAAAACAGCCTGTGACAGAGTGTTTGCAGAATGTAAACTCTTCCACTGGAATAGCATGTTGGTAGGATTTCCGACTTCCTCTTCAAAACTTGTATGGGTTTATATGTAGTAGTATGAGTGAGTGAATGGCCTTTTGGGTCCTCCCAGGTGTGTAGGGGTCTTCAGTTGTGATCTGTTTGGTCTGGCCTGTCACAAACCGCCGCTCCTATCACGGGCCCCTGCATGGCCACTCTCAGCATTGATTAGGTGTGGGCCAGTGTGAGGACTAGGAGGAGGCTGTAGAGGGGAGCACAGGTGGCCAGGTCCAAGTTTGGGTTTTGGTATCAACTAAAATGATGGCACTTTGCACAGTCTTCCAGCCTTTGTACCCCAGAGCCTGGTGCATAAAAATCAGAGCCACCGCCTTCTGGAGCTTCCACATGGCCCCATGCAGTTTTCTGGGGCTCCCATTTTGCAGCCCTTGGTCATGTGGGCATAGAATTTATTTTCTTTGGAGGCTGGTCGTCTTTTGTACCTCTGGATATTGGCCATTGTGCAGAGCTGTGCAGTGCTTTGCCTGGCCACTTGGCTCTGGCTTGGACTTTGCAGGAGGCCACACCTGGTGGAGGAAGTGACTGCGGAGGCAGCACCTGAAAATGGTTGGGTGGTTTCATCAGGAGAAGCTGAGAAGGACTTGTGCTCTAACCCTAGGGGCCCAGAGGAGGCAGTTTGGGGTGGTGTTGCAATCACTCCTGCTCTCACCACCCCCCCGCCCCCCGGCTGGTGATTTTGTTGGCTCTAGCCTAGAGGGAGGGAGTTCCGTGGGAGTCTGTTGGAGAGCACCCCTCTTTGGCAGGTACTAGATGTACTGTAGGGAGGCCTGCTTTGGGGTCTGCTGTCTTCAAGTCCAGGTTCTGTCCACTAGTATCTGAGTGACTTGGGGTCAGTTCATCTTTTTCAATCTCTGTTTTGTTGTCTGCAGAATGTGGTAGTAACAAAACATGGTAGTGATGCTGTCGCAGAACCAGGGAGAGGGTCCAGAGTCATGTGTTTGATGTGATTACAAGGCAAGCAGACACTGTAATGGCTTCTCACTTCAGCTTTCAAGAGGGCTTGGGGCAGGCAGGTGATACACTTGGGGCTCATTTGTGTACTAGATGTTGAGGTTTCTGATTGTGTACTCAGCCCTTGCTTCATGCCGAAGATTCAGACCCACATCAAATACCATGTCTTCCCCTCCAGGAGCTCAGAAACCTTCACCAACAAGGATCTGTGTGGGGGAGGGACAGGGGTGCCGGACTGTTAGTGCCATTCTGCGAAGTGCCATTCTAGCTCCTTTTCCAGCTAACAAGGGCATTCGATTGCCGGCTGCTGCCCTGTGCCAGATCTGTTCTATTCTTGGGAAGTTTTAGGTAAATGTCCTGGAAGGAGTCAGGGCAGTTCTGTTAAGGTTGTTTGTGGGCTCCAGCTGCAGGGGAGCCTCTGCAGTTGAGCTGACCGCAGCTCTGATTTGGTCTTGGGCAGACATAAGTGTCCTTTCCACCACTTAGACCTTCGTGCAGTAGGATCTTGAGCAAATAACAATCTCTCACTCCTTGGAGACTCCCTTTCCTTATCTGCCACGTGGGGAAGGAACCTGGCTCATTGCACTGCTCTGAAGAGTGATGTAATGCCTGGGGATGGGGTTTGCACAGTGCAGGGGAACCTGCTTCATCAGAAGCAGCAGTCCCAGTGTTGACCTTAAAAATAACATAACAGTAACATGACTGGCTTGTTACAAAAAAAAAAAAAAAAATCCAGACACTCCAAAAGTGCACAGTAGAAAATGAAAGTCATTCCTTCCTCCCTGCTATGCCTCTGTAATACTAGAGAAGACTGCTGTCTTCAAAGTAGTTTTGTTTCCCCGCCAAGGGGAATTACGTAATGCTGCAATGCTACATGTGAATTCTACCCTGCAGTGCCTCTTCCAAGGGTTCTGTGCACGTGTTCCTGTGTCCCCAGCATTGTCACTTCTGCCCTTCTCTGAGTCCAGTGGGAAAAGGCCATTGTCTTCTTTGCATACCCTGGAAGAGTGTTCTTGTTGAAAATCATCTGTGGGGTAGCAAAGAATAGGTGTAATTAACTGCTACTCTCCAGAGAGCTCAGAGTTCTGATCTGGTGTTGACATGGGAGGCTGGACAAGGTGGGCCACGAACCTATAATGTGAATTCGAAAGAGCCAGCACAATCGGTTTATTTTTTTATGGAATTTACAGAGGTGATGAAGTGGGGCAGGATAGAGGAGTTCTATTAGTAGGAGAAAGTGTGATGTTTGTTTGTTAAGTAATAAGTGGGGAAAGTTAGTGTATTTGCAGTGAGGGGAAATGACCCTCTTTTGTGCCTTGCTGAAATCAGAGGTTGCCAGACCTGAGAATGCCCCTTGGCGAATACCTGGCCCTTATTTTTGGACTCATCCTCTTTGTTCTTTCTGCTAGGTCTTGTCGTATGGCTGGCCCAGCAACTGTCACTGTGCTGAGTTTTCAGGCATGGAGAAGAAACAGTGGGTTCCTCAGTAGGGCCCTTAAGGCTTTGCTGGGGATCCATCAGCTCGGCCCCGAACCTCTCCCCAGTATCTCCGGGTTTATTCCGTTCCCTCCCTCCCTTCCTGTTTCTCCTTTCCTCCCTCTCTCCCTCTCTCCCTCCTTCCCTACATGAGGTATGGGCCTCATGCTTGGTAGGCAGGCACTCTTCCACTTGAGCCATTCTGCCAGTGAGTTTATTTATTTTCATCAAAGAGAGGGTGAGTTTGTGGGGGCTGAGCTGTTGATGAGCCACCTCTGTGTAAACAAGTCCCTTGGGGAGGGGCTCTCGGGTGTGGTGGAGCCAAAAGGAGCACAGTATGACCTTGGTCTGTTGCTTCACCTGTGAGCCTTGCCACCTCTCGGAAGGTGGGGGTGGTAGTAAGGACAGCCTCCTCCATGGTGGGTAGGAGGCTGCTCTATGCAACCCTGAGGATTATTCACCTGGCTTGGTAATCAGCTCCTCACTCAAGTCAAAGGAAGGCGTCATGTCCAGCTTGGGTTGGTGTGTTGTAAGGAAGTCTCCCTTGGGGCTTCTCATGGCAGCTATGCTTGTCCTTTCTGCCTTTTCCAGCAGAGCCACAGTTCCAGAAGGTGGGTTTTTGTTTTGCTTTGAACAGATGGTGTGTGCATCCAGTGCTGGAGGGCACCTGACTCCTGAGTAATCCACCTAGTGTGAGGCCTGGGGGCTTGTCTGTCTCTTGGGGGTGGTGGTGGTGGTGGTGATGATGTTACAGCTCTCAAATCCTTCCTCATCTCTGTTCCTGCCCTTTCAGGTCCTTGGACACAAACTAAAGAATGGGGCTCATAGAAATGCCAGGTGGTGCAGAAATACTGGCCAGGGTGTAAAATTCATGACTGGAGTGTTAGTGATAGCTGTATCGCAGCACACAGCTGGACGTGGTTACCTGTCTTCCATAGGGCAATGGGTACATGGTGGAAAACTGTGCAGGCATTAAGAGAAGGGGTAGAGCACTACTATTTTCTTAGAAAGATGACTACAGGATGTTAATAGAAGGACTCGAGTTGCAGGCTAATAAAGTAACTTTCCACATTTGTAGAGTAAAGATTGAAGCCAGGGCTGGGGGCGTGGCTCAGTGCTAGGCATACCCCAGCACTGCAACAAAAAACAAAAAGGAAGCCACAAGTCTACTGATGAATTTATATAGGCTGAATGAAAGGCACAAAGGGTATCCACCAACTTGTTAAAAGTTGGACTAATTTGTTGAGTTTCATTTGAATTTGTGTAGCATGTGTGAGTTACAGAGGTAACTAATGAGACAGACGTGTGTGGCATAGGCTCGGCGGGGACTGGGCAGCTGATGCATCGCTGGTCCTTCCTGCTATGAGCTCTAAACAACAGTGAGGCAGGACTGTCTCTCATGTGCTTTTACTTAACCCTTCGAGGGAGTCCTGAGTCCTGGTGCTGGGGCCGTGGTTCATGTGAATCCAACCAGTTCAGTCACCTGTCTCTGTTCATGTGTCAGGGGCCCTGGAAACTGCCTGTTGACCTGGATAGAAGGAAGAATCCAATAAAAGCACTGTTTCCAGTTTTTGTTCTCCACTAAATCAGGTTACAATAAAGAACACAGATCTCAGTAGCACTGGCAAAGCATTTGTCACTCGCTGAGTCTCCATTGTTCAGAGGGAAGCGGGAGGAGAAACTGAAGCAGAGTTGTGTATTTTAGGTATTCTTTTTATGTGCCAGGCCTTCTTAAATTTTGATGTTGGAGAGGGAGGCCTGTGTACGGCATGTGTCCAGCTGTCCATTCCAAAACTGTGTATTGCAATGGAAATCTTCCCCTTACAACTTGGGAAATTGACTGCCTGTAGGCCTGCAACTCTCTGCAGGCTGCCAGAGGGGGTTCACAGCCAGAGTCCTGCAGGCCTCAGCCCAGGCTTGCCTGTGAGTTGGGCTTAGGGCAAACCCCTGTGGGCTAGGAGCCCTGGACTGGTACGGGCTGATGGAGTGACTTGGGTTTAATTGAAGGTTTTTCAACTCTTAACTGAGTACTGGCGACTTTGAGCAGTCGCTTAGCCTCGCTGAGCCTTGGTGACTTGTGTATAAGGGAAGTGCTCACACCGTTCTCACAGTCATTTTTCTATTTTATTTCTTGATTCATATAACTTTTCCGTCTTTGATTCAGGATCTTTTTCTCTGTATAGCCCAGGTAGGCCTTGAACTTGAGATCCTCCTGCCTCAGCCTCCTGAGTGCTGGGATTATAGGCATGCACTACTGATTCGAAGTATTTTTTAAATTCATTTGTACTCAAATATATTCATTAGGTTACTTTTGGCTTTTCATTTGTTTCAGCTTTCCTTCATGTTAAGCTGAGTCTTTTCTGATGTCTCAGATTGGACGCTTGCTCTCTTGCTCTTTTTTGTTAGGGAATGTGATGTTTTACGTTGGCACATTTCTGTAGAGTACAAATTTACTTAAAAGTTTTGTTATGTGGTATTGTTTTCCTCATTTGTGCTATTCTCTAGGTATTTTGCTGCTATGGTTTTGAATTCTTTTTGGTTTTTTGAGACAGGATCTCGTCCTGTATCACAGGCTCTCCATCCTCCTGCCTCAACCTCCCAACTGCTGGGATTACAGGCATGTACCACCACACCCAGCTGTTTGAATTCTCCTCTGATTCAGAAGTTTTACGTGCTGCGGGTGTAGCTCAGGGTACTTGCCTAGTATATGTGAGATACTGAGTACCATTACCAATATTGTTAAAAAAAAAAAAGGTTCATTTATAGAGTCTTGTTTTCTGATGGTGAAGGTTATTTTTATTTCCACTTTCATTATGTCTTGTTTTGTGTATGGTGGTCAGAGCATTTTGCTTTTCAGAACTTGGAATTTTCCTTAAGGTCATATCTAGCCTTCATCCTGGTTTGAGTACACTTTATGTGCCAAGCTGTGGTCGTCCCTTTTCTGTCTCATGTTTATGATGTTTTTCATTTTAAAATCACTCTGCAAATATACAGGGTCATGTCAGTTACATTTTCACTGTAGCTTGTGCCCCTGTCTTTCTTCTGCTTCATGCTCTCCTGTCTGGCTTCTTTAGTTCGTGATACTGGTGAATTTCATCCGTATAGTTTTGTGTGTTGATTTGTTTTTATTGCTGTCTAGTATCAGTTGTGAGTATATTATGTGTCCATCCCTTTAGTGGTGATGGACATTGATTTCCAGATTGTGCAGCTGTTAACGTGGTTGCGCGTGCCCTGTGATGCCATGCTGGATCTGTTGGGGTCACAGGATGGGTGTGTGGCAGAGACAGTGGACACTGCAGGTATAAGTCTGAAGGACATGTCCTGCCACCACTATCAGACTGTGTGAAAACTTTGATAATGAAGGCAGTGCAGTGTGGGTATAAGGACAGACAGGCTGATGGAATGGAACAGTTTTGAAACAACAGTCTGCATTTACGTAGTCATTTAACATATGACTGCTACCTTTCACTTTTTGAAATGTTTCCATCAAATGCAGCAAGTAACTCTTTTCCTAATTGCCTGTGTACTTGAGTGTCCTTGCCCATGTGGATTACTCCCAGTGTGTTAATCAGCTTTCTGTTACTGTAATGTATATCCGAGAGAAATTATAAAGAGAAAAAGGTTTATTTTGGTTCATAGTTTTTGAGGTTTCGTTTCATGATTGTTGGCCCCTTGCTTTAGACCTGTCACAAGGCGGAGCTTGGGGCGCTCCCCTCATTACCAGCCAGGGAGCAAAGAGAAGGAGGAAGAGGTGTCTGGGCCCCACTTTTTATTTGGGGGTGTGTGTGCACAGATTGTACATTTCACAAAGCTTTTAGGTTCTTGTCTTTATCCCTAGTATCTGAATTTTTGTGTGAACCTTGCGTTCTTTCTGTGTCCACTGTTCTGTGTACTTCATAGGCCGTTGCTTTCTTGGTTCCTTCAACTCTAGATTTTTCTTGTTTTTGATTTTACGATTTTTTTTCCCTACTACCTCCCACCCTTCTGTATTTCTGATTTCTATTTAGATGTGGGCTCCTGGATTAATCCTTTAATTTTTAGGGGTGACTATCATTTACTTTGTTAATTTTTCTGAGATTTCCTTTATCTTCAACCTCTTCAATGGGATTTTTTTTTTAACCTTAGAATAATTGAAATTTACAGAAAAAATGGAAGTCCTGCATCCCTTGTTCCCAGTTTTTTCACTATTTTAATCAACTAACATTAGTAATATACATTTCTTACAGCTAATGAGCCAACACTGATACATTGGTATTAAGTATTCACATTTACTTAGTTTTTACTCAGTGTCTTTCTGTTCCAGGATCCCATACTACCTTCAGTCATTGTGTCCCCAAGTTTTCTCTTGGCTGTGACAGCAGACTTTCTTTGTATTTGATGACCTTGACAGTTTTGAGGAGTGCTGGTCAGGTGTTTTGTGGATTGTCCTCGGTTGGGACCTGTCCAGCACTCTTCTCATGGTCAGTCTGAAGTTTGTAGGGTTTGGCTGTCATGTGTAATTCTTCCTAGGATTTCCTTTTGTTTTCTGATTGCCTTTAAGGAAAGAAAATCATGTATTTGTTTCACGCATGCAGTGCTTAACTTTCTCAGGATATGAATTGCATGTTACACATTTTTAAATATTTCCAGCATTGTTTCCCCTCAGTCATTTTGTTCATATGGTCTCTGCATTGTAGTTAGCGTCTCTGTGAAGCTGGGCACCACAGCTGAGTGGGGACTGGGTGGCGGGTCAGTAGGTATCTTCAGTGTGCAAGAGGGCGGGTTTCTATCCTGAGGTGATTTTTTAGGAGCAGACTCCTGTCTTTGCTGGGAGGTGGCAGACTTGACACCTCAGTGGAGGGGAGGCTTCTGTGATGGGGTCTTTGGTGTTTACTTGGCTTCCTTATTGAGCCCCTTTCCCTGCCCCAGCCCTGTGGTCCTGGGTGTTCTCTAGATTTTGTTTATAACCAGTACGTGCTTGGCCGGGGTGGGGTGGGGGGGGGGGGGCGGGTCTGAAGTCCCAGTCCTCCCTTCCTATGGTTGCCTGATACCTCCTAGTGCTCTGGGTGGGAGGCAGTCCCCTTTGCAGTCCTTACTTTGTAGCGTTTTTCCAGTCTGATGAGTCTGTTACTGCTTTTCCATCTGCCATCATTGTCCTGCATTTCAGATTCTTTCTTTGTTTTCATTTTAGGGGTTCCCTGGAATGGCCTGTGCTCCTGACATGTTTAAGCAGAGCCCCCCGTATTCTAGGTGGTGTTTCTCTGAGTGGAATGGCATGGTGTCGAGCCATTTCTGGGCTGCGTGCGCACGTGGACAAACATGTTCCCTCCTGGATGCAGGCGTGGGGCTGTTTCTGTTCAGTTCTTCACTCTGTCTCCTTTCCCAAGGTGGTCACGGCTGTCATGCTGTGTTAGAACACAGCTACCTCCTGCTTTAGTGGGCCCAGAAGAAAGGGCTGATGGGCTGCCTGCCTGCTCATTTGTCCGGACAGTGAACTCTGTCCTTTCCCTCCCCACCTCTGGGGAAGGACAGCCCCAACTGTGGGGGTGGTGGCTGTCCCCTCCATGTTTGATGAAACCTCTGTACGGGCTCTGCATTCTGGAGTATCGATATTTCACCTTGTGACCATCCATCATTTCTCCTTCTGAAGTAGCTGTTTGACCCCATTTTGTGGCTGTCGGGTTGGCAAATGGCCTCCCTGCCCCTTCATTATGGTCCTTTGTATGTAGAGAAGCTGGTGCCTGCAGGAGGGCATTTTCTCCTCTGAGAGTGTTTGCTCCAGAGCCCATGCTAACAGAACTGTTACTAGTGTGGGGGGAATGGCCTTTGTGTCCTTTGTCCCGTGTGGTTGAACCTGTGAGGACGCAGAGTCTGGGAAGGTGAACAGAAATGTTTTCTCCCCAGCTAAAGAGAGTTGCTTCCTATGAGAGGCCATGTTTCCTTGTGTGCCCAGATTCCAGTTTGCTGTAGGTGATGTCATCCTACGAGAGGCTTTGGGTGTAAACAGAGTCGCAGCTGGGACCCCGGGGACAGCTGCAGCTGGCTTGGATGGCAGCTTCTGAGTGTTGGCTCAACCTCTCTGCCATCCTTCTAAGCTTTCTCTAGAATTACTTTCATATTTTTAAAAACAAATATCAAATCTGTTTAGAATTTATGCACAGTGTTTTATGACCTTTATCAGCAAACCCTTTTAAATAGGAGCCAAAAACGTAGAACAAAACAGAGCAGGAAGCAGCCACTGTCGCGGCTGTGGGTGGCCCGAGCACAGGCGGCCTGTTGCACAGAGAGCTCCATGCACCTGGCAGCTACTTCAGGGCTTTTGTCTCTCTCTATATATATTTTAAATATGCATATCAAATTTTGTATTCCTTTTGTTACTAAAAAATTACAAAAAGAAGCAAGCAGGCCTGGGACATCCCACCTCCAAGGGCAGCCTGGTAAATTGGCATGTGACTGCTGCACATCAGTTATTGCCCCAAAGCGGGAATGGTGAAACTGGGGCAGTTGGGGATTGTTTAAAGTGAAGTCCCAGGAGCGCTATCTCCAGAGGGTTTTCTGAGAATTACAGTGTTTCTGTCTCCCGAGAATACAGGGGCTCACCCACTGCATCTGTGCCATTGAGTGGTGACACAAGTATGGGGACAGGTCCCTGGTGCAGAGGGAGGAGGGAGAAGCAGGTGCAAGGTCTGTGCAGCAGAGCATAGCAGCAGGGGCCCCAGCATGGGCAAAGGCTTTGCTGGCCACACAGGAATCTGGAGAGGTGATTACCCCTGTGAGGCCCACAGTGGGGCAGGGCCGGCAGGAGTCCCAGAGGCCCAGAACTGGAGTCAGCCATGGGGACAGCTGTATAGGTTGAGAATGTGCTGAGGGGGAGCATTAATCTCACTTTTTTCTTTTCTTTTTTTTGGCGGTACTGGGGTTTGAACTCCATGCCTCAAACTTTCTTAAGCAGGCGCTCTGCCACTTGAGCCTCTCCTCCAGCGTGGTCTTTCCTTAAAATAAACCAGGGAAGTAGGAAGCGATACATTTTTGTTGTTTTTTTGGTGCTGGGGCCTTGAGCATGCTAGGCAGGTTACCACTGAGCTGCAGTCCTGCCCTCGTTCATCCTTATTTAATCCATGAGGAAACAGGCCTCAAGTCACAGCTGGTGTGGGATAGAGGCAAGATAAAAACCCCATGTTTCGGAGATGAAACTGGTGGGAGATAGGGGCTGGGATCCAAGGGTGTGGGTGAGGCCAGTGTGTTGAACAGGGGGCTTGGATTTAGTTCTGGTGTAGTGGGATGATGGAGAAGGTGTGTAAGCAGGTGCTCAGCAAGAGCTGGTTGCTATCTGAGCCATAGCTCTGGTGGAGGAAGGCTGAGGATGCAGGGAGAGCAGACGTGGGGCCCAGGTGGGTATGGAATGGCCTTGCAAGCTAAGTGTCAGAGAATTGAAAGTGCTTTGTTTCTTGCTTTAAATTTGCTGCTCCCTAAATGTGCTGTCTTCTCGGGGGCATGGTCCTTTTCTGGTAGTAACTGTCTCCCATACCCAACACTGGGTCACCAGAGACCGCCTTCCAACTCTCCCTGCTCCCTCTAGCCTTATTTTCGGGAGGTCTGTACTGGCTTCCACAGGTGGAAAGGCTGGGTTTTGCTGTGGTTTAGGCTGGGCTCCAGCTTTCTAGATGGGCTAGAGAAGTGTGGACGTCCTGTGGCTTCCTGAAAGCCACCCATGCCTTTCTGGCTGCTGTATAGGGAGCTTCTGAACGTCAAAGGTGTGGAGAGTGCTGGGTCCTGCTGGAAGTTTCTCTCGGAAATGCAGCTGGGACTCCCTGACGCCCACCCCACCCTGCTACATCCCTGAAGCTTCATTCTCTCTGGGCTTCATTTTCTTGCCCTGCCTTTGCTTCCCTATCTCTGTGTCACTTGTGATTGCTCTTGTGCTGGGGCTGCATTTTGGGCAGGGCTGAACAGTTGCAGCAGAGACAATGGCAGTGGAGTCAAGTGTGCTTCCTGTCTGGCCTTGTGTCCCAAGGGTCAGGGGACCCTCCTGCTCTAGGCATACAGGCTGGAGACTCATCTTCGGTGCATTTCTGGCACCGAATGACTCAGTACCTAGCACAGTTAAGTTTCTGAAATAGGTGATGGAGCCTTCCTCAGATAGAGTTCTTTTTCTAGATGTTGGCGTGATGAAGGACAGACGTCCTCATTAGTCTCATTCCTGAGTTTCATGGTAGTGGTTCTTTGCTTTTTGACTGGACTGGAATGAGTGAACCGTCTAGTAACCGTGTCCCTTCCTGGCCCACGTAGTTATTTCTGAAGTGCTCATCCTGCCTCTCTGTTCCTATGCAATCACGTCATGGCCTTACTCTTGTGCCTGGTGATCCCATCTTTCCACCCTTCTACACCTCCTTTCTTTCCAGCCCCAGGCTGGGGGCTTCTTGAGTGTGCCTTGCAACCTTGGTCCTTAAGCTGAACTCACTGTGTCTTCCTCACTGGTCTGAGCATATAGTAAGTCCTTCATAACATGGGGTGGGCGCAGCCCCCAGGTGTCCTGAGGGTGAGGCAACAGATGATTTTAATGCAGAGATGCTATACCAGGGTGACCATGAAAAGACTGGATTTGCCATATGTGAAAGTCTGGCTGTTGAAGGCAAGGAGTGACTTAAATGCTTGTCTTTGCAGTTGTCTAGCACTGTCCTCAGCCTGTGCAGCTCTGAGCCAGGGCAGACCCCCTCTAGTAGAACTGATCCATCTTCTTTCCGGTCCGAGCCCGCCTCCTGAGCACAGCAGCTCTGGAGCCTGGAGTCTGGGCCCGGCCTTCAACCTGTGGCCTGACCTTGTCTGCTGCGCTCTAGGCCTGGCTCCAGCACTTTGCAGCCTTGTGATCTTAGAGAAGACACTTCTTTTTCCTGACTGAACATTAATGCCTCCTGTCAAATAGGCTGATGCAGTAGTATCTTCCAGTAAGGATGGTTGTGCCTCACCAGGAGGCCAGGCACGTGTGGGTATGTATGTGCAGCATTGCCCACGCCACTGTGATCAGCCTGAGTGTGCAGCTGTGTGGCCATCCCAGATCACGTGGGCAGTCATCTGATGCTGGCAGGTACCCAAGCATGGAGTGGCTTTTGCTAAAACCATGTGTAGGGCCTTTCCTTCTGGAGCACACGGCCTGCTCTCAGGAACCTGCCTGGCTGGTGCTGTCTGGGGAGGTGGGGCTTGGGTGTCTCTGCCTTTGTTGGCCAGTCTTTCCGGTGGTTTTTTCCTAGCTGATCCTGGGCCTCCCTTCTGTCTTTAGCTCACGTGCCAAAGTATGCAGACCTGGATTTGCTTCTAGATGTCCTTTCTTCACTCACTCATTCCTCAGAGCTGTCTTCATGTGAGTTTGGGCCCTATTCTCATCTGCCCAATAGCAGTATTTTCTCCTAGGCCAGCAGCTTTCACAATGGCACAGCGACTGTTGTAGGACAGGAGGGGGCCACAGGTGTGGGGGGGGCTGGACCCCCTCCCAGGAAGGGTACCGATGGTTTCTCCTGATTTTCTGTATGACACTGAGGTTCCAGATTAGATCTTGTTTGGAGATAAAAAGAACCCTGTGTCCTACAAAAGGGACAGAAGGCAACAGAAAAGTTGGCTGGGAGCCAGGTTGGGCCCACACTCCCAGCCAGGGCCTGCAGCATCTTGGGTAGTCCTTGACCCACGGATCCAGGTATGAGTCAGGCTTGGATGTTTAGCTCCTTGGCTTCCGGATTGACACTTAGCTAGCTGCTCACCCATGCTCTCCTCTCTGCCAGCGGGCCAGGCAGTCCAGTTGGGGAGGGGTTGGTGTAGGCGTGTGCATTGGGTAGAGACTTAATCTGGAAGCTGACTGAGGGCTGCTCTCAGCCAGTGCTCCTGGCAGCTCTGTGAAAACCAGCTGGCAGGCAAAGGAGCAGATGGGTATGGGCTGGGCCAGGCCTCAAGCATGGCAGTGCTCAGCGGACAGACATTCAGTGGGGGAAATCCAAGTGATTATGTTTTTGTTGTGGAGTTGTGTCCAATGAAATTTGTCTGAATGAAAGAACCTTTGAATGCTCTAAGCAGGTGAACATAAGCTTACTCTGTAAAGGGCTGACAGTAAATATTTTAGGCCTTGTGTCCACATGGCTTTTGTTGGATGTCCACCTGCAGGGGCTGGAAACCTCCACCTGTGAGGTCTTCACCTATGGAATGTTTGAAGGAACAGGTGTCAGGGCCTCCTGTAGGGGTATTGTTTGCATAGTAGTGGGGACTCTTTAAGTTGACTGCTTATTAGCATACCAAGTTTATGTGGGATTATGGGATCCATCCCAGATGTGTGGTAAGAGATGGCCAGTTTCACAATAAACCATTTATAATTCAGTGGCTGTGGGCGATTACATGGCTGGGCTTGTTTCTAGACCTGGCTGGTCCTGGAGAATTCTTGACCAGTACCCTTGTTCATTAGTGAGGAGACTGGGATTTGGAGAGGCTAATAGTGAGCCCAGGGGGGGCAAAACTGGGTAAAAGGGCTGTACTCCAAACATCCCCAGTATGTGGTTGGTGCAAGTGCCAGCCTAAAGTATTCCCCGAATGGCATCACCCAGACTCTGTGGTCACCAGAGATGAGGAGCACTAACCCCCTGGAATGTGGTAGGTGCCCACTAGTGTCTGTTGAGCTGCTGAATTTGCTGGGAGCACATAAAGTAGCAGTTGTAGGCCTGCCATCATCTCCCACACATGGTCTCAGTTCCTAGGAAGGGGTGGTGTGTGCACAGGGGTTTTCTTCTGGTCTCCTAGTGATTCTGGGGTGGTGATAGGACAGATGGTTCTCAGAGACACTGGATGCACTGGGGCTCTCTGTTCACTCTGACCTCTGCCCAACAGACTGACTGGGTCAGGGTGAAATCAGAGATCTGTATTGTGAACTGTCACAAGTCAGGGCTAACAGATTTTAAGAAGTCTTCTTAGAAATAGTTAGAAATAAATAGTTTTTGGTCAAGTATCAGAATTATATGGCATTTGATTTAAGAAATCAGGTTAAGATTTAATGTGGAGTCATTACTGGGTAGACTTCTTAAATCAGTATGGCTGGTAAGTAGAGTTTTTTTCTTTTGCCTTTGTGGTTTTTTTTGTTTTTTTAAAGATAGGGTGTTGACATGAGGCTGAAGCCATCGTAGAACTCTGTGTAGCTCAGGGTGGCCCAACTTGTAATCCTCCTGCCTCCACCTCCCGAGTGCTTTGTCAATTTTTAATCAAATAAGGAAACTATTTACCTGAATTTAAAGTAATGGTGTGAATGTAGCCCTGCATGCTGTGTGGCTGACTGGGAAGGAGATGCTGGACATACTATCGCTGGTCATTATTCAGAAACATTTCATTCCATGGTTGGGGACAACTGTGGTCAGGAACTGCAAGAGACGTAGCTGCCATTTAGTGCTTATCATCATTGTACCAAAGTAAGGAAATCACTTGCTGTGACCATGGTGGGTCCTGGCATCTCTAGGCTGGACATAGGGTGTGTCCAGCTTATTCTCTGCTGTGTTCCAGGTCCAGCCTGTGTTGTACTCTGCTGCTTTTTGGTGGTGTAGTATGCTAAGCTTTGAATTCAGGGTCTTGCACCTGCTAGGCTGGTGCTCCACCTTATGAGTCACAGCCACAGGCCTTTTGGTTTTCATTTGTTTTCCAGATAGGGTTTGATGTTTTTAATCTGGGCCTGGCTTGTATTTTGACCTTCCTACCACCATCTTCTGAGTAGCTAGGATTAGAAATGTGACACACTGCCTGCTACTCTCTATTTCTTGAGGCTGACTTCTTCACCTCCATGTATAAGTCAGAACACGTGGTATTTGCCCTTCTGTGCCTGCCTTACCACACTTAACATAATATTCTCTAACTTCATACATGTCACAGCAAATGACAATGTCATTCTTTTTTATGGCTGAATATTCTTCCATCATGTATGTAATTCACATTTTCTTTGTCCATCTGTCAGTGGTCACCCAGGTTGAGCCTGCATCTTGACTATTGTGAGCAAACATGCCTGTGTTGCTGCCTCTTTCTGTATTGACTTGGGTCGTTGTAGGACTGCTGGGTCACGTGGGTTTATTTCTAGCTTTTGGAAGCACTGCCGTGCTGTTTTGCACAGTGGCTGTGTGGCTTGCCTTCACCACCTGCTTGGGAGCTGCTCTTCCTTTGTACCTCCATCTATTCATTTCTCCTCCCGATGACAGCATTGTCATTGAGGTGAGTCAGTGTCTTACCAAGATTTTGATCTACATTTCCCTTTACGTCTCATCTGCTTTAATGGAGATTTCAGGTCTGCGTACACGAGGGCCTGTGCAGTGCTGTAGGAAGTGCTGTGGTCCATCCTGAGAGAAGATCCCATGCCTCAGGACTTTGAGGCAGAGCCTCCCAGCCCTACATGTTTTAGGGGAGGGATTTGTGAACATGAAAGGTGTGTTGTAAGCCCCAGGGCACGAGGCATTGGGTTCAGACTTGTCCAGCCTGGGCCAGTCTCCTTCTTCACTGCTGCTCTCCACAGCTGAGTGTTTTGAGGCTTGTACTCACTGGAAGACTCACCCTGTTCACTTCTTCAACTTTCCTGGACTCGCCATGAGTGTGAGCAATGCTCTCATCACTGACTGTCACAAATGCTCCTGTACGCTTTCAGACACCCTGGTGATCCTTGGTCCTTGGCCTCTCCCCCTGCCCACAGCTGAGTGGAGTGGGATTTGAGTGAGGGGAGGGAATTAAGTACCCACATGCTGCCTGAAACTACGTGGGCAGGGGATGTGTTGAGGTGGTCACTGGAGGTGTCCCCTACACAGGTGCACTGCTTCCCTCACCTACCTGTGCACAACATTTCTTGATAGGAACTGCATGCTTATCTGTCCGTGTAGCCCTGCAGAACTCATTGTGTGTGAAAAGAATGAAGGGTGGATGGGGGCATGCAGTTTGTGCAAGAGCAGTCTTTGTGCCCTCGTGGCACAGGGTCAGTCTACAGAGGAGTGTGTTGTCAGCTTCCAGCTCACTGCTGTTTTGGTAGTTTGTAGTTGGTCTCTGCTCCGTGTGCTTTATTCTAGGGTCATAATAATAACATAATAAGATGTTTTATCTTAAACATCATCTTATGGGGTGCAAGCTGTCCCTCAGACATGAGCCTGTGTGGCATCTGAACAGGGTCCTGACACCCGTGGTAAACTTCATGGTGGCGGCCACCACCTGGTGCCTCTCATTAGGGCTTTTCTACAGTCACCACCACTAAGTCATTAAGGATGCATTATGACCAGGTGCTTAAATGGCAAACTGGGGTGCAGCCCATGAGGAGGCCCTGAGTTCGATCCCCAGTGCTACCACAAAACAAAACACGCATAAATGGATGCCCATACATTAATTCCAGCAGTATGAAGCCATGGCCCCTTACACAGGTTTTTCTCCCCTTGTGGTCACGTTGAGAGCCCGTATTCAGGGCTGAGTGTAGAGAAGCAAGCCCTGAAGCTCATCAGCTTTTCAGGCGCCTGGCACAAAGGCCTCAGCTGGCCTGTGGTGGGCACTTAGCATGCAAGTAAGTGAGCGAGAGCACAGTAAATGAGGGGAACGAGCAAGGTGCTGACCTCTCTACGGAAAGGCAGAATTGGCCCTCTTCCAGTTTTGTCTGAGTGCATTGCAGAGCACCTGCTTTTGTTTTTTTTGGGCAGGTGTTTTCCGTCTGGATGCTGGTTCTTTATACTGAAAAGGGTATGCACCTTGCTGTTCTCGATTAGCTCTGGTGGCTTTCCTGAGATTTAGTTCTGCTTTCCTTGAGATGGCAGATTGTCGTAGGTGGGTTGTGTGCCTCCCGGAGACTCTGTTTTGGTGTTTGGTGGATGTGCTACTAGGTGGGGACATTTTTCCCCATCTCGGAAGATTTGGGGAGGGACTGAGCGTGATAAAGTTTTATCAGTGATGATGTAATGAGTCTGTTGTCACCGATAAACATGGAGATGTGGAGAGGGAGACAGTAAAGGTTTGTTAGAGGTCAGGGAGAAAAGTCTCAGGCCATGCTGGGCCAGGTGCGAGTTGGAAGCAGACAGTGCCTTCCTCTTTATACGTGCTTTTAAAACCTACCCTGGCCTATGGGAAGGGGAGAACCTGGGGGCCCCTGGGCTGAGATGGGAGTGGTTTAAATTGTCAACCGTCCAGGTGTGAATAGCCTACATATACTTGCAGTTGAAAAGAAGGCTCAGAGAAAGGATGTTCACCCTGCAGTACAATATGAAGTCGTGTGTTTTAAGGGTCCTGACCTCTTCCTATTTTAACCTGCCTCAAGTCCACACAGCAAGGAGGTGGGTGGGGGCATGGGTGACTTGGGCTGTCCTAGAGACAAAGCTTTACATCATAGTCCTTAAAGCAGTTGGTCGTCTGGGTCAGGTCAGAGGTTCTGGTGATTGACTTTTCGCTTTTCATTCCAAAGGCAGATTGGGAGCGGTGCCGAGAAAAATTTCCTTACTAGATGACATTTCATCGCGATGTCCGATCGTTTGGGGCAAATAACCAAGGGCAAGGATGGGAAAAGCAAGTATTCGACTCTCAGCCTGTTTGACAAGTATAAAGGAAGATCAGTAGACGCAGTCAGATCCTCAGGTAAGGCCCAGGTCGAAGGCCAGTTCTTTCTTTCCTTGTGAGATCTCCAGACTGGCCTGGCAGTTACAGAGCCTTAGAAATCTGGATGCTGCTATAGCAGGATTATTTTCCCATCTGTTATTTCTTTGAAGCCTCAGACACTTTTGGCCTGATGGGTGGAGTAGAACTTAGTTTGCATTAGCATTAGCTACCCTGTTTAGGTTTCCTGTGTCTGACGTCGCAGAACCTGGTACTCAAGTATATCTTATTACACCCGAGGCCTTGGAGGGGTCCTGCCCAGGCTTTGCTTGGAGCTAGACACCCTGGGATGAAGCCAGAGCCTTCCCGTGCGGGGTGGTCACTGTGTGGAGTGGGCTTTCTGGGCCTGGCTCCTCACTGTCATAAGCTTCCTGCTGCTGCTGCTGGTGGTAGAATGGGAGCCTCTGTGCAGATTCCAGTAGCCCCTTTGTCTCTGAGGTCCTGGGTGGAGAGCCCACAGGGGCTGAACAGACTGCAGGGCACTTGGCTTTGTTTGCCTGGCTCTGTCCTTCTCCCTCAGTTGAGTGCAGGGTGAACTGGCCTCTGTACTCTTGTGACTTTGCTGTGTGGTATCTGTCCGTCCTCTTTTCCCAGCAGTTATTCCTCGACATGGCTTACAGAGTCTCGGGAAAGTTGCCACGGCCCGACGTATGCCACCGCCTGCAAACCTGCCAAGCCTGAAGTCTGAAAACAAAGGAAACGACCCCAATATCGTGATAGTACCCAAGGACGGGACGGGATGGGCCAACAAGCAGGACCAGCAAGACCCAAAGAGGTGAGCAGCACAGAGGGTGAATAGCCGGCCAAGTGGGGCTGGGGCAGCAGAGGGGGCTCCCAGTGACCTTCGCTTGGGCAGGAGGCAGTGGGAGAGCTGGGGAGTGTGGACACACCGATGATGATTTGTTCTCGACTCCTGTTGCTTAGTGTGCTCCTTGCTCCCTACCTTCATGTGTTTTAGCTTTTGGAGCTCTTATGGCAGTGTTTCTGTGGGGCCACCAACCTTGGCGAGCCCCTTGGACGGGAGCCCTCCTTCTACTGCGAGTCTTCTCTGACCGCTCCGGCTGGTGTCCAGGGAAGAATATTTGTCTGGGAGGGGCTCAACAGGCAGAAAGCCGCTTCTGGGGTTACTGCGTAGGGAATGAGAGCAAGTTTGCCCTCTTGCCCTGGCATTGTATTCTCTTCTTGCTGAGGTGGGAGGCCAAATGGCAAAAGTGACCCAGAATGCAGTCTGCCACCTAGTGTCTAGCCTCTGCTGGAAGTGGCATGTCAGACAGGAGGTAGAGGAAGCAAAAAATCCAGCCAGATGATGATGCAGCAGAAATGTCTGTAGTGGGTCCTGAAAGTTCGTTTCTCTAAGTTTGCTTAGGGATCTGGGTGGGACTGGTGTGACCTTTGGAATCAGCCCTGTGTGGGTTTTGCAGCCCTAGTGTTTATTGGCTTGATGGACCTGGAGAATTACTTTACTCTGAGCCTGTGCCCTCCCTTGAAGCAGGAGCAGTCCCTGGCCGCAGGGGTGGTGATCAGGAATCCATGAGGGACCCATGGGATGATAGGGGCTGCCACAGAGGAAGGCGTGGCACACATCAGCTGTTGTTGTTACACTCGAATGGCACATGCTCCAGCTCTGTAATGAAATGGATATTGCATGTCTCAGTGGGAACTCTGAAATGCCTCTGCTTCCAAAATTCTAGAGAAGAGGACAGAAAGCATCCCTCCTCCTCCTGTCCAGTCTTGCAGCATGGCATAGAAGACACCAGGCATCTGGCCTGGGTGAGGGCCAGGAGGTGAGGAAGCAGTGGTGGAAAGCAGTGGGACTGAGTGGGGCTCAGTGCTTAGGTTTGGGGAACCTAAGAGGTGCCACTTCCTGGAAGCTTCTGTTTTAGGCAGAAGGTGATGGAGAGAAGGACCAGTGGCTTTCATTTAGTCATGGCCACAAATGGTGAGTGACTTGGGTCAGTGACTTGGAGCAGTGTGTCTGTGGAGAGTTTGGCCTCAGCTCACAGATAAGCCTCTGTATGGATGGCTTCTTGCCAAGTGGATAGCTGCCCTCAAGTCTGCTGAGTGGAAAGTTGAATAGAAAGTGACTGGAGCCTGGTGCTGGTGGCTTGTAATCCCAGCTACTTGGGAGGCTGAGAACTGAAGGATTGCAATTCAAGGCTAGCCTAAGCAAATAATTCACAAGACCCCATTTCTGAAGATGACCAGAGCAAACTGGACTGGAGGGTGTGGCTCAAGCAGTAGAACACCTGCTTTGCAAGCATGAAGTGGAGTTCAAACCCTAGTCTCACCAAAAGAAGAAGAAGAAAAAGACTGGAAGGGAGCTGAGTGTGGCGGCATGTTCCTGTAATCCCAGCCACACAGGAGGTGAAGATGGATGGGATGAGGTCTAAGATTGGCCCACGCAAAAAGTGCAAGATCCTATCTGTAAAAAAAAACCATGAAAACCAGAAAAGGCTAGGAGCATGGCTCCTGTAGTAGAGCGCCTGTGTAGTGAGAAACCCAGTGTTGTCATAAAAAAAAAAAAGAAGAAGAAGAAAGTGACAAGACAGTGCACTGGAGGCTGTGTCAGAGAAGAAGCCTCCACTTGGAGCCTTTCCCCTTGCCCTTTCAGAACATCATCGACTGGCTACTTTTTTAGGGAGGGCATCTTGGCAGTTTTTCTTCAACTGAAAACTCTTACGAGGCTGGGAGTGGTAGTGCACACCTGTGATCACAACACACACAAGGCTGAGGCAGGGGGATTGGCCAATTCATTGGGGAGTTCAAGGCTAGCCTGGGCTGCCTAATGAGGCCTTGTCTCTAAAAACAAAACAAAACAAAAAACATCTTTTGATCCAGCAGTTACATTTCTAAGATCATATAGAGTGTATGAAAACTTGTATGTATGTAAAATGCTCTTTGTGGTTTTATCTGTAATGGAGAAAAAAAGACAAATTAGAGATTAAAAGTGACAAGTCATGCAATTCCATGGATGGACTAGCCTACTTGTACTAGAAAAATACATTAAGAATATGTCTAGGAAAATCTGCATATGTATCTGGAGGATGAGATTGTGATGAGTTCTGTGAGATGCATGTTTATAAATACATTTTTCCTTTGAGCATGTATTTATTTTATGAGCCAAGAGAATGTAGAAAATCTGTTCAGACTCCATCCAAGTAGTTACCCTGAGTAGGTGGGGGCTGCGTTTGGGAGTAAGGGGCTCAGGACCCTCCTGACTTGGTTTCCCCATTAGCAGATCCTCCATTGCTTCCATCCTGCTTGCTGGCAGTGAACTTCAAGTTTTGCAGACAGATCCTCTCCAAGAAGGCTGCAAACTGCCTTGTCCTGTGAAATGGCCAGTGTCTGAGCCCAAACGTGGTTCAGTTTCTTGATGTGCATCAATCTGTAAGGGACAGTTCTTTTCACTGACCTGCAGGGGCCTTGTGCCCAGTGAGCAGTTGCCCACTGTGGCTCCTGCAAGTGCAGGGCCTCGTCAGATCCACGTGCTGTTTCTAACCCCACTGTGCGTCTGCCTCTTTCAGTTCCAGTGCAACGGCCTCTCAGCCGCCGGAGTCGCTGCAGCAGCCGGGTTTGCAGAAATCTGTCTCCAATTTGCAGAAGCCGACACAGTCAACCAGTCAGGAGGTAGGTACTGGGGACCCCATCCAGGCTTTCTTGTCCACTGTAGTCCCTCACACATCCTTATTTTGGGGTGGGGAGTGCATTTTTGCATGACCTGTGTACCCCAGAGGCAAATCTGATGAGGGACTGGAAGGAGCTCATGAAAGTGTTGTGGTCCCTTGGAAGAAAGTTAATCTGCAGATTTGGAGAAAGACCTTAGGAGCAGAGTGTAATACAGGCACCTGCTTTGGTTCCTACTGGTTTGCCTTGGGCAGGGTCACTCAGGCTGAATGCAGGCTGTCCCTGAGTCCCCAAATGAGTTCTGTGAGATACAAGAAGTGTCAGGCTGCAGAGAGGTCCGGTTGTGAGGTGAGTCTGCAAACCAAGATTAAGCAGACTCATCAGTACTTCACTGATGAGTACCATAAGTCTCCAGGGAGAGGGTGTAATGGATGACATCCCCACGTTGATGTGTCCTGGGAAACCTTTCTTACCTCCACCTGAACATCTAAGCACTAATGTGCCTCAAAAGACATTTGGGGAACAGCCAAGCCATAATCCTTCATTGTTGAAAACCATGATTTAACCCAGCAAGAGCTCATAGTACATTTGGTCCATCAGAGTAGCTACAGGTTTGCAGAGATCTGCAGGAGGATGTACAGGGCTGGTAAGTCTGTGACGTTTTTAGAAGATGAGGAGCTGTTGACATAGACACCTGGTGGTCACCAGCTCTTAACAACTTGATTTCGAGCCACGCTAGGTCTGAAAGGCTTTCCTTGTCTCTGTAGCTGGATTTGTCTTTGGCTTTGCCAGGCCCACTCCCCAACACTGCTTTTGAAATTGAAAACAGGGAAAGAGGCTCCTATTCTTGTCAGACTCCGTATTCAGTGATCTAAATCCCCTGTGGCCCTCTGGAGATGGGTTTTTACTCATGTGGAGGGGGAAGGAGAGACCCCCATGATTTGTGACTTTTAGATCATCTCGGGAATGACAGCTGTTCTGGTGGATGCAACTCACCAGCAGTGTTAGTACTGTTCTTGGCCCTCTAGGCATCCTCCAGGTTAGTGCCCCTGGACGAAGGGGGGGCACTCCTAGGGCTGCAGATACAAGTCAGGGGTGGGATTGCAGTGTTGGGGAAAGCAAGACTAGACCCATTTCTCCTTGGCTTGCTGCTGGGTCTGAAGGGTCTCCAGGCAATTAAGGGACCTGTTACGTGGCAGGCAGGTGGGTTATTCCTCTTACGCTGTGTGGGAGAGACCTGCAGGCATTGCAGGCCACCTAGGCAAAACCCTCAGAGCAGTGCAGGTCAATAAAGGCTCTGGTCAGTCCTGCGTGAGAGGCAAAAGAGGTAGTTCTCTGTGGGGAGGAGCACGTGGACCCGGAGGGAAGGGGATTATTAGTCTGATATCTCATCCAGTGAGTGAGGAAACTGATGCTGCATCAGTTGCCTTCTGCCTTGACCCAGTGTGGCTGGAAAAGGCACAAGTGCTCTGTGGTTGGGGAAATGAGGGCATTTTGGACATGCGTGGCCTGGGGACAGGTCCTATCTATCACCCTTGCTGGGTGTCTAAGTCAGTCACTCCTCATTTGGAGCCTGATCAGACCTTCCCAGGGCATGGGGAGATTGGTCAAGCTGGGTGTGCCTAGCAGCTTGCCTGACCTTCGTAAGCTCTCAGCAAAGGTTGTCTGTAGGGCTGAGGCCAAAACAGGAAGTTCAGATGAGTAGAGAAGGAAGGCCTCTTGTGGGAGTCAGACTTTGTAGAATAACAGTAATTATAAGAGGTGCTGCAGCCAGCCCCGGGGAAGATCACACACAGTGGATTTCCTGTTTGGCTCCTTGGTTAACATTGGCACACTATTTGAGATGTGCTGGAATTGGAGTTTGGCTTTCGTGTCTGGAGCGAGACAAAGTAGTTAGGTGTGGGCAGATGGACAAACTGACCACATCACAGAGTGCAGCATTAGGGCAGCATGGGTTTTGATTTCGCTGTGCCTGATAAGCTGTGCTGTTGTGAGTCTGTCACGTCTGGTCCTGGTCCTTGCCTGGGGTGCTGCTCCCAGAATGGTGCTGTGTGGAAAGCTCCTGTGCTCACTGCTCTACCTGCAGAGACCAGCATCTAAGGGGCAGCCTCTTAGTACTGGGATGGAGCCCAGGGCGTTGCACATGCTGCTGAGTCCCCGTCTCTCAGTGCCATGTTCCAGCAGGCTCAGTTGTTGTACAGCAGACGGTCTCAGCTGCTTTCCTTGTGTCCTTCTTTCAGAATACAAATTCAGTGCCAGGTGGACCAAAGTCATGGGCACAGCTGAATGGAAAGCCAGTAGGACACGAAGGTGGTAAGTGTGCATGTGGTCCGGGGGGTGGGAGGAGGAATGAGTCCTTTTCTACGCTGTTCTGGTGGATCTAGGGACCTCAAAGCGATGGGATCTTTTGGACAGAGTGTTTATGTTGGTATCACCCTTACTTTTGTGGTGGGGGTGGGGGTGTTGCTGGTTCTGCCAAGGCTACTCTTGGATCTCAGTGGTTTGTTCTGAGGCAGTCCTGAGGCACAGAGGAGTCCTGACATGACCCTGTTTGCCTTTCACTGGGCTGTACTGCTGGTGGATTTAGTCCCTGTGTGGTTTTGGGGATGACACCCAGCTGCTCCTTCCTCCTGGGATCACAAGGAGGATGTGTCAAGTGGTATGGCTTTGTCCCCCAGGCTTGGGTCTGTGAGCCCCCAGGCTAGGGGATCAAGCAGCTACCTTTGGATGTTAACCCCAAAGTATACAGAGTGTTGGGTGGTATTTGTTCCTGTTACACAGGAATCTCTTGGAAAACATGGTCTGTTGTGCAGAGTAGTTAAATTGGAGAGCAGTAAAAAAAATGGGCTGAAGGAAAATATGTTCAAAGTCAAAATAAATAAGTACCAAGCAACTGCTTAGAATGGGATGACAGGTTGCAGTAGCTTCCAAAGCAAGACCAGAGAGGTGAAGTGGTTTAGGCATTCCTGCACAGATAGGCACCCTCTCCCTCTACCCTGGTTCATAAGCCCCATTTCAACCAATAGCTGGGTGTGTGCCTGTCATCCCAGCTGCTGTGGGAGGCAAAAAAGGAGGATCACAATCCAGGCTGGCCTGAGCAAAAAGGGCTGAGGGCATGGCTCAGGTTGCAGAGTACCTGCCTAGCAACATGAAGCCCTGAATTCAAACCCTAGTTCTGCCAAAAAAAAAAAAAAAAAAAAGTTTGTAATGCTGAAGAATGGCAGAATGATGTGGTGAATGAAACCACATCAGGAGTACCCTGTTGGCCTTGCGAGGCTGGGGGAAGTTTACAGGAGGGGTGATCACAGTGGGCAGGTGGTCAAGGAGATACTTGGAGCTCAGGCAGCAGCTTTGAGGGAGGGAGTGTCTGGTGGGTTTGCCGTGCATGACAGCAGCTGGCTTTCTGTGCTGGTTTTTATTTTTCTCTTTGTACTAAGGTTTTTTTTTTTTTTTTTTGTCTGTGTGTGCGTGTTATTGGGGTTTGAACTCGGGGCCTCACGCTTGCTCTACCACTTGAGCAATTTCCCCAGTCCTTTGTGCTTTAGTATTTTTCGGATAGGGTTATAGGGTCTTGTGTTTTTGCCTAGGGCAGGCCTTGGACTGAGACCCTCCTATCTATGCCTCCCCTGTACCTGGGATCACTTCATGCCCAGCTTATTTGTTGAGATGGGGTCTCACTCACTCTTGGCTCAGTCTGGCCTTGACCTGTGATCCTCCCAATCTCTACCTTCCGAGTAGCTGGGATTACAGGGGTGAGCCACTGCCCCAGTTAGATTTTTTTTTTTTTGGCAGTACTGGGGTTTGAACTCAGGACCTCATGCTTACAAGGCAAATGCTCTCCCACCTGAACCACCAGCCCTGTTTTGTGTTGGGTATTTTCAAGATAAGGTCTTAAAAGATTACTTACCTGGGGTGTCTTTGAGCTGTGATTCTCTTGACCTCCACTCTGAGTAGCTAGGATTACAAGCCACTGCCGCCCGGCCCTAGTTTAGACTTTTTTTAAACTAGTTTGTTTTTTTTGTTGTTGTTGTTGTTTTTTTGGTGCTATATTGGGGATTGAACCCAGGGTCTTATGCATGCTAGGTAAGTGTTCTATTACTTGAGCTATGCCTCCAGTCTCCAGGCTGATCTTAGGGTTGGGGAAGACTGCTGCCCAAGGCAGGCAGGAAGACCAGCCTGACTTGTAGGAGTGGAGAAGGATGTGGACTGGAGCAGCTGTGACATTCTGCCCTTTGCCCTTTGTGACCCCCTGCTGCTTCCCATCCCAGGGGACCCTAGGGCTGCATGCCAGCACAGCCACCCCTGAGCAGAGCTCACTTGGAGCCACTTCAGGCTGTGTGGCTTCTCTGGAGCTGGGAAAGAAGGCACAGGGTGATGGCTGTCTCATTTGCTCCCTGTGTCTCCGGCTTCTTTTCAGGTTTAAGGGGCTCAAGCCGACTCTTATCCTTCTCTCCCGAGGAATTTCCGACGCTGAAAGCAGCCGGAGGGCAGGACAAGGCTGGCAAAGAAAAGGGCGTCTTAGATCTGTCGTATGGGCCAGGACCAAGCCTCCGCCCCCAGAGTAAGTGAATGGCAGCTTCGTCCTCAACCCTCACTGGGCAGGACAGCACCCTTTCTGTCTCTCTCTATTTGCACGGGGGGGCCAAACCTGCTGAGTTCAGGCAGCTGAGTGGGGAGAAAGGTGGTTGGGCCTTTACTGGATTGGCATGCCTGCTGACTGCCTCCCTGGACCCTCCTCTCTGTTGCCTTTCTTATTTCCTGAGTCAGGTCAGGCCTGTCCCTTTCCTATTTTTTTTGTGCAGTTGTTGCTTTTGCTGAGAAGGACACACAAAGGGCCAGTGAACTTGATGAAGTCCCTGATTCTGTAGCTTGTTCACTTGGCCAGTGCTTCCCAAACCCCGCTGTTTCCTGTTCCCCACTGGCAAGTCAGGGTTCCAACCCACTCTCCCTTATCCTCACCACACTAGAATACACCCTGGCGGCTGGCCAGGGTCTAGAGTCCTGGTGCACTGCGTAGTACAAGTGGTCTTCCTGGAGGCCTGGAGTGTTGTGTTCTTTGGGTGTGGTGTTCTGTTTGCTCTGACCAGGACTGCTGAATGACCTCCTGTGAGGGGCTCTCATTAGCTTGTCTTGTTCAGTCCCCAAGCCTCTGTACTGATGGTGCTGGTGCCAGGGCAGAGCCCATGACCTGTAAGCTGAAGGATCACCATGGCTCTCTAGGGAAAACTCTTCTGCAGGGGCCTATGCTTTCCTCCAAATTTATATCAGGTTGTGTAGGCAGAATTATCTCTTTCTGGGATTAAGACAAGTGGTCTTGTAGGGCTATAAAAATTTGGAACTAGAAACAGTGTCTAGGATCAACTCTCCTCATTTGAGAAGACAGGAAGCAGATAGCCTGGGGTGACCTCAGTTTGCCCAGAATCACTCAGTAAAGTAGGAGCAGACTGCTTGCCTGGCTCTCATCCTGGTCTTTTGGGGACTTTGCAAATGTGGGGACCTTTCATGTTTCTACTCCTCACCAAAACTAGCCTCAGCAGAGTCTGGCTCGTACATTCCTCTTCGGCCCATACAGTAGTTCCCACTGTCCACGGTTTTCTCTTTCCATGGTTAGAGTTCTGTGTAGCCAACCACATCTGAATAACGTATGGTGATCAGAAAGGTGAGGCACAGTCACAGAATTTATATGTAATTGTTACAGTTGCTCAGCTCTTGCTGCACCTGCTTTAGAAATCAATCTTTTTCATTCTGAAGTATGTATAAGAAAAAACATGGTATATATAGAGGATGGTATGCCCACAGTTTCCAGCATCCACTGGGGATCACATCATGGCGGAACTTGCTCTAGTTTCATTGTGCATCAGGTGCTGATGTTATGCTGACCCTGCCAGGGTGGGGTCGGTGTTTGTTGAAGGACTGTCACGTTTCTCTGGGTTGTACCATCTGTGGGTCTGTATGATTTCTATTCAGAGAGGAAGCTGCATTTTATTGCACTTGACTGCTTTCTGGGCCCTTCTGGTTTTATGTTTCTCTGGCAATTGACTTCTCTAAACAAGATCATTTACCCCACTAGCCAGGTATCCATCCACAACCTTACCTGACAGAATTACCAGCCCGTTGACTTCGGGTTTTATGTTTTTGTTGTGGGCTTTTTTTTTTTTTTTTTAATTTTAATTTTTTGGTGAGTGAGGGGGTCCCTTGACCTTCAGAGCCTCATAAATCCCTCCCTCCCCCTCCTTTTCCCTCTCCCCTGTTGCCCCCTTTCAATTTCCAGATGTGACAAGCTGGAGGGAGGGCGGTGGGCGAAACATAATCTCTGCCACGTCTCTGAACGCCTCCCCAACTGAGCTGGGCAGCAGGAACTCAAGTGTGGGAGACGGAGCCCCTTCCTCGGCCTGTACCAGCGATTCTAAGGACCCCTCTCTCCGCCCGGCTCAGCCTGTCCGGAAAGGGGCTTCACAGTTCATGGGAAATGCGTACCACCCACCTGCATACCATGATATGCTGCCTGCTTTTGTAAGTCTTCAGAGTGCGCTTCCCACGCAGTTGGATGGTTTGCTGCCAGCAGAGCCCAGCTCGGGTGGAGTGCCCACCTTGGGTTCTCCTTCCCATGCTCACTCTGCCCTGCCAGCCTGATTTGGAAATTTTCAGTACATTTGTGTTTTCTCTCCGTCCTGTATAAATTGTACGGGCCTCTGACTTCTTTCCCTGGTGACTTGAATGTTATTTTAGCCTCGTTGGTTCTTCAGAAAAAGGAAGGCAGGTGTTCCCTGACACAGTTTCCAAACTTACTGATAGCAGGGAAGAAATGGGCAATGTGGTGGGACTCATCAGGAGCTACCAGCCTTTCCTGCTTTTCCACTTTCCAAAACAAACTCTAACTTCAGTAGAGCTTGGAATTTGGGCCATTGCCAGAAACGCCTGTTCATTGATGTCATGTTTCAGATGTGTTCGCCACAGTCATCAGAGAACCAGGGCACCGTGGAACGAGGCTCTTTCCCCCTTCCTCAGCTCCGCCTGGAGCCCCGTGTTCCTTTTAGACAGTTCCAGATGAACGACCAAGATGGGTAAGACTGTGGCACTGCTGGTGTGTGTACAGTGACTCCTAGTGGTGATGCCTGAGGTGTGTGATAACTGATGAGTGAAAGTGTTCTGTGCCTGGAGACCACAGAGAACCTAAAAGGCAACTCAACACCACAGGCTGTGTAGGGTGGCCTGGGTTTGGGGCTGGAAAGGAGCTTGGGTCCAGTTTCAGGTTTGGGTAGTCCTGGAGTTTGGCTGCTGCATGTTGGGTGGTAGTGGGAACTGTGGGATGAGGTTGAGTTCCCTCTGGGCTGTGTTGATTTCTTCGTTGTGTGTTTCCTTTAAAAGAAAGTGAGGTAGTGCTTGCTTCAGCAGCACATGTACTAAAATTGCAATGATACAGAGGAGTAGCATGGTCCCTACACAAGGGACCATGGTTTTTTCATATTTAAAAAACCAAAAGGGAAAGTGATGTAAATATTATCTCAAACACCAGTCTGGAGTGTAGAGCTTACTCTTGGAAGTGTTTGATTCTGCTTCCATCCTGACACTTGTGAGTTCATCACCCTTACTTTTCTCTCTTACCAGAAAAGAAAGCAGGTTGGGCTTGACTCGCCCAGTCCGCCCACTGAGGCAGCTGGTGGAGCGGGCGCCTCGGCCCACCATCATCAATGCAGAAAACCTGAAGGGCCTCGATGATCTGGACACTGATGCAGATGACGGCTGGGCAGGTGGGTGTGTGGGCATAGGTGGGCAGGACAGGAGTCCTCTCTGGTCACCAGGGGCAGCATCCCTGTGACACATGGTAGGTTTTCCTTGCACAAGACAGGAGTAAAGACCCAGGGCTGGGAGCTGCTTCCATTCCCTGGGGATCCTCATTTGCATTCAGATTAGAGGTGACTCCCTGGTCTTAAAAAGAACTTTTGGAAATTACAGATGTGAACACCCATACTTGATTAAGAGCTTTCTCGTTGTTATCGTTCCAGGGTTCAAAGCCAGGGCCTCTCACATGCTAGGCAAGTGCTCTGTGATAAGCTACGTCCCAAACCCTAAGAACTTCCCTTTTTCTGTTTCTTCTTTTTGGAGACCACGACTTGCTTGAACCCTGTCCTCTTTCCTTGGTCTCCTGAGTTCTGGGATTAGAAAGATACACCACCACACCTGACTTTATAAGCACTTTAGACAATGGGAATTTAAAGAAAACATACTGGAAGGAGGTGCTCCCAACAGGCTATCACCAAAATAACTAGAGCAAAAAGGACTGGAGGTATGGCTCAAGCAGTAGAGTGCCTGCCTAGCAAACTCAAGGTCCTGAAGTCAAACCGCAGTGCCACCAAAAAAAAAAAAGAAAGGAAGCACCAGTGTTCCATTGCTCTTTTGTCACTACCCTCTCCCCTCTCCTCCTGACCAAGTTTTTGTTTTCATATAAACTTTAATTACATTGAGAAACATGTGTTTTACTTAATAATTTAATTTTTTTTTGATGGCCCTGGGGATTGGCTGCATGCTAGCATGTGTTCTGATGGTGTGTTCTGACAGGTGGGTACACTACCATGTGAGGACATAGACCAGAGTCCACATTGCCAGATGCCCCTCATTGAATTCCCCAAGGGCGACCATACTCCTCCCAAGGGTTTACCCCTCTTCTGAGTGGTTTTGCCTCTTACAGAACTTTAAATGAATGGGTTCAGATAATTTCTACTCTTGATGTTTTTGATATTCATCAATATTGTTGTGTACACCAGTAGTTTCTTTCAAGTTTGAGACATACTGCAATGTATCAATGTACTTGTTTATCCATTCAGAAGTCTCATTAACTATGGTATCTACTGATGAGCACCTGTCTAGCAAGTGCAAAGTTCTGAGTTCAAACCCCAAAACCAGAGGGAGAAAAAAAAAGAATCTTCATGGGCCTGTAGCAAGGCTCAAGTAGTAGAACACCTGCCTAGCAAATGTGAGCTGGAGTTCAACCCCAGTACTGCAAATAAATAAAGAAATAAGTAAAATTAAAAAGAAAAAGCATACTTTCTTCAGGCTGGGTGCAGTGGCTTATGATTCAAGGGCAGCCTGGGCATAAATAGGTAGCAAGACCCCATCTACGCAAATAAGCGGGACCCCTGACTATGCTCTCCAGCTATGCGGGAGGCCAAAAAACGAGACCCTAGCTAAAAAATGACCTAAAGCAAAAAGGGCTGAGGGTGTGGCTCTGTTGCAGGAATCAGAAGCTGAGTTACAGGACACTGAGGCAATTAGCAGGAAGCAACGTTTTATTGTGCTGGCACAGACCCAGCCCACTCATGTCCAAAGGCTGAGCCACGAGAACAAAGGGGTCTCACCAGATATACCCTTGCAAGCAGGTTACAGAAGCAAAAAGCAAGGTCTAATCTGTATATGGTTATATTCAATTCTATAGGCTACTTCACCCTAATGCTATGTGACTTTCCCCGTCCCCAGTGCTACCTGACCGTCTCCATGTTCAGATCCCTCAGGTTTTATCGCTCTGCTATGCCATCCCTACTCCCTGCCACGTTATCAGAACTCAGGCCTAGTCTGTTTTCTGATCCTCCTCCCTGCTACAATATTCCCTCCTTTGATGCTCAGACCCACTCAGGATCAAAGAGCATCATCTTTGACCAAAATCATAAATTTTCCACAAACTCCTCCCTCAGAAGCCAGCAAATAGTCTAAAGCCAGGCGGTTCTGATGGATGGCGTTGCACATCTTAGTGCTTTGGCAGCAAATCCAGAGCTCTTGCAGTTTCATTAGTTATAATTTTAACAACAGCCTGCAGCCTGATGATGTGGTTGAGCATATATGTACATAGGGGTGCGATAGCCTCAGGACCCGTCTTCTGCCCGAGTGGCAGGACCATAGTACTGGGTGAATCGCTCAGGAGGCCACGCATCATCTTGCCAGTTGCCTATTCGTAAGGCACCCCGTTTTTGTCTACTTAATCTTTCTTCAGATATGGGGACTCCCAGTTTTTCACCTTGTCTGAGGGGAAGCAAGAAAAAGGATGGTCTGATTGAGCCTCGAACGCAAGACCCAAACCAGCTGCTAGGCAGCACCGTATAAACTTGCATCCCACAGATCCAATACAGCCCCCCTGGGTGCCCGCCAGTCTGTGTTTGCAGTAAGATTGTCCAAACATTTCCTGAAATGAGGGAAGCTGGCCAGTGGGTGGGGCTGGGGTTCTGTGTGGTTTGGAGCTCCCCACCATTGGGTCTCTTGGGCGGTGTCATTGCAAAACTTCTGTCCTAAATAAGTTAAAGCCCCCACCGAGGCGGAGAATTGGCCTTCTGGGTGGGAGATACAGTAAGTCCCGATGATGGACGTCTTTAGGAGCCAGACACCTTTCCTGTGTTTTGGGAAGGCAGTCTCATTAAAAGTCTCCTGGGGATGCAGCTCCCTTGCTTCCCAAGGCCAATGGTCTCCCATGTTGGTCCCCCCCAAACATAGCATGAAGTGGCATTCAGTGTCTGGGCTACAGACTCAGCCAGTGAGAGGAACAAGTTTTTGGCCTTGGCAGAGATGGGAAAGTCACTCCTCATCTCCTCATAAAAGGAGTGAAAAACTTGGTGTGAGGAACTCTCATGGGTAACGGTTACTAATTTGAGGTGCATCCGAGTCCCAGGGTCGAGGCTCTTTCCATCTGTCCTTATGCTAATTTTACGTCCCCGTGTCCAACCGGATGGCTGAAGTACAGTGAAGTTTACAGGGTTCCAGGTGCCAGGGGTGCAGTCAGGGGCAGCTGTCCCTTCGTGAAGGAGGGCTGCCCGCTCAGCCCTCTGCCATGTGGCCCAGGAGACACAACCCCAGTAAGGGCAATAATAAGAACCCACGTCATCACAGGGCCAGGAGTTGTCTCCCCGCACATACACTTACCATGTGACGTGCAGGCTCTTTCTCAAGTCACGCCTCCACGCCCACAGCCTGGACCTCCACCCCCACCGTGGTCTATGGCCGCACGTGCATCAAAGCGCTGCCGCTGCTTTCTCAGGGCTAAAAGCCTGGGTGCGGCTGACGAGGTCCCAGGGTTGCGGGTGCTCCTGGTCTCTAACCGTTGCTCCCGGGGGCGGTAAGCGGGGTTGAAGCAGATCTGCTGCTTACCATGGGTGCACACGAGATAGATGGTGTGGTTGCGAATGCACGACCCGATGACAGAGCCTGCACAGGAACAGTAAGTATGGAGAAGCACCGTCCCAGTGACAGCACTTCCTGCCTGAGTAGTGTGCATACACAGGGCCCAGGAGGAGGGCTCTGAGACCACGAAGGGAAACCACCTCAGTAACAATAAACGGTCATTATGCATCCTGCCCAAAAGAGGCAGAAGAGAGCTAATAAAAACCTTTCGCCGTGAGTCCAGTTGGCAGGTGTGGTTTCTGCCGAGCTTATGGCGAAGACTCGGGTAAGAACTACAGCAAGGGATACAGACACGGGGTGACAGTGCAGTACAGTGAAGTAACCGGTGTGGAAAACAGTCCGTTTGTGCCTTTGGAGAGTCGACTCCTCAAGCTTCTGCTGTGTGTAGGATGCTCAGCTTCCGCAGGTGACTAGAGCAGGGCTGTCATCTCGCGGTGTGTGGTCCCTGGTTGTTTCCTGGGAAGCGAGGGAGGGCACTCAGGTTTCAGAGGATGATCTACGTGGTGAAGCCGGATCAGGGATGCATTTCCACTTGAGAGAAGCTGGCTTGACCCGACTGTGATGGATCCAAGGAGCAATCTCTGCTACTTTAACTGTAGGAGGGATAGACAAGACAACAACAAAGGGCTCCTCTAATGGGGTTTTACTGGGTGGACATTTCACTTTATTCTTTTACCCAGACAATGTCTTTTTTTAAAATATATCATCAGCATATATGTCCAAGAAAACGTGTTGTTTAAAAAAAATTATAACCATCTTTAAACATCAAAGGACATATTTAGAGCAAGTAAAAATAGTCATTTTGTCTCTATTTAAATAGAAGACCCTGTCTAAAAAATGAGTGTGTCTGGAAGGGCTTTAATGCCAGATAGCCACACATGCATAAGAAGCATTTCCTCAGTCCTTTTGGCCTTGGTTATTTTTGAGAGGTCTGACACTAGTGACTGCATTGGAACTTAGATGGCATTCTGCCCTTTGTCTCCAAAGTACTTGTCTCTGACCAGTCTCCTCTGAAGATCTGTCTCCCATCCAAGTACTAACCTGGCCTGACCCTTTTTAGTTTCTGAGACCAGACGCTTGCCCTGCTTCCTAAACCTGAGAGACTTGTTTTCACCCCAGATAGGGTTACTGGGAGGGGGAGGGTGTCCCCTAGGTTTACTTGGGGGGGAGGGTGTCCCCTGGGAAGTGATCAGTCTCCCCTGCTGCCTTCTGAGGCAGAACCCTAGTTCTTCGGCAGTCCTCCCCTCCCCTCACTGGTTCCTGTGCCTCACTGGGTTCCATTGTGCATCCATTTGTCAGTGTTCACAAAGAGCCTGTAGGCATGTGGGTTAGCATAGTGTTGTGTTTGTACCTGGATAGATGAGGGATCCAGGGCCCTGGAGAGCCTCTGCTAGGCCTTTCACTTCTCTCAGCAATGTCTGTAGCCCTCAGTGGAGAGACCTGAATGTCCTCTGTTTAATTGCATTCATGAGTAAGGCGGGACCACCCCCCACCTCCCACTCTCCACCCTCCAAAAATGCCGGGAGTGGTGGTTTACACCTATATTCATTCCTACCTACCGAGCTAGGAGGAGGATGTTTCTGTGCTCAAGAGTTTGAGACCAGCCTGGTCAACAAAGCAAGACCCTGTCTCTTAAACAAAAAAATCCCCAGGTATTTTATGTTACAGATGCTAGTACAAATGGTATTGATTTAAAAAAATACTCATTTTTCAAGTGTTTGGTGTTTTTTTGTTTGTTTTACAAATATAGCTGAGTTTTGTGAATTGATCTTGTACTGGTCACTGCAGAACATACTCATTAGTTTCACTAGTTTTTGTAGACTTGGGATTTTCTGTGTAAAGACTCGTGTCACCTGTGACTAGGGAAAGTTTTGCTGCTTGAGTGTATGTCTTTTTTTTTCTTTTTCTTGTCCTCTTGCAATGTTGGGTTCAAGTCTTTTGCTTTTGGTGGAGTGTCACTGCTAAGACTGATGTTGGCTGTGGGTTTTTGTAGCCACTCTTTATGAGGTTGGGGAGGGTCCATCTAATTCTACTTTGCTGAGTGTTTTGGTTGTTTCTTAGATCATGAATGGCTTTTCCTGTGTGTATGAACATAGGATTTATTTTTTCATCCTGGTATTCCTGGAATAAATGCTACCATTTTTTTTTCCAATGAGATTTGCCGATATTTTAGTAAGATTCTTGGCCTCCATTTTTCATGAGGGTCTATAATTTTCTCTTCGTGTCTTTGTCGAGCTTTGGTAGTACTTTGTGCTGGGCTTATAAATGAGGTGGAAACTGTTTCTTCTTTTCTTTCTTAAAGAATTTTGATAACTATCATTGCTTTGTTAAAAATTTAATAAAATTCACCAGTAAAAGACAAACAGATTGTGACAGTTTTCCTGGTGGAAACTTTTTCAGTAATTCCATTTCTTTGATTAGTTATGGTGTTGCTCAGGTTTCCTGTGTCTTTCCTATCAGTTTTTCAAAAAGTTCTGTTTCTCAAGGAACTTGTTAATTTTTTTGGAGACAGGTTCTGCCCAGGCTGGCCTTGATCTCTATTCTCCTGTCATAGGTAGAATTACAGGCACACTCCACCACACATGGCTTGTTAATTTCCTTTGAGTTACTGAATTATCATGAAGCTGCTAATAATTTTCCTTTGTTTTGATGTCTGTAGTGTCTGTACTAACATCTGTTTGACGATTGGTGTCTTCTTTCTCTTACTCAGTTTTACCAAGGAATTGCTAGTATTACTAATCTTTAAAGAGAGCCAGCGTTTGGCTTTGTTTTTTCTTCCCCCACACGCCCCACCCCATGTTTGTTTTTTCTTGTGAGAAATGTGCTCACCCGTCCAAACTCAAAGAATGGACTCAGAGACATGATATAAAGTGCAGCAAAAGTGAGCCTTTAATGATGGTCTTGCAAGATTGGGTGTCTGGTGAGCCAGGCGCACCCAGAGGGATTATAGCAGGTATTTTTCCCTAGTGCAGGTCGCTCCCCCACCTCACTGGTTGAGTGCAGGGTGTAAATCTTCCCAGAAGTCACCTAAGTTGAGTTATTTTAAAATAGGCCTCTCGTAATTGGCCAGATTCTAGAAGTGGGTTTAAGTCTCCACCTCCCTTTGTTGCCTTGTGGCGGGAAGGCCTCCTGGATGCGTGCTTTCTGACTCACACACAGTTCTTACCATTTCCTCATTCTGCCGCAGCCCCTCCCCAGCACTTGGTTTGTAACTTTCCAGGCGCGTGCAAGCAAGTTAGCAGTAATTTTCCATTCAGGATAAATGCTTTGCCATGAAAATGGACCACCACCAACTTCATTTCTAATGCTCTTATCTTTTTCCTTTTTTCTTTTTTTTTTTTTTGGTGGTACTGGGGTTTGAACTCAGGGCCTTGTGCTTGCCAGGCAGGCACACTACTGTTTGAGCCATGCTGCATGTTCAGTGTTCTCAGATCTTTTTAACTCATTGAGACTTGTTTTACCATGTGGCTATGAGAATGCCACATGTGCCCTTGAAAAGAACGTCCCAGGTCTTGGAGAATGTCCCAAGTACTCTTGAAAAGAATGTGTCACGTTCTGTGAACAGTAGTCTAGTTGAGGTGGTGATGGCATCTTCCAGAGTCTCTGTGCTTACAGATAGTTTTGTCTGGTTCTGTCAATTACCAGATGCAAGGTGCTAAACTTCCACTCTGTGGATTTACGAATTTCTACTTTTATTTCTGTTGGCTTCTGTGTCACTGATTTTGAAACTTCTACAGCTTTCGCCACTTTGTGTTGTTTTCTTGTCTCTGTTTTTCTGGCACTATTTTTCTTCGTGCATCTCTTTTCCTGTGTTAACATTATTGCTCTGACTTAATGTTTGTTCTCCAGGCTGTCATTATCCTTTCTACCCACTATGTTTGTATTTGAAGTGATTTATCAGGGTCTGGCTGAGTGACTCAGCTATCAAGGCCTGCCTGGCAATACAGTTGATTCTCAGCAGATAGCATAGAGTTGTAGCTTGCTTTTCATTAGCTCTAACTCTGCCTTTCCTTAGATTGAGTTTTTGTTACTCTCTCTCACAGTAGGATTCACATAACAAATTTTCATGTAACAAAATTTTTCCCTTTAAAAGTCTGTAATTCAGTCGTTTTTACTGTATTCGTAAGTTGTGATGCTGGGCGCCTTTGGCTCATGCCTGTAATCCTAGCTACTCAGGAGATAGCGATCAGGAGGATCATGGTTTGAAGCCAGTTCAGGCAAATAGTTCTGTGAGATCCTGTTTCAATAAAACCCATCACCAAAAAGGGCTGGTGGAGTTGCTCGAGGTATAGGCTCTGGGTTCAAACCCCAGTACTCCAAAAAAGAAAAAAAAAAGTGGCAACCATTGGTACTATGCAATGCCACAACATTTCCATCACCCAAAAAAGAAACCCCCCTACCTCTTTGCAGGCATTGCCAACCCCTCTGCGCCCATTTCCCTGGCAGTGCCAAAGTCTCCTGTCTCTGGATTGGCGTAGTCAGGGTGTTTTATGCAAATGGAGTCATGCAGTCCGTTGTCTCGCACGTCTGGCTTCTTTAACTTGGCAGGAGGCAGTCAGGGTTAATGTGTGTCCACAGTCATTAGTTGTCATGGCCAGACATTCCATTGCATGGGCCCACCATTTGTCAGTTAATGGGCACTCTCAGCGCTTGAGTGCCCAGGTAGCACAGTGACTTTAGGAATTGCCCTTTCCCTGGTAAAGCTGCTTTGTTCCTAAGGTGGCCCCTGTCTGGTTTCTGCCTGTTTTGCTCAATCTCCTTTGCTCTGGATTACATGTTAAAAATAGTTGTTGAGATTTAAAACTTGTCTGTGGGAGGGTTAGTTTGGCCAAACTACATTGCTTTTACTAGAGTCCAGAACTGTCCTTCCTGTTACTTGCAGGCCTTGTGCCAGGAGTGGAAATGGGGTGGTTTAGCCCAGCCCTTTATTGGGGTGGCATAATGCTTTACTCTCTCCCAATACTATCATTCTCATTCTTCCTGGGCTCTCCTTGTTGTAGGCCTCCATGAAGAAGTGGACTATTCTGAGAAGCTTAAGTTCAGTGATGATGAAGAGGAGGAAGAAGTTGTGAAGGATGGCCGGCCAAAGTGGTAAGGTGCCCATGCTAGCTCCCAGCATGGATGCCATGTTACCTGCCCTCCGCCTCACGGAAATGTCTGTGCTTCTGAAGGCTGCTGTGTGCTGGTCACGGCCCCAGGTGTTTCCTGATTTCCATAGCAGCCTCTCTGGGACAGATAGGGTTTCTGTTGTGCACATACGGAGATGATGGCCATTGAGGACACTGTCAGGACTGCAGCCGGGCTTTGCATCCAGGCATGACTGTCTGAGTCCTGGCCTCTAAGTCTCTCACCTGTGTTTCCCCATGTGTTAGGCAGAACACTTCTCCAACCCCTTCTTTACAGGAGTGGTGTCTGGAGAGGCTTCTGTGGCGTAGTTGTTTGGGAGCCCACTCTAGGCTCAGTTTTGTTAATCCAAATCTTCTTGGAGGCTTGGATATACTGGAGCATGTTAGGGAGGCGGGAAAAGGCAGGAAGCAGGGTGGTGCCAGGTTTCCCACACTTACTTGACCACTTTCGTGTTTTCTTATTTTAGGGATCATTTTGGTTGGACTAGTTTTACTCGTGCCCTTTGGAAAATACTGCACTGCACTTTAATTCCTGTAGTTTTTACCTTAATATGAGAACTGTGGCTGCTGCTTTCTGGATAGGATTGTGGCTGTTGTGCTTAGGGTGTGCGTGCGTGCATTTTTGGGGTACTAGCAGTGTGATGGCTTCCCTGCGTCTCCTGGGAATTGCCTATTTCCTTTGCATATTCATAACTGTGCTGCCTTTTAAAATGCAACTACTGTAGAGATATTAATGTTTTGTTATATGGCAAATGTTTCTCTCCTTGTCTGTTTGCTTGTTGGTAATTGCATTTTTATGTAGTTGAGTCTGCAAGTCTTTTTCCTTGTTATTTCGTCTTTGCGTCAAAGCCCCTGAAGCAAGCCCCTCTTCTGGGGGGAGCCAAGAACCATATTCTGCCACCCTGTCTGATGAGACATAAAAATGAACTAGCTGAGGCTTCTGTAACTCATTTTCATGGAGTATGGTTTCACCTGAAGCTTTGGATGCCTTTGGGACAGATCTACAGGTCAGTTCTTGGAGCACTACGCTCAGAAGGAGATACGACCAAAAACTTAAAAGCAAAGACACAAAATCTTGCAGACTTAGGGGAGTAGCAGGATACTTTGTTCCTGTCTCTTTCAGTCATATGGATTGGATATTGGAATAACAGTGTCTGGCATGGGCTTCGTGCCCAGGTTTGCTACCAGCTATGACCAAGGACACCTCAGATTTTGGGTGTCCAAGCGACCTCCTCCCAAAACCTTTTCTCTTTTTCTTACTTTTTTTTTTTTTTTTTTTTGATGTGCCTGGAGCTGGGCGATGATCTCTGACTTCCAGAGCTACCCTTCCGGCTTTGAGTCCCCTTTAACGTTGTTCTCACTTCTGCATTTCTGCATTCACGATTGGCCCTTGTCTAACCATCAGAGATCAGCTCTGTGCCTCTTCTTCCTTCCGTCCTGTCTTCTCCTGCCCCCTCCTTCACTCTGCCCTAGTCATCTCTACATTCACAGGGTTTTTTTTCTGATGGCCAGAGACTTATAATGGTCTGCATTTCTTACAATCTCAAGTTAGAGGTCTTTCTGTCTTCTAATATACCTTCCCTACCTCCTCTTCCCTCTGCCCATCAGAAGGTGTTGGCATGCGCCAGCCTCCCCAGCCCACTCCTCTCTGATGCCTACTGCACTTATTGGTCATGTGTGTCTGGTCCCAGTGCTTTGCTCTACACAGTACACCCTCCTCCACATGGGGCCTTCACTGCAGCCCTGTGGACCCTGTCTCCTTTTCCACACTGTCCTTCAGTGGGCTGCCTTTGGTTCCTTTGAGGAGTGCTGGTTGCTCTGCACAGGCCTAAGAGGGAGCTCTAGTGCTCAGAGGCAGAGTCCTGGCTCAAACTTGTTGGCTCCTCCCTACAAGAACCACTCCCCTAACCTCTGAGACTCAGCTTCCAGTTCCTTGGCTGGGGGTGGGGGTTAGGGGGCCGGGGAAGGACCTATCTTTACAGTCAGTGATGTGACAAGCATTACACATCCTGCCTGGAGTCTTATGAATGATGGCAACTTGACAGATGCTGATGGTGAATGTTGGTGTTCTCACATAAAGGGAAGGATTGGGATCTATTCTGATGCAGTAGATGCTTCTGTGGACAGCTAACTTCAGAATTTCCAAGGGCCCCTAACGGGTGACATGAGACATGCTTGGACTGCCTGGGAAAACTTACTGTGAGTGCTGTTTGTCCTAGGAACAGCTGGGACCCGAGAAGGCAGCGGCAGCTGTCCATGAGCTCTGCAGACAGTGCTGATGCCAAGCGCACTCAGGAGGAAGGAAAGGACTGGGGTGAAGCAGTGGCCAATTCCCGGGTGGTGCGCAAGGGGCCAGAGCCTCAGCCACCATCCAGAAAGCTTCACAGCTGGACATCAGGCCCAGACTACCAGGTACCATGGGCTGGGGAGCGGGGGTGGGGGGGTTCTCTTCATCTTCCTCTCCTTTCCCTCTCTCTTCCCCTCCAAATCTACTTCTTCAGACAACAGCAGGGCCTGTCACCATGACCTTGTATGTTTTCACTGCACTGTGTTCACTGGCTAGGCTTTTGAAAAGTCCTGTGTAACGTTTCTTTATTAAAACCACCATGAAATTATAGAGAAGTTGGAGCTGTAAGACAAAGAGTATTTTTTTTCTGCTCCAAGTGAAGAGTAGGTTGCCAGCTTGGTCAGCCATCTCACTGCAGAAAACACTGGTGCCTATAACTACAGTCAGCCAGGATGCCAGCCTGGGCACAGCACTGCCAGCTAATCCTCAGACCCTGGTTGAAAGCCCTTTGAGGTCCTTTACACAAGAGTTTAGGCCTCAGGCCCTCCTGAATACTCACCATTTGGGTGCTTCAGAAGATGACAAGCCAGTGAACGTCCCTTACACTTGGCTGGTCTGATGCTTCCTCATGAGTAGGTCTAGGGTTCCACCCTTGTCAGGAATCTCAGATGTTTCACAGCTCCTCTTGTATAACACTGTGATGCTACTCTGTCCGACTCCAGTTACTTGCATTTTGATCTCCGGCTTAGTATGATGTTTGATAAGTTTCATATTGACGGTTTATAATTGATAAGAAGTCTGTGGGAGAAGTGTTGAGACTGGATATTCCATTGTCTGTCATGGTTTCAAATGTTTATTTCAGGCTTAGCTGTTATTCTCATTATCTGGCTTGAAGCCCAAGTTGTTTTTGATTTGCCTTTGGAAACCTCTTTGGCACGAGTAGTGGTAATAGGGTTTGAACTCAAGTCATTGTGCTTGCTAGGCAGGTACCCCAGCCTCTTTGACCACTTCCTTGTTTTCTGAAAAGTAACATATTCCAAACTCACCTTGCACTTGATCTTGCTTTGTCCTGGGTCAGCCCTTTCCTAAAGAAGTCCTTATTCCTTTGAGAAATGGATGATATTTAGAAGCTGATATCTCTGCCTCAGGAGTGCTCCTTGCTTTGGGATGGCACTGCTCACAGGCCTTCTTAGTGGACCGAGCAGGAGAATGAGTGTGTGTACATGTGCGCATGCACGCGCTCACACACGCATTCTCATCTGCGTTGTTTCTCTATTGTCTGTGTTGAGCACACTGAGTTCACGGGACACCTCCAGTTCCATGGAATGCAGTCCAGTCCTCTTTATGTATTTACATCTTTTTCCTCCAACAAGGAGAAGTCCTATTGTCTCCTTACATTGATACTTCCTTGGTTAGCCCCTGTAGATGCCACCCTCTTTCCTCTGCTCAAATGCCCTTCTCAACCCTTAAGACATCATTATCCCCACTCTACAGTGCACAGAATTTCCCTGCTGGGCTCTGACTCAAGTCCCCTCTCCACATGCACACCCTCTACTCTGCTGAGCTCTGGCCTCCCACACCTAGCCACCATGACTCCCTGGCACCTGACACCTGTCTTTCTTGGCCACACCTGATGACTTTGGGACTGAATTGTTCAGGAGGGGAAGGTCTAGGGAAAGGAAAAGAATCATTTTGAATACTTCTAGTAAACTTGCCATTTTCAACTAGAATTCCTATTTTACATCTGATGCAATGAAAATGTGTTTTCATGGTCTTAATGAGGACTTTGTGTGCCAGGCACTGTGCTGGGTGGGTGTAGGAGGGACGTAAAAGTGAAATAAAGTAGACAGTGCACCTCCTCTTTGAAATTACTGTGCAGTTGATCCTCATTTTCATTGACTTATTGACTGAGGTTGCTCAGTATTCAAGATGTTTTCCTAATCTACTCAGAGCAGGTTAACCGAAAAAGTACTCAATGATGAAATATATATAATACGCTCAGGCATCCAAGAGTATTCTGACCACATTTCTGAAGAGAGATTGTCTCAGTTCATGTGTTTTGCAGAACGCTTTCTGTAAGATCATAGCTCACCTTTGGGCATAGCAAAAGTCTTGACAATGGACATGGACCATTTGAGCCTACTATTTTATTTCTAGGAAATTACCGAGTTAAGGCTCCATCTTGTGTGTTGAATATCAGTGCATCAGGTAGTTGATAGTATAAACCATGAAATAATTAGTGCACAGGCATTGCATTCAGTTTGTGTTTGGTTGCAAAGTGAAAGAAAAGTATACACTTTGGTCCAAAGTATTTTGTGCAGAAAAGTACTCATGCTTCTAAGTTGGAAGTTATAATCTTTTGATTATGTTGATTATTTTTGAATTACAAGAAGTTTTTAGGAGGAAACTCCTTAACTACTGCAAAATGTGTTAAGTTTTCTTTTATGGAGATGTAATTAAACTAGAAGAAAAAGCAGAGCTCTTTGGTGGCCTTTGTCATGTTTTTGAACATTAGACGCCATTAGAATTGTAGCGGCTAGGGATTGGCTCCTTTCCCTGTGGTTTGTGCTGTTTTGTGCTTACAGCTTTCTTCCCTGCAGACCAATAAGACAGCTTCCTAGCATTCAGAGTTTTTCTTTGTATCTTTGGCACCCTGTTTATCCCGTACCTGGCAACCTGCAAGAAACTTGGGAAGGGATAAAAATAAAAATACCCAAGAAAGATGATTTTAAAGATGCTTTTATTTTCCATAAAGACCAATTTGAAGCTGTCTTTCTAACAATTTCATTTTCTCGTGGCTCTTCACTCTCAGGGATTTATGTGTTTTCATAGGGTGGGGAGAGTAGTTTTGTGGCTCAGGAGTGATGAGTGTTGGTTTTCCACTCCAGTGGAGACACCAGTCTCTGAGCCCACTGGTGGTGGTAAGAGCATTGTTACTTTTCACTGCACAGTCCCCAGGGCTCCCTTATTAGCCCATTTTACAAACGTGTAAAGCTCAGAAAGGTGGCAGGCACTTGCCCAAACTTCATCTCAAGTGCAGTAAAGGACAGAGAGGATTAAAACCCAGATGGCCAGGCCAGGCATGGTAGTTAGTGCATGCCTGTCATCACAGCTATGTGAAAACCATAAATAGGATCATGGTTCAGGTTGTCCAGGATGTGAGTGAGACCCTGTTCAAAAATAGCTAAAGCAAAAAGGGCTGGGGCATGGCTTGAGAGGTATAGCGCCTGCCTAGCAAGCACAAGGTCCAGACTCAAAACCCAGAATTGTCAAGAAAGTCAGACACCAGGTGTGGTAGTACACGCTTGTCATCCCAGAAGGCAGAGGTGGGAGAGTTGTGTGTTCCAGACCAGCCTGAGCTACATAGAGACCCTGTCTCAAAAAACAAAAACACCCATGTCTGCCCACCACGTCGTGGCGCTGCCTCCTGAAGACGTTCCAGGGTCTTGGGCAGGAGAGCTGATCCCAGAAGGGGAACAGCCTCTTGGTCATCCGCCATCACACTTCCTTTGTTCTCTTGGCAGAAGTCTGCAATTGGCAGCGTGTTCCGGCAGCAGCCTGTCGAGGACAAGGAGGACAAACCGCCCTCGCGGCAGAAGTTTATCCAGTCTGAGATGTCTGAGGCAGTGGAACGAGCCCGAAAGCGCCGGGAAGAGGAGGAGCGTCGAGCCCGGGAGGAGCGGTTGGCTGCCTGTGCTGCCAAGCTTAAACAGCTGGACCAGAAGTGCCGGCAGGTCCAGAAGGCAAATGGGGCTCAGAAGGCAAGTGGGGCCCAGAAGCTAGGAGACAAGGACGTCCCCCGATCTGCAGGCACCGAGAAGCCCTCCCCACAGGAGAACGGCCCTGCTGTCCGCAAAGGTAGGAGGCTGGCCCTCACCCCACCAACTGGGAACCTTGGTTGTATCTCCCTTGCTTCTTAGTTAGCAGAGCCTGTGGCTAAGGCTAGATTGTATCAGGACAAATGCAGGCCTGGGTCACATGCGTGGTCTGGTCCCATCAGCTGCTTAAGCTAGCTGGTGAAGCGCCTGATCTCAGCCACTCTAACCTGTTCCTTCATCTGTAAGCGTGGTGGATATGCAAACCTGCCAGTGTGCCAGGGGCCTTCGTGAGGTGGTGTAGCATGCAGAAAGCACGCGTGTGCTTACCGATGGTGTCACTCTTGTCATCATCACTCTTGCTGTTACTACACTGCCCAACCAAAGACACAGATGATGGAGGGTGTGAATCAGATTATAGGACCCTTTTGAAAAGCAGCCCGTCCACTTGTTGGAGTGCATGTTTCCTGGCAGGAATGGATCATGCGGCTGTGTGAGAGTGCTGAACAGAACTGTGTAAATAGCTTGTGATGAGGCCCCTCTCCAGGAATACGACTAACCGTGTTCTCTGATTCCCTTCGCTCAGCCCAAGTCAGCCCTTGCCAGTCGACACTGGGTTGTGCTAATGTCAGTTTCTATGGAGGCTTCTTGGTTGGGGGTCAGATTGGTGATCTGAAGCTGCCAGCAGTGCCTTTCTGGCCAGGGCAGTAAGAGAAATACGGTTTTCTTCTGATGGCATTCATTAAAGTTGAAAGACTGCTGGTCTCATGGTGGTGAAGAAACTGCCCCCAGCACGTGTGCAGAGTGTCTCCTTTAGTCCTCACAGCCTGTAGCTTCATTCATTCATTCTGTTCAGATGATCCATATGCTCTATTGTTGGTTTTCACATTCCAGCTCTGCCACTGGCTGTTCCATGTTTGGTTGCCCTGACCTTGTGTTCTTGGTGTCCTCATCTTTAAGCATGGGTGGGAGAAGCCTCCTCACAGTGTTTCTGGGGAGCCCACAGGCTGGTGGCAGGAACTAGTGCAGCCTTGAGCAGGCATTGACAGCAGAGGCACTATTGACCACTGTTAAGTTGGTTGAACACTTGTGAATGTGCTGTGACATTTCTCTGCTTGCGTGTTCTCCAGGCTCTCCAGAATTCCCTGCCCAGGAAGCCACCACCACCATCTCAGCAGAGGTGCCCACAGCTTCCCCAGCAATGGCTCAGAGCAGCAGCAGTGAGGAGGAGGCCAGGGAGGCCGGGTCCCCGGTACAGGAGTTTAATAAGTATCAGAAGTCCCTTCCTCCCCGGTTCCAGCGCCAGCAGCAGCAGCAGCAGCAGCAACAGGTAAGCAGGCAGGTGAGACATTTGAAGGTTACTATAAGCAGGCCTGGCCACTGAGCAGACACTTTCCCTCTCAAGACCCTCCAGTTTAGAAGAAACGGCAGCACCCTTCCTCTCTTAATACTCCTTGATGTCCCAGCCACCAGTAGTGCATGTATCACCTCAAGACTTGTGACTTTGGTCGGTCAACCACTGATTGTTATTTGTCCAGTGACAGAGGCCCCTATGAGTGGATCCAACCCTTGTGTAAGTTACTGGTCTTGTTTCCAACGCTGGCAATGGAGAGAGGCCTGTGTGCTGAACCCTGTTGGCTCACCTTCAGCTGTGTTCTTCATGTATAGCTGCACATCTCTGAACTCCTTAGACATGCAGGGTTTGCCTGGACCTCTGAGGCCTGAGCAGCCCTGGGCACTGTTGTTAGAGAGGAATTTGTCAGCTTTGGATTAAGGATATCAGTGATAGAATTGTCACACAAATGATACTTCCTAACTATGTGTGGCCATGGACAGTCGGCAGTGTTTGAGAACAAATGACTGCCTCAGTGTGGGAGAGAGCTCTGTGTGGTGACACCTGTGAATAGCTATCAGCACTGCATTGGCGCTCTGTAAGCTGTAGAAGGTCCTGTGCCTTTCCCCAAGGAGCTCATGTGAGTAGGATAACCCGTTCTCCTGGCCGGCAATCTTGTCAGCTGGAAGTGCACATTGGCTGCCATGCTTTTTAGAGCAATAATAAACAAGGCAGAGAGGTTGTTACTAGGAGTCAGGCATTTTGGTGGAAGCAGATGATGTGGAGACGTTACTTAATGTAGGCTCAGCAACTGGGTATGCAGTAAATTATTGTTAATGTTAACTGAAATATTTCGGAATTGTGTGTGCTCTGGTCTTACGCCTTTACCCAGTATCTCCTTTAATTTCTCATAAAAAGTCTGCCCCTGCTTCTCTGCTTTGGGTCCCAGGGAGCATTCCAGAGGTACCGTTAATTGTGCTTTTATAGGGCTGTCGCCTAGGCAGGCACTGCATGGTCACTGGGCTTGCAGTGGGATTAGTGATGGGGAATCTCGGAGTTACTGGTGCTGCAGTGGCAGTCGCTCATGGCAGCTCTTCGTGGGGTGGGGAAACAGTGGTGGGCCAGTTCTTCCTCAAGAATCGGAGGCTGTGTGAAAGCAACAGGCCCGCCTGGGAGTGCAGGCTTCCTAGGGGTCTGGGTTCTAGGCAAGAGGAGCCCTGTGGTCTGGCACAGTAACCAGACTCTCCACTGCTGTGTTCTCTTTACCAAGTGCTCCTTGAGGTACTGCGAGTTCCAGCAGAGCCACCCATGGATCTCAGCCCAGGATGAGCCTCAGGCTGCTGGCTGGTTGGGAGGTCTTTGTGGAGTGGAAGGGCATGTGCTGCAGGCTTCTTTAGGTGGCCCTTGGAGGCTGATCCGGCATGTGGGTCTTGCTGGGTTGCTGATTCAGAGCTCACACAAGACAGCAGCACCAGAGGCTCCTGCTGGGTTGGAGTGGGGGTCTTGATGCTGAATAGCCACTGATGGTTGTGTCGTTGTGTAGCAGGTGTTCAGTGTGTGGAGGGTACCACGGTGAAGCAGACACACACAACCTCCTGCGGGGCAATTAGGAAGACCGGCAGCAATACCTTTTAAGCTACTGTGCACATTGTAGGCGAGAAGTAACCCGCGTTCCATGAGAAGAGAGAACGGAGGCTTGGTCTTGTTCAGGGGCGAGGGGCTGTGACTGCCTTCCCAGAGGGAGTATGCTTAAGTTAGAAACCCAGGTTTAGGGGTGAAGAGAAGGAACATTCTAGACAGGAAACCCAGCATGTCACGTGCCTGGCCCAGGCCACTACACTAGAGCAGAGTGAGGTGCGGTCATTGAGTTGAAGCCAGAGAAGCAACTAGGCCAGATCCCTCCTTCAGGATCTTGTAGGTCCCTGGAGCTTTGTAGGATTTGTTAAGTGGTGTACAGGGGAGGACCCTGAAGGCTCTTTAAAAGTGTGGTGCTCACAACTGGGTATGTAGTATGTGGAAAAGATGACAAGGAGAGGGAACAGTGACTGTCTTCTGATGGTGGCAGTTGATAAGGAGAGAAGTGGCCAGCATCTCTAGGGCTTCCTAGGAGGCATGCTGGTTGGTTGGTCAGTTCCAGGACAGCATTTGATCCAGATGGAAGCCAAGTTTGTCTGGGACAGCACGGATACGTGTAGGCCTCTGTGTGACAAAGGCGTGACTATCCATCCAGCTGTAACACACTTGGGGTCTCCTTGGAATAGCTGCCCACCCCTCTATATTGAGTCGCGGGGTTTTCTGTGACACCTGCTAAAGAGCTGGGGAGCATGAGTGCAGGCATCCCTCCCCCCATTACCTAACCAGTTCCTCTTCCTCCCTGCCAGGAGCAGTTGTATAAGATGCAGCACTGGCAGCCTGTGTACCCTCCGCCTTCCCACCCGCAGCGTACCTTTTACCCACACCATCCCCAGATGCTGGGCTTCGATCCCCGCTGGATGATGATGCCTTCCTACGTGGACCCACGCCTCACGCCCACTCGGACCCCTGTGGACTTCTATCCCTCAGCCCTCCATCCTTCAGGTGAGCACCGGGGACCGCATTAGTGTGCTGACAAAGGGACCTACCTCAAGAGTTCGACCTACTTGTCCAGGCACTGAGAGCTCATGCCTGTAGTCCTAGCTACTTTGAGGAAAGAGGACTACGTTCCAAGTCAGCCTGGGCAAAAGTTCAGGAGACCCCATCTCAGCCAATAACTGGTGTAATGGTACGTTGAGTCATTTCAGCTTCTGTGAGATTATAAAATGGGAGGATTGGGGTCCAGGTTGGCCTGGGGAAAAAGCAAGATCCTATCTCCTCAAACAACCAGTACAAAAAGGGCTGGGGGTGTGGCTAAAGTAGCAGAGCTCCTGCCTCGAGAGTGTGGTGCCTTGAGTTCAAATGCCAGTGTTGCCAGAAAAAGTTGTTGGGAAGTCACGAGGTTATGCATTGTCAGTATTTGAGTTAATAAGTCTCTGCTCTGTCATTTTGTCCCTCTTTCCATTTCTTTTCTCTTGCCCCATTAGTCTTCATAAGGTTTATCTAATGCCTTTTTCAGAATCAGATTTTGGGTTTCTTGATTCCTTTGTGCCACAGGGTTTTATTTAATTTTTGCATTTCTTCCCTGCTTTCCTTTGAAGTTACTCTGTTCTTTTTCTCGCCAATAGTGTTTGTTGCCCATGAGTTCTGATGTTTGAAAGGATTCTTTTGGTGCTGATTTCCAGCGTATCTTCATGGTGGTAGATAGCATGGTCTATATAACACAAACTGGGGGCAGCAAACTTGCCAGCAGTGTCAGCTAGTCAATATTGCAGGCTTTGATCAGCCACTCAGTTTTGCTGTTGTATGTTGAATGCACATAGTTGTTTTCCATTAAAGCTTTATTTGTATGAACAGGCTTAATTTTGCTCAAGGGCTGACCAAGTTCTGATCTAGATTGGTTGACATTTGTTGAGATTTTCTTTCTTTCTTTCCTTCCATCCCTCCCTCCAAATCAGTAATAACCTGTTGGATGTAGTCCATTAACTTGAGCTTGCCAATTGTGTGTACAGATATCTGCATCATTACCTTTTTTTTTTAAATTTCCTTGATCAGTTACTGAATATGTAACAAACCCTCACTGTGAGAAGTAATAGATCCCATCCTGTAGTGTGAATAAGGCCCTGGGTTCAATCACACTACCAAACCAACAACAAAAACAATTCCTGTATGATTGTGGATTTGTCGGGTCTTCTTTTTAAGTCATCAGTTTTTGCTTCACGTATCTAAGGGCACACAGGAGAGGCGTTACCACACCTCATTCCTTATGTCAGTTTGTAGTGCCTTCTTCTCACGGATCAGATTGTGCTCTGTGCAACAGTGTGACAAGCATTCCAGTTTTGCTTAGTACTTATTTGACCTCTTGTTCCAGCCTTTTACTGTCACTTCTGAGTCCTGGTTTTCAGGGTATGTGTTTGCAGGTTTTACCCACTCTGAAAACTTATGGCTTTTAATTGCCAATGTTGTTTCCTTTATATTTATTGGAGTTATTGTATTTGTAATTTCCAACTATCCCATTTTGCATTGTTTGCATCCCTCTTTCCCATCTTTTTGTTTTTTGAGATAGAGTCTCACTCTATAGCCCAGGCTGGCCTGGAACTCAGGATCCTCCTCCCTCTGCCTCACAAATTTGAGATTACAGGCTTGTGCCACTGTGCCTAGCTGATTTTCCTAATCTTCATTGTTTTCTTCTGTATCCTGTTTCTATTCTCTCTTCATCTATATCTATATTTGTGTGTAACATACTTTGATGCTCCTCATATATTCAGATTGGTGACATGGAAATATGCACCCTTGATTTACCTAGAGGCCCATCAGTGTCTTTACCTGTCATCTGAACTCTTGACGGCCTCCTCTTTTAGCCTTGTGGGTTCTTGTTTTCATGCACACTCACCATGTCGGCAGTCCTTGCCCCTGTTGTTCTACTCTTCTGTGCCGGTTGAGATTTGCTTGGAGGTTTCATGATTTCTTCATTGCTGTGTGTTTCTTCAGTGCTGTGAAGGTGGTGTGCATTTTCTTCTGGCTCCTGTTGCTGATTCTTTGGGGTACTCTGCTCTGTTTTCTCCCTGACTGTGTTTCTGATCTTCCCTGTTTTTTTGTCTTCGGTGTACTGTAGTTCTATGTACGCATTGTGTTTGTTTGTTTATTTTGTGGGTTATGGAGGTTTGAAGTCAGAGCCTTGTGCTTTCTAAATAAGCACTCTATCACCTGAGTAGCTGGGGTTACAAGCAAATCTTTCTGTATTTTATTCTTGTTGCACTTGAATGTAAGGATGCATTTCTTTTACCACTTCTGGAAAATTCTAATAGTCACTTCAGATTGTTGATGTTCTTAGCCAATTATTTGTTCTTATTCCAGTTGTTAGTCCTTCCTCATTCTTTTATCATTTCTTTCTAGGACTTGTACCTTGCCATTCTGTCTTTCAAGTGCCTTAAAATGAAGAGGGCAGGGGGTGTAGCTCAGTGACTGAGCCTTGCTGAGCATTGGAGAAGCCCTGAGTTTGATCCAAGCAGGGGGATGGGGACCTGGACTGGGTCAGGATGGGGAGGGATATGAGAGAGCGATTCCCAGGAAGTTGACTGTTTCCCAGCTCTGTTTTCACTAGAGGTGTGGCTCAAGTGGTCTACCCTGCCCTGCAAGCACAAAGCCCTGAGTTCAAACTCCAGTACTTCTAAAATAAATAAATAAATGAATAAATAAATAAGTAATCCTAGCTTGGTTCTCTCCACCTGTGTCTAATCTGCTTTTTCACTATGCAGTGAGATATTTTCAGTGAATTTATTTTCTTTCTTTTCTTTACTTTTGATGGCATTGGAGTTTGAACTCAGGGCGTCATGCTTGCTAGCCACTCTGTCAGCCCTTTTCTTAAGTTTTTAATTCCTTATCATGCTTTAATTTTTTGCAAAGGGGAGGCAGTACTTGAATTTTGGTCTTTGTGCTTGATAAGCAGATACTCTACCACTTGAGCCACACCCCCAGTCTCCTTTTAATCATTTTAAGCATAATTTCAGTATTTGATATATTGCCCTGTTACCTCAAGTTCTTGGGAGGGTTCTAATCCAGGGCCTTGCTTTGAGCTCCAGTGGAGTACTTTCCTATGTGTTCAGGTAATTTTGGATTGTGAGCTTAGTTTTAGGACCAAGTGTGGATTGGGTTAAGGGTATATCCCTCCAGAGTGGATCTATGTGTTCTTGTTCTACCCTACAGCTGCCTTTCATATTAATTTGGGAAGTTTCTGGACAATTCGAGGATGTAGAAATTTGACCCGTCCTCCCAGTCTCCCTGTGAAGCAGGTGTACAGTATTGAGTTCCTCATTCTGGTGGTTCCATTGGCCTTGGTTATTCCCTATACTAACAAGCAGGAGCTCGCCAGTGTGCCTTTGGAGGGACTTTGTTTGAATACCGTCTCCATTGCACAGAAAGACCTCATCTCTGGTCCTGAGAGGATGTTGTCATTCAGGCCTCCAGGTTTCCAGGGCACCTCCTTGGGGCCTTGGTAGTGACCTTATCTCTTGGGGGTATTCCATTTTCTTGTAAACACAGTTTTGCAAGCCAAATGTGTGGTACATTGTGTCCAGCATTTATGTGGCAGGAGGGCCCTATGCCTCATGGCAAATGCTTAATGAATGAGGCAGAGTTTCAGGTTTCCAGAGAGAATGCCAGTCAGACTATCAGTGTGCTTGAGGTCTGTGTTGCCAGCATCAGACATAGCACCTGCAGCCAAAGGGAAGCTGCCCAAGCTGGCCTTCATTCCAGTTCCATCAACCCGCTTAAAAGATGGACACCAGTAGCTCACATCTGTAATCCTAGCTGCTTGGAAGACTGATCGGGAGGAAAGAGTTTCAAGGCCAGTCTGCACAAGTAGTTTGTCAGATACCTATCTCCAAAATAACCAGAGCAAAATGGACTGGAGGTGTGGCTCAAGTGGTAGTGCCTGCTTTGTAATCAGGAAGCCCCGAGTTCAAAGCCCAGTCCCACCAAAATAGATTGAATGAATGCTGGGCAACACAAATGTGCACTTGCAGCTTTGTGAAGAGAGTGTTTGAAGAGTCAGAACTGCTTTTCCCCATAGACGTAGGCCCAGGCAGACCTTTAACATCCTTGGCACCAGCCCAGCTGCCATGTGTGACAGGGTGGATAGGGGCTGAGTTAGGGGTGTGATTTCACCAGGACGCTGATGAAATCAGAGTGTAGGACATCTAGTCTACACTGATCAGTTAACAGTGTACTGCTGTTCTTTGGCTGCCATGTTCTCCCTCCTCCACATCTGAAATTTTCCCATATAAATTGTGGAGTACTTGATGTCCATCTTAGGGTGGAGTCAGAAGGAAGTCAAGCCAATTCCATAAAGATTCTAAGCCCAATACTAACTCGCCATTCCGTGGGCGCTTCTAGGGTTTGGCTGATGTCCCTGCATCTGAGCCATGCAGCATTTAGCACCTCTGTGGCACAGATGTTCTCCTTCTTTTCCACCAGCCCCTCTAGTTTGAAATCTCTTTCCAGTTGCCTTGAGCACAGGTCAGGTGTGCCTGCATGCCTGCCAGGCCCTTTGCTCAGAACACAGGGAGAATCCCAATGCGTAAGGGGTAGTCTGTACTTTAAGCCTGTGGTTGACCCTGAGGCTGTAGCAGGGCTTTCTGAGTGAGTGACATGGATCCTTGCCTTCTTCAGGGCTGATGAAGCCTATGATGCCCCAAGACTCCCTCAGTGGAACTGGCTGCCGCTCTGATGACCAAAATTGTGTGCCCCCACTCCAAGAAAGAAAAGTGTCCGCCATCGATCCAGCCCCTGTCTGGAGCCCAGAGGGCTACATGGCACTGCAGAACAAGGGCTACTCCTCACTTCCCCACCCGAAGTCGACCGACACTTTGGCTATGGACATGCATGTCAGGTGAGATGGCAGTTGGTCCTACTGGGCTGTAGCTGAAGGAAGCGTCTCCAGGCCCAGTGGGAGACCCTGGGAAGTGGCTCCTACTGTCTTAGGAAACACTGCCAGGGAGGTGGGAAGGAGTGTGAGGAGGTGTGCTTGGATGTTTGGTGTGAGCAGCTCTTTCTAATGTCTGGGCCAGAGTCCCAGGAGGAGCTCCCAGGATCGCCGAACCTTGGGAATGGGGCAAAGAGTGGTTGAGAGTGGGGTCCTGGGCCTTCTCTTGTGCGAGTAAACGGAGCTGCCCTGACACCCCTGGCCCCAACTCTACGGACTCCCAGGCTCCAGCTTGTTCATTGCTCCAGGGGATCACCAGCTCCTCTCTGCCTCCAGGGGGCGCACTGAGCCCCGGCAGCCACTGTCTTCTCTGCGCTCACGGACTCCAGGGGCCACTGAGCAACATGTTTGCTTACGCTTTCCTTTCCTTTTCTTTTTTTTTTTAAACATTTTTTTCTTTTTAAAACTAAGCTCTGTGTTCAGCATGGAAACCAGGAACCAAGCTCCAATCACATTGACTGATTTTTCTGGTTCCTTTTCAGGAATGAAAGCTCTTACTCTGCCTCCCCCGGAAGGTCAGGGGGCGTAAGTGCCCAGCGCGATCTCTTTGAGGAGAGAGGGGAGGAGTACTTGAGTGCTTTTGACAAGAAGGCCCAAGCAGACTTTGACAGCTGTATCTCTTCTCAAAGAATAGGCCAGGAGCTTTTGTTTTCACCCCAAGAAAATGTTCAGGAAGCAAGTGCTCCTGGGGGTCACACCCCAAATCTCGTGTGTCCCCCATTGGAGCCTGACTTTGTCCCAGCCGAGAAAAAGCCAGAGTATAGCAGTTGGGACATTGGCCACCAGCCAAAGGCCACTGACACAGCCAAGAGTGTTGACCAGGAGGTGCCCCGGGAGGAGCCACCTTTTCATGTCTCTTGGGAGAAGGAAGAGACCCCTGATAAACAGCTAAGGCCAGAGCCTGAGTGGACACCCGAGCCCCGGAACTCCAGTAGCCAGCACCAGGAGCAGCCCAGCAGGACCCGGAGGTCAGGACCCATCAAGAAACCCGTCCTCAAAGCCCTCAAGGTGGAAGAGAAAGAGAAAGAGCTAGAGAAGGTGAAGCAAGGGCTTGGGGAGGAGAGCACAGGGTTGGCCATGGAGAAGGAGCTGGTACTCAAGGCTGAAGAGGGTGAGGATGAAGAGAACGACCCCGCCTTGGCCAACGCCTCCCCCTCCACTTTGGAGGACAAGGCCTGTACCAGCCCCGGGTTTGGCCATGAGAACACCAAGTATGATGAGGGTGAGAAGCCTGATAAGGCTTGGGAGACCAGGCCCTCACGAGAGTCCAGCGACACTCCCCCAACAAAGAGAAACAACTGGATCTTTATTGATGAGGAACAGGCCTTTGGGGGCAGAGGGCAGTCCCGCAGTCGGGGCCGGGGTTTCCGAGAGTTCACTTTTCGAGGTCGGCCCGCTGGTGGAAACGGGAGCAGCGTGTGCGGTGGGGGGGTCCTCGGGGCACGTGGTGTCTACAGCAGCAGCCCACGGAGTGGCCGGGGCCGGGGCCTGCGGGAGTTCCCTCAGCCGGAAGACTGCCCCAGAGCCAAGCCCCGAAGGAGAATTGCCAGCGAGACCCACAGCGAGGGCTCGGAGTACGAAGAGCTTCCCAAGCGGCGTCGGCAAAGAGGCTTGGAGAATGGAAATGAAGGTTCGCTCCTGGAGAGGGAGGAGAGTGCCCTGAAGAAGGACTCGTGGCGCTCCAACAAGATGTACTCTGAGGACCAGAACAGCCTGGACACCAAGAGCCGAGGCCCGCGAGCTTTTGGGAGAGCACTCCCGCCCCGGCTGAGCAACTGTGGGCATGGCCGCCGAACTTTCATCTCCAGAGAGTCACCTCACTGGCAGGGCAGAAGTCCAGGGAGTTCCTGGCAGGAGTACGGTGCCTCTGACACATGTGGGGCCCGGCGGGCCACAGACAGAGACTACATCCCAGACTCCTACCGACACTCTGACTCGTTTGCCAGCAGGGCCTTTGAGGACAGCCGTTTGGAGGACAAGAGGTCTTTCTTCCAAGATGACCACGTGGCAGATTCTGAAAACGCAGAAAACCGGCCCTTCAGGAGGAGACGACCCCCTCGCCAAGACAAGCCCCCTCGCTTCCGGCGCCTCCGACAAGAGCGGGAATCCTTGGGCCTGTGGGGACCCGAGGAGGAACCCCACCTGCTGGCTGGTCAGTGGCCAGGCAGGTCCAAACTCTGTCCAGGGGACAAAGGTGGCCCTGGGAGTCGCAGGTCCCCTGAGCTCTCCTACCAGAACTCCTCTGATCATGCCAACGAAGAGTGGGAAACGGCCTCTGAGAGCAGCGACTTCAGTGAGCGCCGGGAGCGTCGAGAAGGCCATGTGGGCGAGCATGACTTGCAGGGGGATGCTGGCCTGCCTGGGACCAGCTTGGGTGAGAAGAAGGAGTTGGCCAAGAGGAGCTTCTCCAGCCAGAGGCCCCTGGTTGACAGACAGAGCCGCAAGCTGGAGCCGGGAGGGTTTGGGGAGAAGCCTGTTAGGCCAGGTGGTGGTGAGACTTCCCCCCGTTATGAGAACCAGCAGAGTGGGACGCCTTTGAAAGCCAAAAGGTAACGCAAGAGCACCATCCCAGGTCCCTTGTTGTCGTCCTGTTTGCAGCAGCACTGAGTCCATGCATGCACGCCCCGTCAGACCAGTTGCCCTGGCTCTTGTGTGTGAGCGTCTCCATCACTTGCTCCTGCATTGCTTGTCTGCTTCTTTCATGGTGTGTTGTTGTTGTGGCTTGACAAACTAAACGTAAAGTGTCCCTATCCCCTTCTCTCAGTGGCCTTCCTGTGGCTGCAGTCCTAGCCCCTGTCCCAGTGGTTCAGCCTCTGAATGTGTTCTTGGAGCCCTCCATTGGGGGCTTTGCCTCTGTGTGGCACCTGGAAAACATTGGCTGCTCCACCTGATTCCTATGCTCAGGCTGGGCATCATTGGCTGCCTGGCTGTGCTGAGGTGGCTCTTCCCTGAGTTGTTCTGCTCCTGTACTGCCGCCTGGGCATGACCAGAGCCATGAGGAACAGAGGGTGCTGGCCACAAGCATTTCTTCTCCAGAACTGAAGGTTTTCATGTGGACAGCCTGTGCTTGGGGTTGACTCATTGCCCGCAGGCTGCTCATGTGAGGAAAGGATGGCTTTGCTGACTGCCAAGTCCAGGGGCACAGGGGTTGCTGAGGCTTTCTCTGCCCTCAGCTTACTGAGAAGATTGCTTCACAGTTCCTGTCCTCCTTAGATTTCAGGGCACAAAACCCCAGGGTATTTGTACCCCCAAAGAAGAAGCCCAGGAGAATACCTGGTCTTCAGAGTGTTGATGCCATCTGGCTCTCCAGGTTCCAGAAGCTGAACTGGCTCTGCCTGAGAGCCTAACAGCCGGGTGAGGTGTGGGCTGCAGGCTGCTACTCAGACACCTGGGCAGAAAGGTTGCTGCCCTGTCCTGGGCACACTGCTCCTCTTTCTCTTCTGTCTGGGAACAGGGAGCACTGAGGAGGAGGTGTTGACACGGCAGCTGTCCCCTGTGCTACATGTTCACATGAGGACTCTGTGGGAGGACCTTGGCCCAGAGAGGGCTGCTGTGTCTATGGGTGGGGTGTGGGCTGCAGCTTTTTTTCTTTTTTCTCCTTCCCAGCCTTTGGATGATATCTGAGTTCAAGTGACCCTCTTTCTTTGTAGGTCCCCAGATGAGGCCTTGCCTGGAGGTCTTGGCTGCAGTGGTGGGAGCAGCCACTCATCGTCCTGTGCTCTGGAGCGGGCCACCCATGCTAGCTCTCAAAGTTCTGAAGCCACCAGTAAGAAGACAGAGAAGGAGGCTGCTCTAGCTGCTCAGAGGGCCAGCGAGCAGGAAGAGGCCCGGAAGCCGTTTGACCTGGGCTATGGAAGTGAGTCTGGGTACCTTCCCATCCTCAGAAAAATCCAGGGCCCCAGCTATCTCTGTGGATGGCCAAGATTGCCCTTCAACAGACTCTTGGCTTCTGAGAATGGCCCTGCACAGGCACTGGGCTAAGCTCTGGAGCTGTGGTGGCAAGTGAAATAGCTCAGATTCCTGCTTCCTGATGCTCACAGCTGTGTTGAAAATCCATGACAGCTCTGCAGTTTTCCAGTTTTAAAGAAGGGGTACCTGAGGCCCAGAGAGTTTCAGTGCTGTGTGTAAGAGTCCCTGTCTTCAAAGGCCGTTTTTCCTCCAGCATGTTTTTGCTTGGGGCCTTCCGGGTTGAGATTGTAATGTGTTAGGTCAGAGAGTATGAGGGGTGTGCATGACTGTGTTAAGTTTCCATGGGGCTCAGGCAAATGTACCATGGCTCTGTGGCAGAATCTAACTGGGTACTGCAGGCCTATCTTAGATGTTGTATGATTCTTGCCTTCTGAGGAAAGGAAACTTTGTCCCTTCTTATGATCTCTTGGTTCAGATGCCATCATTGAAAATTGCGGGTCCAGCCCTGGGGAGGAGAGTGAGGTGGGCTCTATGGTGGGCGAAGGCTTCATTGAAGTCCTGACTAAGAAGCAGCGCCGCCTGCTGGAAGAGGAAAGAAGAAAGAAGGAGCAAGCCGCACAGGTGAGCCCATGACCCTGAGGGTGGCCCAGGGGGAAGAGAAGCAGGGAGGAGTATTTATTAGGCATGCATTATCTTGCAGCGCCTGCTGCCTATCACCAGAGCCATCTTGGAGCATGTGGGAAAGCCCTTGTTCTTCAGTGGAGGACACAGTCACAAAGAGGATGACGTGTCCAGACATCTGTTGACCCCCTAGTCAGCCTGGGTGGGTGAGGTCCGTGTTCTGGAACCTGAAGCTCAGGAGCCCTGTTATGATGCTCAGTGCAGGGCACTGCACACCCCACTTCTGTTGGCTGTCAACCTGTCCCTGGAGCTTTGGTTGGCTTGGTAGTGCATGCTGGCCAGTGTCTTGAAGACAAGTTTTCAAGGCATCTCAGGCTAGTTTAGGTAGTGTAGCAAAGTGCTGGGATACTTTTCCTAGATTCTGTCATCTTTCATGCCTTAGGCTAGACTGCATCACCCTTTTTTTCCTCATAGGTGCCTATCAAAGGTCGAGGCCTTTCCTCACGTATTCCTCCTCGATTTGCTAAAAAGCAAAACAGCCTGTGCCTAGAGCAAGGTGATGTGGCCGTGCCTGGCAGCAGCCTGGGCACCGAGATCTGGGAGAACAGCAGCCAAGGTGAGAATGGGTGCCTGACTCAGCAGAGCCAGTGGCTCTTCCTGGGGAGTCCTGCTTTGAGCTGTGAGTGCAGGTGGAATATTACTGTGCCCCACAGTGAGCCACTGTTGAATGTCACTCAAGTTCGACTTGCTGCTGCAGCTGCTTAATAATCAAACTTTCCTGCTACAAGGTGATAGACCTGCAGAGTGTTCTGTAGATCCAGGGCACTGGAGGATGTCTTAGCTAAGAGCACTCAGGGAGCCACAGACCCATGTCTTCCCAGCTGCCTGTTCCAGTCCTTTGCCGGTGTCCCTTATACCTTGCGTAAGAGCAGCAAATGGCCAGTTGGAAGGACAAACTTGAGTCCATAGTGAAGTGGACCTTCCTTTTTGGAAAATGGTTTTTTTTGTTTTGTTTTGTTTTTTAAGACATCCTACCCAAAGCTATGTTTCTGGTAACCTCGCCATTTAGATTACAGAGCTGTTTCAGTTGAGCAGGTTCTTAAACACCTCCTTTGGCAGGACCTGCACGAGAGCCTTATGCAGGACAGTTAAGCAAAAGAAGGACTTTGGTAGCACCCAGGAGGGCTTGAGAGGCCGTTGATATCCTGCCTGTTTTATATAGAGCAGCAGAAGCTTGTAGGGGAAGGTGACTTGATCCCCAGGCCACACAACAAACACCTAAGATGTTGGGTTCTCAACCTTGCTTTTTTCATTGTCACCTGTCCTCGTGGTTCCTGGTGAAACCTGGGTTCCAGCACATTGCAAAATAACAGTAGTTGATGTTCTGTGCCAATTAAAAGAAAGATCAGTTGGGGCTGGAGGGGTGGCTCTGTAGCAGAGCTCTTGCCTAGCATGTATGAGGCCCTGGGTTTTGTCCCCAGCGCCACAAAAGAAAAATAAAAGAAGAATGACAATATTCTGCTAAATCTTGGTAGTGCTTCGTGGTGTGGGTGAATGATGGGTATCATAGTGTCAGTATGCAGAAATGCCCTCTGCCAGGTGGTTGGGCGGTGTGTAGTGACTGAGGAGCGAGCCTCCTCCGTCAGACCTTCCTCCAGGATTCTGCAGTGTCTCGTCAGCTGTCAGGTGAAGGACTGATGCATGGTCTCAGAGGCCCTAAAGCAGCATGTGCTGTTTTGTGGACATACATGTTTGTCTGGGTTCAGGATCCATGGCTTTTGTCGGATTCCTGGGGCAGGGAGTATGAGCTCACAAAATCTGAGCGATAAGTGCATGAATCTTTTAAAGACTTAATAGATTAAGCACTTCTAGAAACAAGTAGTTGGCCTCAATGAAAGAGAGCATAATACAGCAGAAGTAGGGATGGAAAATTCAAACAGATATGAGTAAATACAACACCTGAGTCCATGAAATCCGGAGAAGCATCATGTTGTTTGAAATCCAAGGCTGTTGGGGCATTTATGGAAACGCTCTGACCAGCTCCTGTGTGTGAGGTGGAATGTCGTCAGTCAGGTGCAGGGTGCAGTTAGGGAAAGTGGATTTCTGTAGGCTGGGTTTTTCAGGGCCACAAATTCATATCTTCCCAGCTACTTGCTCCCTTTTTACACCCTGGCTCTGTCTCCCTCGCAGCTCTCCCTGTGCAGCCTGCAGCCAGCGACTCTTGGAGGAAAGCTGTCACTGCCTTCAGTAGTGCGGAGCCTGGCTCCTCCGAGGTGAGCACCACATGGGGGTGCTGAGTGTTGGGGTGTGCACATCAACCTCAGCCACCATACCCTGGGCTGCACTCATCCCAGACTACCCAAGCTCTATCCAGGCTGCTGGGTGTGCACCGGAGGCCCTTCCCTGGGCCTTGGCTCTGGCTTATCGCCATCCTCAGCCTTGGTCTCTGGTACCTGCATGAGCAGAGAGAGAAGGGATACAAGGAGAGGGCCTCCCTAGGTAGGGGGCCAGATTGAGAGCTGCCTCTGAGCCGGAATTGATAGCCACCAGTTAGCTTTGAGCAAAATGAATTTGGTAGCCTTATCCAGGACCATGCAGTGTCTGGTGGTCATGAGCTCAGGTGGAGTCAGTGCATTTATTCTGCTGTGTGTATCATTGAGTGCCAGTGGCAGGACCAATGAGAGCAGGTGGTTGGGGGTGGTGTGTTGGTGCCGTGTGCATGCTCGCCTCCTGAATGCTTATGCTTTGCGTTTTGGGGACAGGGCTCTAACCCATTTTGTGCTCTGCACAGCAGGGATTTAAGAGCAGCCAGGGAGATAGCGGTGTTGACTTGAGTGCTGAGTCTCGGGAGTCATCTGCAACCTCCTCACAGCGCAGCTCCCCGTATGGTACTCTGAAGCCAGAGGAGATGAGCGGGCCTGGCCTGGCAGAACCTAAGGCTGACAGCCATAAGGAGCAGCCTCAGAAGCAATCTGAGCCAAAGGTAACTTGGAAGTTGCCTTCACAGTGGCAGAGGCCTGGGCAGAAGGGGCTGTGGTTCTGTCTTGCTGATGCTTGGGGCACATGGAAGCTAGAGACTGTGACTCAGTCTCTCTGCTTTCCCATCAAGGACTCAGAACAAGGCTCAGGACAGAGCAAGGAGCACAGACCAGGACCTATCGGCAATGAACGTTCTCTGAAAAACAGAAAGGGCTCAGAGGGGGCTGAGCGTCTGCAAGGGGCTGTGGTCCCTCCTGTTAATGGGGTAGAGATTCACGTGGACTCCGTGCTGCCGGTGCCGCCCATTGAATTTGGAGTCAATCCAAAAGTGAGACTTTGGTTTGATTTTTTTTTTTTTTCCTGTACTTAGAAAGGTGGGGCTTAGGCAGGGCTGTCCCTAAAAAGCATTCTGGGAAAGGAGTGTTGGTGTGGAGTCAGGGACAGGCAGGTGATATTGGATGAGTTTACAGGTCGCCTTACTGACAGTTAGCCAGGCCACCAGTGGGCATGGGCAGGGAGACAGGAGTTAGAAAGCTTCCTTTCTTTGTGTGGTCATCTTGCTTATGTACGGCCCCAGTGGATGCCGTGTGGTAGGTTTGTGAGTTGCTGAGATGGGATCACATTGGTGCTTGCCTGGAGAAGGAGAGCTGGGTGGGTACAGTGGCCGTGTGCCTGTGTTTTCCAGGATTCTGATTTTAGCTTGCCGCCGGGTTCTGCCTCTGGTCCTGCTGGGAATCCAGTTGTCAAACTTCAGGATGCCTTGGCTAGTAATGTAAGTCAGTGCTTTATGTGTCTACTCTGCTGTAGGCCAGGGGTGGGGTCCAACTGTCCAAACCTGGACAGTTGCTACCTCTATCTACTACTTGGGGATGGGCGCTCAGCAGACCTGCAGAGTGAAGAGGACTGCTTGAGCAGTGTTCCCAGAAGGTTTCAGGAATGTTAGTGCTCCAGAACACTGGTAGCCATTGAATGAAATACTGGACTAACCAGGTTCCCTTACTTCAAGACTTCTCAGACTTGCTAGAACATGCAAATGGGCACCAGGGCTCTGTAGGAGGGGCCACCCATGTTTCAAGGGACCTCTTCCCTGGTCTCCTGAGGGACTGGGGGACAGCCACACCTTTCCCATCTCTGCCTGGCCACTTCCAAGCCAGGCATCAGCTGCTGGCCTGCAAGTTGCCCGTCCATTTTTTTTGGATTGCTGGGACCTGACTCTTCTGTGGGGTATACATGTAGAGGGGACTCTGTGACTTCTGTCAAGGAAACTGATGAAGGCAGCTGTCTGGGGAACGGAAGTCCTGGTCTTCGGGTGAACTTGAAGACACATTTGGACAAGCTGCTGCCTCATTTCCTCTAGTCCTCCATTCCATGATTTTCTCTCCTCTCCCGCTCCAGGCAGGGTTGCCGCAGAGTATTCCCATCCTCCGGCAGGACCACCACATCCAGAGAGCCATTGGCCTCTCCCCGATGTCCTTCCCCACTGCTGACCTTACATTGAAGGTAACACCAGCCCCAGCTAGGCCACGTCCCTCAACGGCACCTCAACTTGTGAAGAGGTGGAGGGAGGAGCCCTTTGCACCCCATGGCTTAGATTGCCACTGTCCCTTGCTGTCCCTGGTAGTAATTTGCATTCCTCCTCTCTTGCTTCCAAAGATGGAGTCTGCACGCAAGGCTTGGGAAAACTCCCCCAGTTTGCCGGAGCAGAACTCTCCAGGAGGTGCAGGCTCAGGCCTCCAGCCTCCGTCCTCTGTGGGTGCCTCCAACGGGGTCAACTACAGCTCCTTTGGTGGAGTGTCCATGCCACCCATGCCTGTGGCTTCTGTAGCACCTTCTGCTTCGATGCCAGGTATCATGTCCCCTGAGCCAGGCTCGGGAGCCTTCTTTCATTGTTGAGAGAAGCTTTGGATTAATAGCTACCCCTAAGCACTACCTCTGGGCCTTGATTTTAGGAGCACATGGAAGGACACACTTGTTTCTAGGCTGATTGGCCACAGCTCCCATGTGCTGCAGATTGTGGAACCGTGGTATGGCTCTCCTACCTGCACCTTGCTAGAGAGGAGTAGGCAAGGACGTGACTTTGAGTCAGACTTGAGTCCCCATCACTCCTGCATCAACTCCGCAGCGAGCAGCTCCCTTGTAAGCCATAACTCCGTGGACCACACCTGTGGAGCTAGAGCTTCCCTAGGAGACTCTGTAACTAATAGCTGTTTTTATCCTTCCTGTCACTGTCCTTGTCTCATGTTGCTCCCTAAGAGAGCATGTGGAGATTTAGAGGGCCCAGATGCCAAAGTCTCAGTGATGTGATTCCAATAGATCCTTCTGACCCTCCACTGTGGACTCAATAGCAGGGAGATGAAGAGGACAGTGACTGAGAGACCAAGGCAGACCTCAGCCACAATAAACAGCCCTCCCAAGGGCCTAGGGCAGTTGGTGAGTGGTCAGGTGGGAAAGCTAGGCCATGCCTGCTGCCTTGCTCTGGGCCTGCCTGGGTGTCCGAGGTGCGTCTTAGAGCACAGAAGCAAGTGGTCACTGCTCACGTATGCCCTCACCTCTGCTGGGGCCCTTGGGAAGAGTGGATGTATTCAATGTCTCCCTAAAGCCACATTCAGCAACAGTCAGACTTGATTCTGTTCCACCTTCTCTGGATTCTGTTTCCAGGCAACCACCTCCCGCCTCTGTACCTGGATGGCCATGTGTTTGCAAGTCAGCCCCGGCTGGTTCCTCAAACAATACCTCAGCAGCAGAGTTACCAGCAGGTGAGGGTGGAAAGCCAGGGAGCTGGAAGACAGGTGCAGCACAGGCATGGTCACCTTTTTTTATTTCTTTGCTCGTTGTCTTGTTACCTGTACCCCTCCCATATGAAGCCATGGCAGCCAGAGAATGTTGGTTGAAGGAACCTATGAGATGAGGTGGAATGAAGCAAATGTGCCAGACTTGCTTAATTTCCTTCTTGATTTTCCTTCCTGTCTTAGCAGGGAATTAGCTGGAATGGAGTTTACTGTGCGATCAGGTGTCCCTCTGATGAAGAAAAGAGGGGCTGGGGCTCCAGGGTCAGAAAGAGGTCATTTTAGAAATAAGTAGGTGTTTGATTTTATGCAGAATTGGCATCCTGTCTGTGCTACAGGGCGGCAATCTTTGGAGTCGCCCTCTGAAAGCTGGTACTGGGCCTTCCACACAGCTCTGCTCCCAGTGCAGATTCAGGGGTTAGGACAGAGGATGTCACGTATCCCCGCCTCTTTCTTAAAGCATATTTCTAACTGTTGTGCTTAGTTTTATCAGATACTGAGCTTCATAGAATGACCATACTGCACTGTGGTCTTTTTATCCACCATTGCGTTTCCGAAGTTTGCCTCCATTGATGTGTGTAGCCAGGCTTTGTTCTCAGTGCAGTGCAAAATCCCAGTGTAGGTTTGCCCCATGCCTTAGGATTGCCACCAGTTTTTTGCTGGGGAAGCCGGGTAGGACATGCTGGAATGTGCCACATGGAGGGGCTGGGGCAGGAGTTGGAGAGCCACCTCCTTGCAGGGCATTGCACTTACACCTGGTCTCCATTGTCAGGCTGCCGCTGCCCAGCAGATCCCGATCTCCCTCCACACGTCTCTACAGGCTCAGGCTCAGCTTGGACTTCGGGGGGGACTCCCTGCCTCCCAGTCCCAGGAGATCTTCAGCTCCTTGCAGCCTTTCAGGTAAACTCTCGTTCGCACTTGGTTCCATAGCTAGGGCTTCAGACCTTCATACTGCATTGCTCTGTGGCTGCCTGTGCTCCTCTGCTTTAGGGCCGGAGTTGGGGTCATTGATGAAGCTCTGCATCCCTTCCCAGTCCATCACTGACTGCTCAGGGGAGGTGGGAGCTGTGGACCTTGTGTTCCCTTTGCAGTGTCATCCTCCTTCCCATGGGGTCTCCCGTGCCTGATACAGCCTGGATAACCCATTAGGCTCACACCATGGTCTCCAGACAGCAGTGTCAGACCCATCCAGACCCTCTTTAAGTACTGCTCAGGGGCAGCAGGGATCTGAGTTTCAGTAAGCCCTTAGAATGCTGATGCTCCCCGGATTGAGATCACTGCTATGCTCATCCATCTGATCCTGGTGTCTGTCTGGCTTTTGCAGGTCTCAGGTGTACATGCACCCCAGCTTGTCACCACCCAGTACCATGATCCTCTCTGGAGGCACGGCCTTGAAGCCTCCGTACTCGGCCTTCCCAGGCATGCAGCCCTTGGAAATGGTGAAGCCCCAGTCTGGCTCCCCCTACCAGCCCATGAGTGGAAACCAGGCTCTGGTCTATGAGAGCCAGCTTGGCCAGGCTGCTGGGCTGGGCGCCTCCCAGATTCTGGACTCGCAGCTCCCACAGGTCAGATCAGTTGCTCTAGCCTCAAACACTAGACCTTCTGACTTTGTGAGCATCTCATACCCTCTCGCTGTCGCTTGTGTGCTAACTAACTCAGTGCTGTAATTCAGCCTAAGTAGTCCCATCACCACTTTCTTCCAAGACCCACTACCCCCACATAGAAGCACCTGCTTTTCTTCTACCTTCCACTGAATCCCCAGTTTGAAGCCTCTACCATAAACTGTTGTGCCAGGGACTGGTGGTTCAGGCCTGTAATCCTAGCTACTCAGGAGGCAGAGATCAGGAGGATTGTGGTTCAGAGCCAGCCCAGGTAAATAGTTCATGAGACCCTATCTCGAAAAAACCCATAACAGCAAAGGGCTGGTGGAGTTCCTCAAGGTTTAGGCCCTGAGTTCAAGCCCCAGTACTGCCAAAAAAGAAAAAAAAATCCTGTGGCTGACTCGCCCTCCACAGAGCTAGAGCTTCATGTTACCAAATCTTGCATCAGAGTCAGTCTTCCCTCCCCTGACCTTGGGCAGTGCCTGGCACCTGGGAGGGTCACTCCCTTCATTTGGTCCTTGGCCTGCAGCCTCTCTTGTCTACACTCTCATCTAAACTCGATCCTACCGATAGCTGCCTTTTCCATAATCTCACCATGAATGTCTTACACAGTTGTCACCTGACTTTTCTAACCCCTGTCCATCTCCCAAATTCTTTGATCCTCCAGACCTGTCACTCTCCTTTTTATCCTCACTTAGCCCTGTGGCCTCACTTCCCATCTCCCTACAAGCAGAGCCTTCAAATGCATGCTCCAGCTGTTTCCCTGTCAACCCTGGCCTCCTAGCAGTCACTTCGGAGTGCTGCTTTCCCCTCATAGCCTCCTGCTCTGTTTGCTTTGCTTCCTGTCACCAAGGAAACTGTTGGCAACTGCCCATGAGCCTCAAGGCCACTCCCTGCCACGGCCCCTCTCTTCAGTCTTCCCATCTCCTCAACTCGGGGCAGCTCTGGCAAGTCCCTCTGTTTCCTGTCAGCATGCAGGTGGCCTGACAGGGCCTCTCCATCACATTTGATTGAACTCATGTTCTTCACTTGGTCTTCAGGGCCTCACTCCTGGTTTTCCTTCTGCCTCCTCAAGCTCTCTTGCTTTGTCTCCTTTGCTGCCTCCTCCCCAGTTCAGTGGTAGGTGGGCTACTTTCTGGTCCCATGGCTTTAAATGCCATCCCTGTGCTAGTCGTTCCCCACATTCATTTCTGCAGCCCAGATCCACACCTTGACCTGAACGTCAGAAACAGTGGACTGCCACACATTTCAGCTTCCCCTGTCCAAAACACCATTGTCATCCAAGTCCTGCTGTATGCTCCATCCAAGTAGGACCCTTCCTTCCTACTCTTCTGTGGTCCTGTTGGCTCTGCCTTCATGAGGGACTCGGCATGCAGCCCTTTCTCATTCTTTCTCCCCCACACTGTGCCAGATTTGTAGGAACTGCTTGCTCATCACCCACTTCTGCCCTTGGGTCTCTCCAGCCTGTCCATTCCATGCAGAAGCCAGAAGTCCTTTCACACACAAACCTAATCACACTACACCAAAGGAGCCACTCTATCAACACTGCGTCTTCCTCCTCACCCTGCTGTGCTCCAAGCAGGAGCATGACATTCTGGCACAAGTCTCAGTGATGTGATTCCAATAGATCCTTCTGACCCTCCACTGTGGACTCAATAGCAGGGAGATGAAGAGGACAGTGACTGAGAGACAAAAGTGGCCCAGCCCTGTCCTCCTGTGTGTCTCCAAACCACCTGCCTTCTCTCACTCTGTCGTTCTGGACTTGGGACATGGTCATTTTGGCTGTTCAAGCACCGCTCTTCTCTCGTGGTATGCTTCAAAAGAGTCTCAGGCTCCAGCTGGGTCTTTTCTACCACCATTGATGTAAGACAGTACACATTTCACGTCTTCGTAAAAGATACATTTTCCATGCTTTCATCTGTGTGGACTTGGCGTGGCCGTTACTTCCTAAGCGGCCTTCTTGACTTCCTTGTCTTCTCACCCCTGCTTGGTACACACATGCACACAGCTCACAGGCATGTATAAGCTCTGCATTCATGCCACACACACACTGTCCTCTATCACCTTTGCCAATGTCTGACAGGGCACTTTGCATTTTGTTAAATGATGGTTGGGCTAGCAGAGTGGCTCAGGTAATAGAGGGCTTGCCTAGCAAGTGTGAGGCCCTGAGTTCAAACCCCAGTGCCACTAAAAAAAATTTGTCAAGACAAAGAGCTGAGGCTAACAAGAGCCTCCTGCAAAGATACAGGGGAGGTGCACACTCACACCATCAGTAAGTTCTGTGTGCATGTGCTCTAGATCCACACCTTAGCTTTCTTCCTGACTGTCCTGTTGCCCAGCAGCTGACCATGCCACTGCCCCGGTATGGCTCCGGGCAGCAGCCACTGATCCTGCCACAGTCCATTCAGCTGCCACCGGGTCAGAGCCTCTCTGTTGGGGCCCCCCGAAGGATTCCTCCACCTGGCTCCCAGCCGCCAGTCCTGAACACCAGCAGAGAGGTAAAGGTGACCCCTCCCACCTATGATCCTGGTTAGGGGGCCTTGTTTAGCCAACCCTTCCTGGCTGGCTAATAATCCATGTGGTAGAGAGTGGCGGGGAGCTTTAGGGTGCAGGCTCCCAGCCTTAGTGGACCACAGCTTTCCCACCCTACGAGTCTCAGAATCCCAGGTATCAGGGACTCCGTGGCTTTTCATGTGTTAACTAGACACAAGAAGAACCTGGGGCGTGTGGCAGACTGCCAGACAGTAAGGAAAGGTGCATGCAGTTGTCTCAGCCGAATGGCAAAGAGTCCCATAGGCCCTTCACAGGTCCTAGATACTCTGATGAGTGTGGCCAGGGCTGAGCAGGAATCTGGATTTCTTCCTAAGTCCCAGGTGACTCTCCTGTGGAGGAACAACTTGGTAACTGTCTATACCATGGCAAGTCCCCTGTGGTTCTTACTCTTTAAAAAAAAAAAAAGAAAGAAAGAAACCAGATGTAGTGGGGCACATCTGTATTTCCGTAGGTAGAGATATAAGAGGGTCACAAGTTCAAAACTTGATGGGGGGTACATAGTGAGAACCCTCCCATCTCAAAAATACAAAAGAACATTGTGATGGTACCTGATTGTAGGTAAAGGCCCTCCTGTGAGCCTGAATTGAGAGGGCGTGTCCACAGATTCCTCTAGAAGATGGCTCTGGAAATGCTCATGGGCCCTCACCAGCTCTGCCCAGGGTGGGTCACTGAGGACCAGACTGTCTCTGGGGGTGTCAAATGACAGCTAGTACTTCTTGGTCTCTTTAGTCCTCTCAGATGGAGCTGAAAGGCTTCCACTTTGCCGACAGTAAACAGAATGTTCCTACTGGGGCCTCTGCGCCATCACCACAGTCCTACAGGTAAAGATGGGCCCTGGGGGTTGAGGGCTGCTGACTGAGTATTCAATGTAGATGTGACTCTTAGGAGCCCTGGGTCCAGGCAGAGCAGTGGGAGGGCACCGCTCTATCACTTAGAAGTCCCTGGGACATTTAGTTACTGGTAAAGTGGGAAATGGGCCGATTTGCTTTTAATCATCAGAGTCAGATGTTCTCTGAAGTTAGGAAAAGGAACAGCTTTCCCAGGAGCTCTTTCACCTAAACTCACCCTTTAACCTTTATCGGGGGCCTTTCTTCTCACACTACAAACTGGTACCCAAGTGTTTGCTTCCTTGGCATTTGTCTCCGTCTCCAGTAACCATCCAGGTCCTCTTGGCTTGAACCAAGAGTGTCTGCTAGGTCATGGTGGAAACCCTCTGGTTCCCATGCTGGGATGGGAAGGTGGCTCTGGCCCTGGGCTGAAGAAGGTACAGTTGACCTTGTTCCATCTGGAAGATTCCTGGGGCCCCCTCATGTTTGCACATGAGTGGGACAGAGACACACATGACCTGAAGTGCCCTGGGAGAGGTCATCACCATTGCTCTGGGTGTCATGGGGATCACTCCATTGACATGCATTCTCTGGGTTGGGTCCCACCCTGTGCCTTCTCTTGCTATGGCCATTCTGCCCATTGCTTAGTGGTCAGGCTGGCCTTTCCTCCATCTCATTGCTTACCTCACTTCCAGAGAAAGGCTTCATAAGTTTTCTTCATCTCGTCTTCTGTGTTCTTGCTGTCTTGGCTTCAGTTTTGTTCATGTGTTGGTATGTTTTGTTTTCCTACCATTACCTATCAGTGGGCCTACACAGCAGAGCTGTGTGGACGGCAGCACAGAACAGTGAGTGTGATGTTGGGGGAGGGAAGAGAGAAGCTTCAGTGTGGGCACATGTTCCAGTTCCTCTGCTGGCTCAGAAGCTCACATAATAAGGAGCCTGTGTGCTTTTAGCTGTAGGAAGGATGGTAGCTTTATTCTTCTTGGGAGAATACAGCTGGCCCTCTGTGTCCAGCCAATCAAAAATACCCAGGAAGAGGGGCAGGACCAAGCTTTTTCTGTCCTTATTCCCTAACTAATACAGTGTTATCACTGTTGATACAGCATTTATAAGTAATCTAAAGATGATTTAAAAGTATAAAGGAAGGACTGGGAGTGCACCCCAGTGGTGGAGCACATGTTAGCATGTGTGAGACCCTTAGTTCCATAACCATCCCTCCCCTGCCAAAAAAAAAAAAAATATATATATATATATACACACACACACTCTCTCTCTCCAGTATACTTGAGGATGTGCATAGGTCATATGTGAATGCCATGCTATTTGATACAAGGGAGTTGAATATCCACAGATTTTGTTACTGGGGGAGGGGGTGCTGGAAGTACTCCCTGCAGATGCCAAGGTACCAAGGGGTATTTAGAAAACATAAGCCTCTTGTGTTGTTTTGGCAGGTTTGGGGAAATTGTAATTTTAGAGAGCAGTGTTTGACAAGTTTTTCTTGAAATGGAGCTACTGAGACCTGCTCTGCAAAAATGGGTCTCTGGTCAGAAACACTGGTGTGCTGTCTCCAAGATGGTTTCTTGGGGCATGGTGGCCAGCAAGGTCTAAGTGGCCCCATGCAAGTCTCCTCAACTGCTTGGAACTTAATGCTTTTGACACAGAACCTTATTTTCCACAAAGCACGTCAAATCCCTGGGAACTGGTGGTCAGTGGAAAACACTAAGAAGAATGCTGTACATTCTGCTCTCACATTTCCACACACCCTCCCCCCCTCCCCCCCCCGCCCACACACACACACACACACACACACACACACACACACACACACACACACTTTACAAGTGAGGACTAGAAAAATACTTGGCACAATTCTGGCTCAGCGTTGGGTTTGTAAACCTGTTGTCTGGGGTGCTGCATCATGTTGGTCCACACCCTCCAATCCAAACCCTGAGAGATGGCCAGTGGCCATCTGTCCATAGGAGGGGCTTTGGCCTGTCTTCTCCCAGTGTGTCTCCTACAAGTGCCGGGTGGATGGTGATGATCACCCTCTTCACCCTTCTGTATTCTTGGCTGTGTCAAGTCAGGCTTTTTTCATCTGAGAGGTGCTGATGACCCAGAGTGAGTGCCTCTGGCCACAGGACCCTTCCTGTCTTGTGCCTCCTCCATGTGCTAGGCTTTGACTCCATCTCTGGTGACACGTGTGTATTCTCAACCCTGCCTTTGGTTTTTTCAGGCCTAGCTCTGCTAGCCCCAGTGGGAAGCCCTCTGGATCAGCAGTTAACATGGGCTCTGTGCAGGGACACTACGTCCAACAGGTAGAAGACGGCTTTCCAGACCCTGCAGCCCTGGACACTTAGGCCTGTTTCCCAGCGCCAAAGGAGAAGGGACTGTCCAACCAATTGAGTTCTCCTTTTACAAAGAGAAACCTGCCCTAGCAGTTAGAGCTGGGTAGCCTGAGTCCCTCCTGGCGAAGGGTTTTCTCCTCTTGATGGACCTCTGGATCCTTCCTTGTCTGGCAGAGAAGGGAGGATGCTGGTTCCTCAGAGGAGGTGATGCCAGGTGTACAACCCCTAACCATTTGGGCTCTGATGGCGCTCTGGGAGGCTCGGTTAGGTCTGTGGGTTGGTTAGCTGCAGAAGCCCGGGTGTGTGCACGTGCTAGCTCTAGTGAGTGATGTGTTGTGTCTTTGTGTTGGCTGGGTGGGATCATGGATAGGATTAAGCTTTCCTATTTATGAGGACTTCTCAGTATCTTTTCCTGCAGGCCCTGTTTTTTTTCCTACTCTAAAATGTGTGCTAGGGCTCCAGAACTCGGGATGTTAAGCCCAGGTCCTAATCAGTCAGCATCACTGGCTGGTGGAGGTGGAAAGCAGGAACTCTTCTTTTACCTATCGACACCAGCTTTTCTCGGGGTTACTACTTGAATCCTGTGGAATGAGCTTCTAAAGCCTTTTTTGAGGGCTGAGGATACAGCTCAGCGGTAGAACTTGCCTAGTGAGCATAGGTCCTACGTTGCAAAACAAAGCAGCTAGAGCTTTCTCCCAGGGCTAAGACCACTGAGAGAGGGGCAGAACTTTGCTGGTCACCCCAGGACACCCTCCACTGTGCAGAGCTGCAGGTTATGAAACCCGATTGGGAATCTCAAGATCAAACTTGGGTCCTGGGGAAATGTTTTTATACAGTGGGACTTCGTGGTGGGAACTTGACTCAGTCTTGGTCAAAGATATGGGAGAATCGATTCTGCCAACCCACCTCCTCCACTGTTGGGGTTCCAAGGCTTTTGGGGCAGACCAGGATCTACCTGAAGGGGCTTTTTTGCTTTTGGGTCATGGGGTGCACTGATTTAAAAAGGTTCCTCCCCTCAGCCTTGGGACCCAGAAATGCATCACCCAGGATATGCCATCACTGAATGCTTTCTGGAGGACCCGCATCTTCCTGCCTCTCTGAATCACTGTATTTCATGCCATGAGAAGGAACAGGGTAGTCACACCAGGTTCCTTACTAGAAGAGCCATCTAAATCTGGTCCCTGAGGTCACAGGGCTGTAGCTCAGTGGTAGAGTATTTACCTAGTATGTGCAAGACCCTGGGTTTTGACTCCGGCAAAACACACACACGCACACGCGCACACACACACACACACACACACACACACACACACACAAAATATCTGGCCCTTTAACCAAGGTACAGACAGCTTAGGGTAGCTTTTGTGTGTGTGTGTATGTGTGTAACTCAGAAGCTAGAAGGTAGTGGTGGTAACTGTGTCTCTAAACACATTATGCCTTAGGGTCATTTTCTTTTTCTTGTTCATCTATCCAAAGGCAAAACGAGTGGATGAAAAGCCCAGCCTGGGAACCATGAAGCTGCAGGAGGCCCCCTCAGCCACTTCCCAGATGAAGCGAACCGGAGCAATCAAGCCTCGGACAGTCAAGGTGGAGGAGAGTAAAGCCTGAAGGTGCCCGGTGCCCTTTTGCCTCACCCCAGTGGACGGCACCACCCAGCCTGGACAGTCACTGCTTGGGACCTCACCGGATCTACCGTCCACCCACTTGGCCTGGACCGAGAGCTCTTCTCTGTCCTTTGAAAGCTCCATTGTCAAGCAGCTCACACCGTGGATATACGGAATTGACCTGCTTGCTTTGATGCAAAAGAGCAATGATTCCGTCCCTCCCTCCCACTCTCCTAGTGACTGGAGTGAGCCGCCTTCTGTGCAGTGCAGCCTGCCCACCCCGCCCCATCCCCAGGCACAGTGGTTTGGCAGCAGGGTCACTTTAGCCAGAGGCTTTTTGTTTTAAAAAGCAGCTATGGTTTTTACAAAGGGGAAAGGAAAACAAATGCCAGCTACGTCTGTGTAGCTGAACTTTTATACGTTCCTAGCTGTCCTCTCCCAGCCCCTTCTGCAGTCCCCAGTGGTCTTTTACCTCTGTCCTGTTCAACACGTCACTGCGATACCTTAAGGGATGACTTAAGAACGCACCCCCAGTAGGTTAACCTTTGGGGCTGCTGAGGACATGGTTGTGAGCGTTCTGCTTATCAGCCCACCACCTTGGGCGAGGCCAGGTGGGGCTTGCAGAGCAGAGCAGCAGGTAGGTTGGTGTCTGGCTTGGGCTCCAGCCCCTGGCATGAAGTTGATGACATATATTAGCATAAGAATTACACAGGGCTGGCAGAGTGGCTCAAGTGGTAGAGTGCCTGCTGGCAAGCGGAAGGCCCTGAGTTCAAGCCCCAGACCACAAAAAAAAAAAAAGGAATTACGTAGATTTCTGTCCTAGGCTTGTCTGAAGCCAGTGGTCACACTGACTGCTGGGCACCAGAGGTGAATCATGGAGTTACAGTCACCGTCATTTTTCAGATAGGCTGGGATGGCATGAGCTGATGCACCACAGGCTCCCATTAGTGTGCTGTGCTTTGGGGCCCTCACATCCCACCTTTTGGGACTGTTTCCCCTCCCTTTCCACGAAGCTTCCGTAAGCTGTCATTTTCCTGCCTTTCTGGAGGCTGTCATGGTCCCCTCTGGATTCCTGTCTCTCCAACTGTCACAGCTCACCACTAAAACCACAGTAATGGGAGCATGTGGACCTGTTTGGTCATGTCTGTAGCAAAGGCATGTACTTGCTCCTTCAGACAGGTAGCAGGAGGTTTTCCTTTTGTTCCTGTTTCTCACTGCTTTCAGCAGACCAAGGTTGTTGGGATGGGTGAGCCTGGGCTAAGCAGCAGGCTTCAGTGTCACTCATCTTCACAGTCAGCCAGGGAGGGGCAGGGTGAAGGGTCAGCAAAGCCAGTCATAATTCCAAAGAGCCTGGGCAGCCTCCCAAAAAGGATATAGCCTCTTGGAAGTTTTGTGTGAGCCACTGTTTGCTGGGCTTCCGGTTTTTAAATAAGAAACCAGAAAATCATCCCTGTCTCCATCACTCCAAGGAAGTGAAAGGGGAATTCCAAGTTCCTCAGATGTTCTTTGGGATCCTTAAGTAACCACCTGCTTGTGGGAGCTATTGCTGCCCCGAGTGGTCCCAGAGGAGACCTGCTGCAGAGAGCTTGTGATGCATTTGAGGGCTGGGATATGCTTTCTGTCTGCTCCCAGTGTCACCACGGGTGTAGGTTCTGAGCTGTTTAGTGTAGAGCTCAGGGGAAGAGGCATCCTAGGAGCTCTGAAGTGGCCTCTTGCTCTCTTGTTTGCTGCTGTTAGGAAGTGGGGGTCTGCCTCCTTCAGCTAGCAAGTGCTATGTGTCGTCCTTAGCGCAGTCCTACCAAGAGGCTTTACTGCATATCCATAGCTCTCAGCACCTCCCCCTTTGCCTCCACCCTCAGACTTTACCGAGTTGATTTTTTTCTTCCTCATCCTATAAATCTTTACTCTTAACCTTCCCTTCTTGGAAGGGCTACCCACTTGGAGTCCCTGGCACTGGGCTGCCCATGTCCTTCATGTGTTCCCCCTGCAGGCGTCTGGTCCCTGTCCCAGTGATGAACCCTCTGCCCCCACCCTGACACCATTGCCAAGACATCCATGGACGAGTCTGGGTCAGTCACAGACTCAGCACATCCAGCCCCAGGCAGTCGCCTCTGCTGGTCCTCCTCAGAAACACCTCTGGACCACTCACCTAATGCTGGTGTTCATTATGTGTCAAAAGAAACAAAAGTTTTCTCCTTTTGAAATTGAAAAGAACAGTTCTGGATGCTGTTACAAATGCAAGATATGCCCTTCAGGTGAACCTGCCATCAGCTGACAGTACTTCCTGCTGCTTGAGAGAAATTACAACAGGTCATCTGTTCTCAGCCCTGTCTCACACCCTATTTTTCCTTCCTTCCTCCCCTTCTTCTCCAAATAAAAACAAGAAACACTAGAATTTATTTATATGTATTGATGTTGTAGGTCTAGGTGAAAAAACAGTAAATGTCCCCCTGCTCTATTTATATATAATGTCTGAATTACTCTGTGCAGGAAAGGCCAGGAAATTGCATGTGAAGTTTGGTGCGTTCACCATCTCTGTGTGACCTCAGCTGCAGGCCCCTGCCCTCTGAGATGCACATTTTAAATTGGACTCTCCGGGGACAGAGGGCAGGCCTCAGGCCTCCTGACATCCCTACCCCTTCCGTGTCTGATTAAATGACATTTTTAGTGCGGAGGTGTTTTAAGGTGCAATATCTCTCTTCATGTGGTTTTAGAGCCAAGCTCAAGGTCATAGAACTTGGGATTTTATTTTGGTTTCAACCCCCCATCCTCAGATTCTAGATGCATGTAGAAGCTTCTGTCAGGATGCCATGGCCTTTGGTGGGAACAGGTGAAACCCAGTACCTACCTTTTCTACTGCTTAGGTGGGTGGGAGCAAGAGGTGCAGAATTGCCTCACCTCTGCCTGCTCAAGTCACTGCCTGATGCTGGCAGCATTGCTCAGGCCATTGTCGTGCAGCCCAGCAATTGGTGACTTTGCTTAAGTTTTTGGTCCAACAACTTGGAGTGAAAATCGAGTGTGTGGGGGTGTGTCTGAAACATAGTGCCCACCCACTGAATCCTGGGCTGCCAACTGCATCTGGTCTGGTTTGTTCACATTAGTATTGTTTTCACACTTGGAATCCATAGAACATTTCTGCCTCTAGGTTCCTTAAGGGGGAAAATAAAGGATGGCTTTGTTACACATTCAGAAAAGCTGGCTCACTTTCAAAGCCATGGTCATTCAGCTTCCTCAAGGAATATTGGGATAACTTGTTAAATATTGACATTGCCCCAGTTTTCTGGATCTGCCGTGCAGATGGTCAGTGATGATGTGTTTGTGACTGACTAATCCTAGGTGGCAATTATGTGCACCCAGGGCTCAGTGTGTTTCGACCTGGCCTACTAAAGCTGTGCGTGGCAACTCCTGGTGAAGCCTCACTCCCCACTGGGTTCCCACTACCAAGTACCTGCATGTTGCTGCACAGACTCTTTTCACTTGCAGACCAAGCCAGAGGGTCTGTTTTAATTGGCCTTGGACAGCCATGGATACTAGAGAGTGTGTGCTGTCATGTTGAGTGGGAAACACAGACTTCCAGAAAGCCAGCTTTCCTCTGAATGAGATGGACCTAAGACAAGTAGGTCATCAGATGGGAGGGACTCCACACATTTGCCCAGCCATGCTTTCCACTGGGGCTACCAGCATCTGGCTAGTCATATTCCAATGCATGAGACCTGTGTTTCACCATTTCTCTGCCCCAGTTTGGTGGCTTCCAAGATGTACCAGCATCCCCAGGGCTGTCTGCAGCATGTCATGAAGCCTTGGAGTGGCAATTCCTGTGAGGGCTCTGGGCGGATGGCTTTCTTCCATTGTTGAAAGGGGGCTCTGTACTCTAAGCTTTTAACCTCATGCCTTGTGTAGTAAAAAGAATTCAAGGGTTTTTGTTTTTGAGAGGGTTATGTTTTCTTTTGCTTTTATTTTGGCCTTTCCTCTCTTTGTCTTTTCATGTAGACCAGATATTTGAAAGGGCAGACGATGGCTCAGTGTACCGTGCGGCTTGTTCATACGTGATTTGGGGAAACTTTTACCTCGGATGGGAAATGGAATCGTGGATTCACCCAGCCGTGCTGGACGCTCCCCCTCCCTTCCCTCCAGTTCAGTACCTGTTGTTTCTCCTTTCAAATATGTGATTGTACTAGCTCTTTCCATATGAAAGAACTCTCCTTATTTAAATAAAAAAAGTAAAAAAAAAAAATAAAGCTGAACATGCTTTCTCAGGTTGTGCATCCCTTGTTTCTCAGACATTTGACAGAGATCTACATGAAAACCAGCGTGGCTTGGCTGAAAGGCCTGAGCTGAGAGCAACACAGGGACACAAGGGACTGAAACTTCAGTAAGATGCATCCTCAGAAGTCCCGACCGCTTCCCTGTGATGTCATTCCAGGTGTGCATTTCTGGCCAGTTTGGTGCTCCACCCCACGCGTGGTACCATTCCTAGCTGACCTTGTGCAGGGAGGGGGAAAGGATTTATTATACCATACTTGTGGGTGGGGAAAGAACGAGCCAGGTCTGGGGCAGTGAAGGGTCAAAGAAGTTCAGAAGGTTCAGTAGCAGTGCTTGGTTTTGCCACCACCTGTGTGACCTTGGGACAGACACCACCACTCGAGTTACAATTTCCTTAGCCATAAAATGTGGGTACCTACCTCAGGGGCAATGTGTAATCAAAGAAGTCACGGTTACCATCTTTCTGCGACATTTACCCAAGAGAGGTAAACGCCGGCCACGAGGAACCCCGATCCCTCAGCCTCTTGAGCCTCTTGCTACGGAAGAGTTAGGGACCTGGGCTTTGAATCAGATCACCACAGTGAGCCCTGCTCATCCGTAGGATGGAGGCGCTGTCCTGAAGCACCATTGCCCTTTTCACGCCTTGAACCAAGGCTCTGGGACTGGGCGCCCTCCCTCTCTCCACAGTCCCGGCCACTTCCGTCTATAGGAACCTGGGCTGTCAAGTTACTAGAATGAACCTTCCCTTCATTTTTGTGTCATCTAATACTGGGTTGACCAGCATGGGAAACACGAATCTTCGCAAAACGGTTAGGAAGCCTGACTGGAGTTAGTAAGGCAGGAGTGTCATGCACGTGTGTTGGTGCGGAAGTGACCCAGCAGCCGGGTGGCCCGGGAAAGGTGTGGGAGGCATGCGCTCCACCGGCCGCAGGCACTGGGCTCGCAAGGCCGAGCGGAAGGATCAGGGGCTTGGCGAGCGAAGTCTAAAGCAGCCCACAGCTGCGCCGCTCACCACCGGGGACGCTGAGTGCACTTACCCTGCCCTTCTCCGCCAGCAAGGCGCGCGAATAGAACGCCGGAGTCGTCCCACCCGAGTGCAGAGCACGGAGCAGAACACGCAGGAGCCCAGTGCGCTTAATAATAATAACACATGTGTACAGGGTACACAGAAATCCTGGGACACCAGAACTGGGAATAACACACACACAAAAAAAATCGGAAGCGTCTCGGTTTTTCCCACACCTTCAATCCTTTTGACCCGCTGCGCATGCGCACTGCCTGCCCCCCGCTGCGCACGCGCGCCGCTCTCCCGCCCCCGCCCACTGCGCATGCGCACCGCTGCCCGTTCGGCTCTGCAGGCGCCGCAGGTAGAGCTTCAAACCGTAGGCGGTGCGGAGTGTTGAGAGCCTCGCCCCCAACGGTCAGTCTCCACGGCAGTTCCGTGGCGTGGCCGGCTACCCGGAGCAGCTTTGCGGGACACGGAGAAACGCCAGCACGTTTTGGGAGCGCCAGAGACGAAAGTCCGGCCGGGACTCTGGAGCCGGTAAGTGCAAGACGCGGAGGCGTCCCGGTCCTTGCGGAGCAGGGATGGGGTCCAGACAGGCGGAACTTGCTCGGATAAACAAGGGGTTTGGAGAGGAGAGGGTGCTCCCGAAAGAGGTGAGAAGGTTGGAGCAGACGCAGCCCCGGGGGAGAGGAGAGGGCTAGGACGGCAGGCCCGGGAGACGGGTCTGGAAGAGGGGACCCTTGAGGCCTCGGGAGAGGCGGGGTTGCTCAGGGAAGGAAGGGGATGCCCAGGGGCGTAGGTTTTGGGGAACTAGATGCAGCCTCGAGAACTGGAGCTGGAAGGAAGATGAAACGGCAAGATAGAGGCGTCCCGGCGCAGGTGCGCTCCAGCTAAGAAAGGTGAGGCCCGGGGCTGACGACGCCCCGCGAAGGGAAGCCGAAGCACTTGGGGGCACTTGAGGTTGGGGAGGAGGCTCAGGAAGGTCGAGGTCACTGGACTGCTAAGGCACCCCCGAGAGCTGGTGGCCGAGAGAGGTCACATCATTCATTAGCAGTATAGCCTCGCTCCCAACAAATGCCCAGCAGCTGGTTGTGGAATGAGTTGAAGTGAGTGAACGTCCAGTCCCGAGATTCCTGAGTTTCACCCAGATTTGCTGCCCTCCCTCTACCTTTCTCCCGGAGATGTGTTTGTGCTAGCATCCTATGGTGGACACTGTAGTGACCCTCCAGTAGGGATGCTCCAGAACTGCCTATTGGCTCTTTTTCCCTGGGTACATCTGGGAGCCAGGCTGCTGTGGGATCCTTGTAGCCTTTTGCAAACCCTTCAGGGCTGCCTATTTACTGATAGCAGCTCTTCCCTTCCTTTCCAGGGTGTCCTCCTGCGCTTGCTTTTCTACAAGATGTTTGGATTTTTGAAGCGCCCTGTAGTGGTGACCTTTGACATCAACTTGAATATCGTCGCTCTGACTGGAGTGGGGCTGCTGAGTCGGCTGTGGCAACTCTCCTATCCTCGGGCTGTGGTGTGAGCCAGACAACTCCAGCAGGCTGGGAAGGCCCAGAAGGATGGGAATTCGTGACCAAAAGTGCCTTGTTAATGCCAGTGGGAGAGAAATTCTGGGCTGCTTTGGCCTCTTGGTGATGGATGTTGTGGCAGTGAGGACAAGACCAGTTTGTCCCCAGGATAGCCCCTCTTAGGCCCTATGGCCCCTTAAATGGGTGCAGTAGAGAAAAGTCTAGTTTCAAGCCTTAGCTTTTCCATTTTAAAATTGGAGGGCAAAAAAATAAGTAAAATGAAATTGGAGGGCAGAAGATGGGTAGATTTGGAAATGAGTCTGCATTATTCAGGGTGCTCAGAGAGTGCCTTTGTTCAGAGTGGAAAGTGATTGTTGTCAGTATTGAAGGATGTTTATATAAACTGAGTAATACATGTGCTCTTTTTCTTGACTTTTTTTTTTTCCTTTTTTGGCAGCATAGGGTTAGAACTCAGGGCCTCATACTTGATAGGCACTACTTTAATCACTCCACCAGCTCTGTTATTTTGTGTGTTGGGTTTTTTCAAGATAGGTTCTTGCACACTATCTTCGAGACCTCCTGAGTAGCTAGAATTACAGGCATGAGCCACCGGCGCCCAGCTTGTTTAACTTTCATTATAGGAAATGTTAAACCCATACGAAAGTAGGGAGAATGGTATAATGGCCTCACCACCAGTAGATTTGTCACCCAGCTTCAGCAGTCAGCTCATAGCCAACCCCCTCCCCACAGTGGATTAGTTTGAAGCAAATGCTAGGTATTACATTTCATTTATAAGTGAGTCAGTATATATGTAAAAGGTGAAGATTCTTAAAATTCACCTAACCACAGTAACACTACCACGCCTAAGAAATGGACAGGAAGTCTTTGGTGTCATCAGATTTCCCCAATTGTCTGAAATGTTTTAATGCAGTTGGTTCCTACATGTCTTCTTTCACATGTGCAGTGGTTTCATTGGGTCACCAGGTCTGATTCCCACTCATAACCATAGATGTATGCTGGGGACCATGAAGGGTGTGAGATGGGATTAGCCTCAGGTTCTTTGAGGTCTTTCAGTAGGTTGGGCTAAGTCACACCTAATTCAGAAACTAGAAAGAGAAATAGGATCTGTATGAGACAAGCATCCTGACTGACATCTGTTCTTGGTGAATTTTCTGTCGTGCCCCTGTGTCTTAACATTTGGGGACAGATACAATTGAGGCAAAAGATCTGACCCTGCTCTTCACTCACCTAATCCTTTGGAAGTCCACGTGCTTTTATTCTCATGCTTAGCTGATGTCCAGTTGAGGCTGGTTAGAGCACTTGCCTAGTAGGCGTTTGGCCCTGGGTTTGATCCCAGCAGGGCAGATTTCCAGTTGAAAATCTGTTCTGTTTTTCAGTTTTGATGAGGTGTATTATGGGCAGTATGTCTCTTTTTATATGAAACGGATCTTCTTTTTGGATGACAGTGGACCGCCGTTTGGACACATGCTGCTGGCCTTGGGAGGTAGGATTTATTAGTAAGAGAAGTAACCATGGCCTTCCTCAAATACATTTAAAACTTATCCTTGAACTTTCTCAAGGGCAGAAATCACATCTCATTAATGTCATTATCAGTATGTTGGCCAAAATGGTGTATTTAAAGGAATAATTAAATGCACAAGGGAAAAAAACTTCATGATGGGAAACATTCTCTGCTTTCCTTGGAATTTTCTCTTCGAAATGAATATTAAAATCAGCTAACCAAAAGCCTACAAAACCCAAATCCTACGTACCTTTTATCAGATCATGTCTTCCTATTTACTTGTTTTGCTTCTGCTTTACCTGCCATAGTACTCCTGAAATTAATTTTCTGTTTTAGGTTATTTAGGAGGATTTGACGGTAACTTTTTGTGGAACAGAATTGGAGCAGGTAAAAGGAAAGTTTAATTTTTCTTATTAATGAGCACATGATAGAATGGAGAGGTGATGTCTTTCATGAGGATTCATAATTGCTGTTTATCAGTCTGAGTCCCAGGTCTGAAAAATTATTTGGGTACAAGTAAAAGACTTTTGAAAAGCCTGATAAAAGTCTTAGTGTTTAGTTAAAGTAATTTGATCCCTAGTTTTTGGTACATGTATCCTGTGGCATTTGGTAACCGTTAACTTCTTTTTTTGGGGGGGAGTGGCAGTAACCTGGGTTTGAGCTCAAGGCCTCACGCTTGCTATGCAGGTGCTCTTGAGCCACTCCACCAGCCCTTGTTTTGCTTTTAGTTATTTTTCAGAGACCCTTCACATTTTGTTCTAGGCTGACCTTGGGCCATGATCCTCCTACCTATGCCTCCCTTCAGATGAAATTATAGGCATTTGCCACCTTGCCCAGCTTATTTGTTATGGGGTTCTTTTTTTGTTTTGTTTGCAGTACTGGGATTTGAACTTAGAACCTTGCACTTGCTAGGCATTTACTCTGCCATGTGAACCACACACTTCTAGTCCCCGGCTTCCTTGTTGATCTAGGGCCTTACTAACTTTTTGCCCAGGCTGCCCTTAAACTGTGATCCTTTTGATCTCTGCTTTCCAAGTAGCTGGATTACAGGCCACCATGCCCAAGTGGTTGCTATTATCTTTTATATGCATAAAATTTGTATGTCGCCACAGTGTTTTTGGAAATAGGTGGGGTAAGTATAAGTGAACATTAATCCTTAATCATATTTCCTGTGCACGGGAAGAGTAGGTTCCCTGACTGTGTAAAGCAACATTCAAAACAGCTGGGCATTGTGGCGCATACTTACAGTCCTGACTACTAGGGAGGCTGAGGCGGGAGGATTGCTTGAGCCCAGGAGTTTGAGGCTAGCCTGGGCAACACAGCAAGACCCTGTCTCTAAGAAAATAACAACAACAAATCCAAAGCTAGTTTTAAGTCATTTACCCATAGTTTGCACTCAGTTGCTAGTGTGGTCCCCAGTTTTGTAAACTTGAATTTCAGCCTGTGCTACAGAGCGTGAAAATGATATGTGTACCTTGCTCTCAGCTCTGCTATGTGATTCCCTTTCAGAGTACAGCAGCAATGTACCCGTGTGGTCTTTGCGTCTGCTGCCGGCACTTGCAGGGGCCCTGTCGGTCCCAGTGGCCTACCAGATAGTGTCAGAGCTCCACTTTTCTCACTGTGCTGCCATGGGAGCTGCCCTGTTGATGCTGATTGGTAAGCCCTGCACTCTACTGCCCTTGGCATTGTACAGGGAAAAACCGAGCCAACGCTGACCTGTGTGATGTTTCAGCCTGAGGCTAGGAGGGCTCAGGGGATTAGTGGACTGCTGCGCAGGGAAGCACATCTGTTTCATCTAGATTTGCCTCTGTGAGACCCTGGCTCCCAGGCTGACCCTTGGCTGTGGGACTGCGGGGCTCTGTGATCCAACTTTATCCCCCAGTGGAGGTGTGGCTGGCCATAGAAAGGGAGGCACTGCTAGATAGTGCTCAGGGCACATACCCCTCACAAACACCTCCACTCCATGTTATCCTCCCTCTGCCACCTGAGATTGTAAGTCAGTGGGTCCTTTTTCAGGTCTGGATATGAATGAGTGGTTAAATCAGATGAAAAGTTAGACCAGAAAATAAAAAGAAATAGTGTTTATTAGGTGATGACTCTGTATGAGGTCTGGTGCCCTTATAATGTTTCAGCATTCACAGCAGTTCTACAAATTTGTTCCTTCTGCAAATAAGAAAAATAAAGTCTCAGTCTACACAGATACAGGAATGGTCCAGACCTAAGGTTTTGCCTTCATGGCTCTGCCAGCCATGTGTCTGAGCCTCCACCATAGTCTGCAACCCTGTTTAGTGTGTTTGCCTTAGTTCAGAACACCAACCTCTCTCTGCAGCTGAAGATTCTGCAGCTGCAGATTGAACTAACCTCAGATCAAAAATATTCAAAGAAAATGAAAACTCTGGGGCTAGAGGTGTGGCTCAGTGATAGAGCACTTGCCCAGGATGTGTGAGACCCTGGGTTTCATCCTCAGCCTCGTGGGGGAGGGGTAACACCTCCTGGGTTCCATCTCCAACATTGGAGTGTGTGTGGGGGAACACCTACTCATTCTTGCCAGGTATGGTAGCACATAAATGTAATCCCAGCATTTGGGAGGCTGAGGTAGGAGAATCTCAAATTCAATGCCCACCTGAGCAATATGGCAAGACCCTGTCTCAAAAAGAAAACGAGTAGAGAAATATCACAATGAAACCTTGAAACCCTTTGTACAATTAATGTATTGCTAACTTTTTTTAAACTACTCTGTATGTACCAAACAGGTAAACTTTTGTTTTTCTTGTCATTGCTCCCTAAACAAGACATTAAGACAACTTACTTACTATCATTTACATTGTTTAAGTGTTATAAGTGATCAGGACATGACTTACTTAGAGGATACAAGAGATTATATGCAAATACTCTACCATTTTCTATGAAGAACAGGTGGATCCATGGACTGTGGTGTCCTCAGAGGGGATCTTGGGACCCAGTCCCCCAAAAGTGCCTGAGAGGCAACTGACTGCCTTTTTTTTTTTTTTGGCAGTACTGGGGTTTGAACTCAAGGCCTGTACCTTGCCACTCCATCAGCCCTTTTTGGTAATTTGTTTTTTTTTTTTTCAAGATAAGGTCTTGCCAACTATTTGCCCAGGCTGACTTTAAACCACAATCCTCCTCATCTCTGCCTCCTGAGTAGTTAGCATTACGGGCATTAGCCACCAGTCCCAGACTTGTCTGCCTTTTTTGTGAATGTTTTTGTTTTCACACATTTGCCTGTGCCTCCTCAAACCTGATGTATGTCTCATCTTTGCAACAGAGAATGCCCTGATCACGCAGTCCAGGCTCATGCTTTTGGAGTCATTGTTAATATTTTTTAATCTACTGGCCGTGTTGTCCTATCTGAAGTTCTTCAACTCCCAAAAACACAGGTATGGAAAGTGGGGCATAGCTTTCCTTCCTACTTGAGGAGAAAAAGGACTCGTTGAGGAGAAAAAAGACTCGGTGCTTTCTGATACCTTTTATTCTGAGGAGTTGCAGCTAAATGCCTTTGGCCACCTAACATTGTGGGGTTGACTCTTGGCCCATGACTTCATAAACACATCCTCATTTTTCTGTTATTTTATACTGATAAAAAAATTTTCTTGAAAATTTGCTGGAACTGAAATTGGGAGATTGGGACTCTTCTCACTGTTCCCTGTGCTCAGTGTCACTAGCCAACCCAGACAAATGTCTCAGCCTATACAGCAATGAGTGTGAACTGTTGCTGTCCTTCTGTTTTTATCCCAGCTCTTTTTCTCTGCGCTGGTGGTTTTGGCTGATGCTGACTGGGGTCTCTTGTTCCTGTGCAGTTGGGTGAGTTAGAGTCACCTGTCTCAGACGGTGTCATTCCCCGCCCCCAAGTTTTTGTGTCTCATGGTAACCTTATTTACTAACGTTTTTCAGCATCAGATACATGGGGGTTTTCACGTACTTGCTCGTGCTCAGCGTTGCAGCTGTCCACGCCTGGCATCTGATTGGAGACCAGTCTTTGACCAATGTAGGTGCTATGTCAATGCCATGTTGGGCCAGCCTGTGTGGGGCCAGTAGGGGCTTTCCCAGGGAGCAGTTGGTGCAAAGAGCTGACTCTTTAAAGCTTCAGAGCAGACCGGCTGGGCAACCTCACCTGTCAGCCTTGGTGGGCGCCTCTGCTGTGGGAAAGTCTCTGTTTCTAACATTTTCTAAGCCGGCAGTGTCTGGAAGTGGACATGCCTCTCTACAGATAGAAAGTGACCTTTCTTTTCTTTTCTTCTGGCAGATCGTTGTGTTCTGTCACTTGCTCGCCAGAGCAGTAGCTTTGTTGGTCATCCCGGTCGTCCTGTACTTACTGTTCTTCTACATTCATTTGATGCTGCTCTACCGCTCTGGGCCCCATGACCAAATCATGTCTAGTGCCTTCCAAGCCAGCTTGGAGGTAAGAAGTGGAATGATGAAGTCACTTCAGAAAGAAAATAGTCATAGACTCAGAGTCGTCTGTCTAAACAGCATCACATGAACATCACAGGAAGAATCAAGAAGGAAGGCAGCCACACCAGTGTTTCTAAGGGAATTCTAAAATAAATGAAGGATCTCAGTCTGACTCACTTGAGACATCTGCTGCTCATGCATATGAACTCTCCAGATGTGTGTGGGTTGTCCATCCCTAATCTGATAATCCAAAATCTGAAATGTTTCAATTTCCAAACTTTTTTGAGGGCTAGCATTATGCACAAACAGTTTCAGATTTGGGGGATTGTTAGGGATGACTAAATGTTAAGATCTATGCAGTTGTTCACAATCTGAGCACTTCTGTTTCAAGCATTCAGACGAGGGCTACTCAGTCCTGCAGTGGTTAGGAAAGGAGCCTCGAGCAAGCCTGCCCGCCTGTCCTGGCTCTGCCGACAGCCAGTTCTGTGTTTCCTCAAATCAGTCTCATCTTTCTCATCTCTCCCACATAATAATTGCCCACCTCTTACAGGACACTTGTAAGAACTAAAGTAGGTTTGAGTGGAAGGGTCAGCTGGGGGCCTGGCTTGGGGGCCTCACTGCTTCTGATTTGCAGTGGAGCAGGACAGGGTTCCGGGAGTTACTTATGACAGTTAAATGACAATAGTTGCCACTATCCTGAGCATCACTCCAGATGTAGGAGTGGCTGTCCCAAAGGCTAGTTTAGGATTGTTAGCCTGTCATGCTCACATGTGACTTTCTCTGTTTGTCTTAGGGAGGACTAGCCCGCATAACCCAAGGCCAGCCCCTGGAGGTGGCCTTTGGTTCCCAGGTCACTCTGAGGAACATCTTTGGCAAACCCTTGCCCTGCTGGCTTCATTCCCACCAGAGCACCTACCCCATGATGTAAGGAAAGTGACCATTTTAATCTGTAGATACAAAATACTGTGTTTTTTCAGTTTTGCTTGATGTTAGCAACCTTCACTTTGTGTGAGCAAGTTTGTGAGAACAAAGGCAGCTAAGCTTGAGGATCCCGGTCCTACGAGTTTTGTGAAACAGTGGGAGGGCTTGTGATGCCACAGCTGTCCCTCCTGTGACCACTCTGAGATTCACCTGCCTTATCTGTCTGCCCTTAGTTTCCCCCGACACACCCTACTAGGTAGTATCTGTTAAAGTCTGTTTCCACAGAAACCGTGAAGGACCCGTTGGGCCCTTGGCTAACCACTTCAGATACATTCTTTGTTGACTTCTCACACAGATATGAGAATGGCCGGGGCAGCTCCCACCAGCAGCAGGTGACCTGTTACCCCTTCAAAGATGTCAATAACTGGTGGATCGTGAAAGACCCAGGGAGGTAAGTCTGAGTCCCAGGACTCTACTGAAAAGCTCGCTGCCCAGCTGGCACAAGTGTCTGGCTCTGGCTCAGTCTCCGGCCTTCTCTCTCTGCTTGCTCCTGTCTTGTGACCTTGTTCAGCCTGGAGTGTCCACACTGTGTTATTAATGTGTTAGGTCATCAGTGACCTGCCTCTCAGCAGCTGTTAGGAGCCTTAGAGGGCCCCACGTGCCCCTCCTCCACCACCACCACCTCTCCCCTCCTTACAGACACAGAGCCCCTCCTCTCTCAAAAGTGGGATCCCCTTGTTCAGGGCATGAATGGAGCCTTCCCTGTACTCACTCCCCACGTCCAGACCTATGGATGACCCATGCATTATCCAGGTCCCACCTCCATCACCTGCCCTGCCCATCAACGGTGGATTTCTTCTGCCTGCTTCTGTAGCATCAGCAGCCACGAGGGCCTATGTGAGGCCCTGAGTGCTCTCCGCCCTCACCTGCCTCAGTGTCCTTACCAGAAGCCTGAAGGTCACCTCCTCCAGGAGGCCTTCTAGGCCAGTCTGTCCAAGAGCTGCACCCTCCTCTTCAGTCGCTGTTCCCTCTGGCCCACTTATGTCTGTTGTGGTACAGTTGCTGACCTGATTTGTGTGTTTGCTTGCTTATTGTCAGGTTTTTCTACCCACTGTGGTGACATGAGGGCCATCCTGGCCACTGTCTAGCTTATTCAGCCACACGCTTAGCACCCAGTCTAGCCCAGTGTGCAAAACTTGATATTGATATTGATAGGTTCTCTCTCTTTTTTTTTTTTGAAACCAGGTCTCAGTATGTAATCCAGGCTGGCCTTGAACTCAGTTCTCCTGCCTCAGCCTTGCAAGTGCTGGGATCATAGGCGTGCACAACCACACCCAGTTTGATAGGCTATTAATGTGCTTTTTTTAGAGTCTGACAGGAGAATTTCTTGGCACCATGATCTATTTGTCACTATAGCATTTGTAGACAAGTATGACATGGCAAACAGAATCACGTTTACAGTTTGGAAAGTGACCTTAGGTTTCACAAAGTAAAAGGAAGTATGTGTGCCCAGGTTCTATGTGAAGTCACCTTGTACAAGGTGCAGATGCATTGAGGGTTTCAGACTCCACTCCACCCTGTCTCTGCTGGTAGACTTTGGAGCTCCTGCCACTCACAGGAAGCTTTTGGTGTGAGGGTCCTGAGCTTGGTGCCATCCCAACAGCACTGCGTCTTCCCAGGCATCCACTGGTGGTGAGCAACCCTCCAAGACCCGTGCGGCACGGGGACATCGTGCAACTGGTCCACGGCATGACTACCCGCTTCCTCAACACGTGAGTGCTCCTACCCACACTAGCTACCTCTGGATTTCCTCTGTGGCCCTCTGTTGCTGCACAGGTCTAGGGGGTCATAGCGTGCATTTTCATTAGCTATTGGAAGGGGACCCAGGGCTGCAACTGAGGGGGAGACTTAAGGGACAGAGCCTTAGTGTCAATAAAGACAAGGCATACTGCATTCCAAAGTTTGGGGCCAAAATGAGGTAACAATCAACTAAGGGAGATGCTAAAGTGCTTTCTACAGATAAGGAAGTGTTCGCCACAGGGGGACATGTTTAAGATATCAGTGAGTTCAAGACAGATGCCAGTTTAGGAATAAAGACACAAGGGATTCTAACACCTGTCTTATTTCTCAGTGCATTGTGCTTGGGGCACAGCCACTCACCCCTCCTAAGGGAAAGGCTTTCTTCACAGCTTATCCCCGTCCCCCCTGGATCAAGTCTAGAATCTGGCTTCTCCCACTAACACCATGCCCTCCGCCATAGCTCTGCTGGGCCTTGGATCTGCTCTGGCCTGGCTTTCCCTGGAAAGAGCCATGCTCAGGCGCCAGCCATGATTCTTCTCTTTCCTCTCTTCTTCTTCCATCCATGCTTACTACATCAGGAAATCCTCTTGTCTCGACCTTCAGAATTGACCTTAGGTAGGGTCGCCTCCTCTCTTCACGTCCGCTCTCCAGTGCGGGTCCTGTGACCTTGGTTCTGACCGCCACTCCTCCTCTCCATCTCACTCCTGACAGACCCAGGGCCCAGGTGGTGCTTTGAGCATATGCAGTCAGTTTGCATGTCTTCTCTGTGCACAGCCTTTCAGCCACTTCCAGTCTCAGTATTCCCCTGGCCAAGGCTGGCCTCCTTGCTAGTCCCAAAATGATGGAGCACAGCACCTCACGGCTGTCACACTCACTCCTCTGCTTGAGTGTTTATCCCCAGCACTTGCTGCTCCTGGTGCTCCACAGTGCAGACAGGCTGGGAGCACCTGTGCATGGGGTAGGAAAGCAGGTCCTAGGGGACTGGAGTGGGGGGACTTGGGTGCTTCTGACACTGAGGTTACACCTACAGAGGACAGCCTGGTCTCAACATGATACTGCCCTGTGCCCAACTGGCCTGGGGAGGCAGGGGTAGGACAGTGCCACAGCAGGATCAGGTTCTCAGACTGAAGCAAATGCTCAGCCTGTGACAGCCACTCCTTCCTTTGAGACTTGGTTCATTTGTCCAAAATGTAGAATTGTGACTTGCACTCAGTCACTTTGCACCTACACTGAGAAGGGCCCCCGTGGCTGTGGCCTTCCCTGGAATCATGGCTGCTGCAAGGCTGCGTTTCCAGCATCTCATCTCCACTAGCTTCAGGTGGCCACCACTAGCTGGCTTTTCCACGAGCTGGCTTTTTTTCCCTTAAACAAATAGTAACTAGCTGGGTGCTAGTGGCTCACACCCGTAATCCTAGCTACTTGGGAGGATGAGATCAGGAGGAGTTCAAGACCAGCCCTGGCAAATAGTTCACAAGACCCCATCTCCAAAATCACCAGAGCTAAATGGACTGGAGGAGTGGCTCAAGCAGAAGAGCATCTGCTTTGCAAGTGTAAAGCCCTGAGTTCAAACCCCAGTCCCACCAAAAAGAAGCAAAAAATTTCTGAGTTCAAGGAGCACCGTGTGACAGCCCCATGTGCTTTGTTTTCCAGTCACGATGTTGCCGCCCCGCTGAGCCCACACTCACAGGAGGTCTCCTGCTATGTGGACTACAACGTCTCCATGCCTGCCCAGAACCTCTGGAGGCTGGTGAGTTCCACAGCAAGTGCTGTGCTGGGCCACTTTCCAGCTCAGAGCACTCTAAGCCACTGTTCTGAATAATTGACTCAGTTGTAAAACAGTAAGTGACCGTTATTCATGAAGCAAGTTGCGTTCTTTTCACATGTGCTTCCTCCTCTAGGTGCTCCCCCATTTGCTCACCTGTTCCCTCAGAACCAGGCCCCCACACCCAGGAAGTGAGCTCAGGGCCCGCCTGGCTCCCAAGGGAAGCGCCTCTTGACCAGTCCTCTCCTGGATGTCAACAGGTTGCCTCTTGTCATGATTGCCCAGGCGAGAGGCTTAGCCATCAGTTGTGGGGGGTAGGGGAGCAGCCTTTGGTCACTTTCCTTCCAGTGGCCAGGGGAATGTGCTCCCCTTGCAGGACCAGGGCTCCTGGGAAAGTTGGTGTGCAAGTGCAGGAAGTGCTCTGTTCTCGGGGCTTTTTCACCTTGGACCCAAGGACCTGGGCACTAACCATAGCCAGCTGTGCTCTTGCACTGTGGTCATTTCTGTGCTGAGGGTCAGACTCTCCTTCCAGCTTCCAGTCTTGCTTACTCCAGCCCCATCACCCACTTTGGTCCTCAGTAGCAAGCAACATACCGACTTAATGCTGGCTCCTCCTGCACAGCCATCATTTCTCTTTTGTGCACAGAGGGTACCTCTACCTCTTCTGTGCCACACATACTTGTGAGCATCCTTCTCTCTGTCCTCTCTTTGATCCCTCATAATGGAAGTTCTGTGTGCTGTTTTCTCACTGGGAGCCCTCCTAAGGGAAGTCCTGCTGAGAGTCTCGCCTTCCCCTGGCTCCACTCCTACTTTCATTCTGTCCTCTTACACCAAGAGCTCCATTGCTGACCTTCCTCCTCCTGGTCTTCCTCCCCTTCCTCCTCCTCTTCCCATTCTTCCCCCACTCCTCGAGCTATCATGAGGTTTCACCTTGTCAGGCTGTGACAGTAAAAGTACTGTTCAGATGTTCACTCTTGTACTACCCAGACAAGGCCCCTCTCCGTCTCTGAGCAGCTCAGGGGCTGTCTTACCTTCCCCCAAGCTGCCTTGCATTTGCCAGATGAAGACTGAGAAACATTCCTTTTGGGCTTCTGGGTTCCTGAAGAGCAGGCTTTGAGTCTCTGTGGAAAGTGTCTCTCTTGTGGCCTTTGGTGGGGATAGTGCTTTTGCTCGAGCTGCCCAGTGTGCTCTGTCGTGGGCTCGTGAAGTGTTCACTGCACATCCAGATCAGCCCCTGGCAGATCCCTGCTCGGGCTTGCCACCTTAGCTCAGACCATGTGCATCTCATTGCTGCCTGAATGCTCCCTCTTCTCTTATTGAAGGGGGGTTTGAGGGGATGAAATAATTGCCAAGATCTGTTTCTGAGTTTTTTCTTGGCAGCACTGGAGTTTGAACTCACGGCCTTATGCTTGCTAGTCCGGCACTCTTCCACTTGAGCCACTTCACCAGCCCTTTTTTATGTTGAGTATTTTTGACATAGGTTCTCACAAACAGTTTGCCCTGGCTGGCTTAGAACCATGATCCTCCTGAGTAGCTAGGATTACATGTGTCAGCCCCCAGCTCCCAGCTTTGATTTTTTTCTTTGTGGTGCTAGGGATCGAACCCAAGCCTTCATGCATGCTGGCAGTGCTCCACCACTGAGCGTGTCCACTTGACAAGGTTTGGTTTTGGCTTTGCAGGACATTGTGAACAGAGAGTCAGACAGGGATATCTGGAAGACCATCCTGTCGGAGGTGCGCTTCGTGCACGTGAACACGTCCGCCATCTTGAAGGTAAAGGGCTGCTTCCTGGCTGGCCCATCTTAGACGATGTGCCCATAGTCTACTTCCTCAGCCCTTTGGGCCAGATCAGCTCCTGCCAGGTGGGGCATTTGATAAAGTCACCACTGTGTCTTTTCACACCGAGGAAGGGAGGTTTCTGTAACTTCAGGACAGAATTCTAGCATGCAGACCCCATGGGGTATGGATGGTGGTCTGCCCTTGCATCTGGGCTGGAGACCAGCTTCTGTCATGCCCGTTACCTTCCTTGTTTCTGACAGCTGAGTGGGGCTCACCTCCCTGACTGGGGGTTTCGGCAGCTGGAGGTGGTTGGAGAGAAACTGTCTCGGGGCCACCATGAGAGCATGGTGTGGAACGTGGAAGAACATCGCTACGGCAAAAGTGAGTCGGCACGGCCCCGGGTTGCCCGCTGTGGAAGCCTTGTGGCCAGCTGCTTGGTTTGGCAGGACCACTGACCATTCTCCATCCCATTTGGCAGAGGTCCCCCTCCCTGGCCCCCAACATAGGCAAATAACCCGTGACATAGCAGGCTGTTCACTAAGCGGGGCTTTCTGACAGGCCTGCATCCCTGACGAGGTGGCAGAGTTTGGATTCGGGATATGGAGGGGAAATGAAGTGAAGTGGTGCTGTTTGATGGCGCGTCATCATGTTGGGCTGGTGGACTGGCAGGGCAGGGAGCCCTTTGCCTGGCCTGAGCTCCCTGGCATCCCCATCCCAACTGTTATGCTCTGGTGTCTCCTGCCAGGCCAGGAACAGCGGGAAAGGGAACTGGAGCTGCACTTACCTACGCAAGTTGACATCAGCAGGAACCTCAGCTTCATGGCCAAATTCTCAGAGCTGCAGGTGATGCGTGGTACTCGCTGGGAGTGGGTCCTAACAGTGAAAGTGCTGTAGGTCGCCAAGTTCTGACGCTGGTGGTCAGTCTCAAGTCTGGACCCTCAGGCTCACCAACAGAATGAGCATCCCTCTCTCCTTAGTCTCAGTGACAGGTGTGACATTATTGGCCTCATAGCCTTGGCTTTGCAGTTAGGAACAGTCAGGGACAAGGAGCGTCTGCAACATTGCCAGGGTGTCTTTAGGCCCCCTGCTGGTCAAAATGGGTCATGTTCAACGAACAGACCCCTGCTGGAGAAGTCAGTCAGAACTTCGGGGCATTGTGCAGAGGGTGTGAGTCTGGTCACTTAGTATACAGAGGAGGTGGCTGGAGCCCCTTGGGTGCGACCACCCTTCTGAGCTCACAGCTAGGTTAGAGTTCAGGGCCCTGGTTGGCAGCACTTGTTCTGCCTGCCTTGCCATCTCTGTTGCATGAGCCAAATGAATTTGAGAACTTGAGGTTGGATAAGCACATGCAACAGGCTGCAGTTTACTCTGACACCTTTGACACCACAAAAAATCCACCACACCTGGAGGTACCCGCTTGCCCTCTGGATTCTCAGGTCTCTGCTTTGTTCCAGTGGAGAATGCTGACACTGAGGAGCGAGGACTCAGAACACAAGTACAGCTCCACCCCCCTGGAGTGGGTCACCCTGGACACCAACATTGCCTACTGGCTGCACCCCAGGACCAGCGTGAGTGAGCGTTTGTGACAGTAAACAGGCATAGCTTGTCTCACCCAGGAGAGTTCCTTTTGGCATCAAAGGCAGCCATTGCGTCCTGTAGAGTCCATGGTTTCTCCAGAGCCTGTCCTAACGAAAGCCCAGGGCTTGGCTCTTCTCTAGATGCTAGGCAGCCTGGAGCCAGTGCTCCACCAGATATTAAGGAGCAAGGTCTCACACAGAGGCTTACTGCCAGGGCTCTTCCCACAGCAGAATGGAAGCAGCATGATGGTTGCATGCAGTCAGTGCCGAACAAGTGAACACTGCAGATGCTTACCCGGTCCTCACTCAAGGGGATAGATGGCACGCTGTGAAAGAAAGCACAGGCGAGTCCCAGGTGCTCACCTGAGCTTAGTGTGTGCAGAGACTTTGTATTGTTTTTCTGTGCTTAGCATTGTCACTAAAAATGTATCTTAAAGCTGGGTGCCAGTGGCTCACACCTGTAATCCTAGCTACTCAGAAGGTAGAGATCAGGAGAATCACAATTTGAAACCAGCCTTGGGCAAATAGTTCATGAGACCCTAAACGCACCACAAAAAAGTGCTGGTAGAGTGGCTCAAGCGGTAAGAGTGCCTGCCTAGCAAGCATGAGGCCCTGAGTTCAAACCCCAGTGCTGCCAATTAAAATAAAAATTGTATCTTAAGTTAGGTGTTGTGGTTCATGCCTGTAATCTCATCACTCAGGAGACTGAGGCAGGAGGACTGCCTTAAACTCAGGGCTACAAAGTGAGCCATGTCTCAAAAAGGAAAGGGCAGTGGGGAGGGAGCCATGAGAAGCGAAGTCTTAGAACTGTGGGGCGGGGTGGGGGTCTCATTGAGCTTAGCATGCACAGAGCTCTGGGTTCAATTCCCACCCACTCCCCCCAAAAAAACTATTTACTCTTAGACTAGCACTTTTCTAGAACTGGTGACCTTGTAAATGGGTACATCCAGTTAGTGGTCGGGCTCAAGGGTTCCAGAATGTGCCTGTGCATAACTGCTGAGGTCTGGAGTGTACCTCTGGTTTTCTTCAACATGGCCATTTCTCCGTGCGCAGAGGGAGGGCGGCTCACACTGGCTCCATGTGCTTTCAGGCTCAGATCCACCTGCTTGGGAACATCGTGATCTGGGACTCGGCCAGCCTTGCCACAGCATTCTATGCCTTGCTCTTCCTCTGGTACCTGCTCCGAAGGCAAAGGAGCATCTGTGACCTTCCTGAGGGTTAGTACAGCTAACCAGCTGCTGATGCTTTGACGAGAGCACTGTACATAGGTGACAACCCAGCCCCGATACATGGTGGAAAAGCAGACAGCACAGGTGTGGTGGTTGCCTGCAGCTGACAGGCAGGCACTTGAAAGGGAAAAAACAGCACCCAGTACTGGGAAGGTGTCTTCAGGGCCTAGCCCCAGCCCTGGCCCTGAAGGCGTCAGGGAGCAATGTGGCATCTTCACTTTGTTCTGCCCCTCCTCATCTTTGGTGGCCTGGTCCTTTCTCTCTGCTAACTTTGCCTATGGTCTGGGCTGGTAGACAAATGTGGGCTCTCCCAGCTTGACTTACTCAGAATTCCCAGATGAGACCAGACTGGCCCCAGACTGGATCAGATCTGCTCCAGGTGGTGAGCTGAGAGGGCAGGGGACCCAGTGGTAAACCCAGATGGCTGGGCCTGGCTTCCCAAGGCTGAGGCCTCCCAGAGAACAGGGTTGTTAGACCCTGGGAGGAAGCAGCAGGTTTTCAGGACCCAGTCCACCCAGCCCCCTTCCTCACGAAAGGGAGGGAAGGATGGAGAAGTCAGGTCCTGAGGGTACAAGTGTGTGACTTAGGGTGAACCCCTATAGATGAGCCCAGCGGTGGCGCTGCTCTGAGACATGCCCTCCACAGATGCCTGGCCCCGCTGGGTGCTGGCCGGAGCCCTGTGCGCTGGTGGCTGGGCACTGAACTACCTGCCCTTCTTCCTGATGGAGAAGACGCTCTTCCTCTACCACTACTTGCCTGCACTTGCCTTCCAGATCCTACTGCTCCCCATAGTCCTACAGCACATCAGCGACCACCTGTGCAGGTGAGGGGCTCTGCAGTTGGCAGCATGGTTGGGGTCACAAAGGCCACTCACAGTGTAACGGATGGGTGACATTTACAAGAGACACAGACAAGGCACCTTGGCAATTCAGAGCAAGAAGTTTTGGCTGACCAGGATGAACATACTGGTGTGCATGGGAGTAGGGAGGGCTTTTATGACCTGGGAGCAAATGCAGGGTGTTCAGATGGTAGTGACTTACTGTCCAGATTGCATGAGGGCTAGAGTTGAGGGGCTGGGCTTCTCCATATCTCGAGAGGACCTTGATGTGGTGGTGTTGGGCTTAGGGCCACATTCTGGCACTGCCAAGTTGTGGTGAGTCCAGAGCAGAGTGAAGAAAGCCAAGCACTGTGCATGCAGGCAGTCGGTAAGGTAAGGGTTAGCAGGGCACAGAAAAGCTGGGGAAGTCTGAGAGACACAGGTCAAAATCACAGGCCATGGCAGGTTGCTGTGTGGACCACAGCTTCCAGCCAGCTGCCTCTACCACCCTTTGCCTTGCTGCCCACAGGACCCAGCTGCAGAGGAGCCTCTTCAGCGCCCTGGTCGTAGCCTGGTATTCCTCTGCATGCCACGTGTCAAACACACTACGCCCACTGACCTACGGGGACAGGTCACTCTCACCAGGCGAGCTCCAGGCCCTTCGCTGGAAAGATAGCTGGGATATCCTGATCCGAAAATACTAACAGAACAAGAGCGCAGCAAGGAATGTCCTGGCTGGGGCTGAGGACAAGGTAGAATTAATGTGTTTGTCTCCATAAGCAAAGGGGCTCTGTGCTGGCTAGACTGCTGGGTTCAGCACTCTCCAGGAAGTGACTGTGTCTCACTCTTGAAACTGCCTTCCCACAGCACCTCATTCTGAGTCCACTTCACTTTTTTCAAACAATGAAGGATATGCCCCTCTGTGTCCTCTCACCTGAGGCCCCCTAATCTCAGACACTGAGTGTTTCAGTGGCCAGTGTATAGGAGTCACCAATGAAGAAAGACCAAAGCTACAGGCCAGGGAAGAAGTTAGGACCCAGCCAGATGAGCCTGGGCTCACACCCAGCTGCAAATTTGCCCAATCATGGTCTGGCCCTGCTGTCAGTGAGGCCTTGCAGGTGCTGCCCAAACATGGGGTGTACTGCATGACCTCTGAACGAGACCTATGTGTAAGGCTCTGTGACTGTGTGAGACTGGGGCCACACTGGTGCTGTTTTTCCAGTCCCTTCTGGGAGACTTCACTAACAGGCACACAAGCGGCATCAGTACTCTCCTGTCAAGGCTTGTCATCCATATACCTCCTTGCCCTGAATTTGCCTTTCTTATGTAAGTTTATAAGTTTCATGTAAATTTAAAAAGGATAAATGGACATTGGGTTTTGATGTCATTTATTGATTCTCCCTCCAAAGGGGCTGAAGCTCAACAAAATCATTAGTTAACAGACACCAGCCCTAGAGCTCACATAACAATGAGAAGTACCTGTGCCACGGCTTGTGACACTGGCAAGGGACTTTTCCAGAAAAGGTCATCACACGGGAGGGAACACAGACCAGAACAGAAGGGACCATATATGAGGCTACGTTCTGGCTCAGCATGTGGGATACCAGCTGGTTTTCAGCAGTCACATTCATTTAAACACCTGCACCCCAGCACTCCAAGGGACACAGCTGACCTACCCTGGATGTGGCTGTGAGCTGCAACTGGGGATGGCCAGTCCAGACAGCACCTTGGGCTCAGGGGCCTCCTGCAAGGGGTGGGGCTGTGGGGTACGCCCTAGCCCTACAGGGCTGTGCGGACAGCCAGAACAGACTCCATGGCCCACTGTCTTCTGTGTGCTGCTGTTTAGAAAAGTGCTGGTTGACCTCTGCCTCAGGGGCACAGGCAGGGAGGGGAACCTGAAGCTCCTCAAGCCAGTGTTCAGCTCACTGGATCCTGGGGAGGAGGGGGTCACGACACCAGATTTGTAGGTCACAACTGGCCTTGGTTATGAGACAGAAGAAAAAACATTAAGACATGTAAATGTCTTAAACTTCAGTTTCAGTGATGTGTGTGTGTGTACCAGATCAAAGCGGGAAGCCTATCTCAAGAACCCCAGGACAGCCAGTTCCCAGGCTCAATAGTCCCAAAAATGCAGGCCTTGTGTCACTCTGGGAGCACGCAGCCTGGAGCAGCCAGGGACCCCAACTGTTAACTCCCACCCCCCGCCCCCCGCAGCCAAAGGGAGCAGGGCACACAAGAATGCCCTTTCCTACCAGAATGAGTGATAAAGGCCTTGGTCCCGGCACCACCTAGGACAGGGCCAGAGGACACAAACCCTGGCTGTGCTTCTAGGGGCAGATGGGCATCCCAGCTCCAGTCCCTGAACGCATGGGGCTGTCGGGGGACCTGCCCTGGAGGCTCAGGAGTGGCACAGGATAACCTTCAGTGGGGTCTGCTGCTGGACTCCAAGTGTGAGCGTTTGCCGGAAGCTAGGGCCCTGGGGTGGTCTGCCCCAGGGAAGGTCCTCTTGTAGTTGCGCCCATTGGGCCCTCCTCGGTGCCGCTTGCACAGGTCACCATTCAAAATGTCCTGGATGTGCTGCACGATCAGGTTGATGGCAACTGCAGTGACACAAGACAGGAGCCACTCAGCTGTGTTCAATCCCTGGTCTGTCTCAGCAGATACTCACTACAATTGTGCTAAGCCTGATCAAAACACTTCCTGCTGACCCTTGCCCACCAGCTCTAAACATCTTTAAAGTACAGGGACCTGTGTCCCAGATGAACGCTGCAGGCCCCATGTGCTTGGGAGTCCTCATAGCTGAGACAGGAGGTGGCAGACCCTGTTTTGCTGCTCAGAAGGGGACAGGGGTCAGGCGGTTTCTTACCCATATTGTCAACCCCTCGAGGAATGATCACATCAGCATACTTCTTTGTCTGTAAGATACAAGGGGGTTCTCATGAGGCAGGTGACAGGTGCTCAGGGCCAGGTGCAGCGGCAGGGGATCAAGGCTGGGGTGCCCGAGACACTGGTGGCATTGGCAGGCCGAGACAGGGACTAAGGAAGTCATCAGCCAGGTGGGATCTAAGAGAGGCAGACGTTAAAGCCAAGGCAGCAGAAGGAGCTGCACCCCCTTCCTGTCTTTTCCTGGACACCACTGCAGGGAACAGCTCTCCCGCCAACAGCTTCATTGCTGGGTGGGTAGGTGTGGCGCCTGCCACAGTGTGTGGCCTTGTTCCTCTGGAATTGTGAACCTTTCTGCAAACACCTGGAGAATGAGCAGGACAGGACAGAGCCACACACGATGCTTTAACGTGCCACACCGCACAGGACATGTGAGGTTGCGCTTGCTCATCTAACACTGATGACCTGCACTATCAGACTGCTGCAGAAAAATGGCCACAGAGAAGGGACCCATCCAGAGGTGGGGGCCCAGGGAGGTGGCTGCCAAGGGGCACCCACCTGAATCAGGCCATGCCCAGGGAGGGCAGGGCACAGTCTCAGTCAGGGGACAGGTACAAGATGGTAGAGACCCTTCCAGTGAAAGGCCAGAGCAGTCCAGGACTGGTCTCCACTTTGGTGGGATCATCAAGTAGGGTGACAGTGATGAGCTGGAGGGGCCAAGACACAGGGCAGGAGGGAGGCCAGAAGCTCAGAAGTCCAGGCAAGAGCTGCTGAGGTGTGAGTGGGCAGGTGATGGGGAAGAGGCTGGGTCAGGAAACACTCTGGAAGTCAGTAGGGGGCTCCCAGGTGACAGCACTTCCTCTAGGGGACACCTGGTCAGATTTAGGGTCCCAGGTTTTATTGCAAACCACCTACTCTGTCAAATGTCCTGTGACTAAGAGACCCATGTAATGTTCAATTTACTTTCCCAAAAACTTCAGAACAAAGGCATAAGAAAAAATATTTTGCTTGCCTTTTTTTTTTTTTTTTTTTTCTTCCTTCGGTACTCTACCTCTTGAGCTATACCTCTAGTCCATTTTGCTCTGGTTATTTTGGAAATGTGGTCTTGTGAACTATTTGCCCACACTGGCTTTGAACCATGATCCTCCTGATCTCAGCCTACTAAGTAGCTACAATTACAACCGTGAGCCATGGGTGCCCAGCTGTTTATTTTTTGAGGCAGGGTCTCACTAGGTAACCCGTGCTGGTCTGGAACTAGCCATCTTCCTGCCTCTGCTTCCCAACTCCTGGGATTACAGCAGTGCACTACAAGTTTAAGGCCAACCTGGACTACCTGGCCAGACCCTGTCTCAAAAAAAACCAAGAAGTAGTGGGGCATCAGTGGCTCACGCTTGTAATCCTAGCCACTCAGGAGGATCACAATTCGAAACCAGCCTGGGCAAATAATTCACGAGACCCTATCTCAAAAATATCCAACACAAAAAAGGGCTGGTGGACTGGCTCAAGGTGTGGGCTCTGAATTAAAGCCCCAGTACTGCAAAAAAAAAAAAGAACAAAAAAAAAAAAGAGACAAAATAGCCTTAGATTTCTCTTTAAAACATTCCAATTTGAGTAGAACCGTAACTCCCATTTGTAACTTTAGAAAGAGCAGACAGTTGGGCACTGGTGGCTCACGCCTGTAATCCTAGCTACTCAGGAAGCAGACAGAGATCAAGAGGTTTGCGGTTTGAGGCCAGCCCAGGCAAATAGATTGTGAGACCCTATCTTGAAAAACCCTTCACAAAAAAAGACTGGTGGAGTGGCTCAAGGTGTAGGCCCTGAGTTCAAACCCCAGTACCCCCTGCCAAAAAAAGAAAAGAACAGATAGTTCTATCTACGAGCCAGCCAGGACCTTATAGCTGGCCAGGAGCAGCCTGGAGGACATGGGCCCTGGAGGAACAGTCTGAACACCCACCAGAGCCAGCAGCCAGTTTGGGCAGTGAAGCCCATGGAGTATGCCACTGCGGGGAATAAGCACAACACCCAGGGTACATCAGGTGCTTCGGAGTATGAAGGAGGGGGTGACTGGGAGCGTCAGTGTGAAAGGCGGAGTCGATGCAGGTGGCACATGGGTAAAGCCTAAAGCAGGGTACAGGTGAGCTGGTGCACATGTGAGGGGACACGGCTGCATTGGCAGAGGAGGAGCGAGTGCAGAGAACGTGTGCAGAGCTAAGAATGAGGCCCAAGGACCGGAGGATAAGCCACACCCTTCCCCACCCAATCTCCACCCAAGTCTCAGCCATCACAGAGTTTGGCACCATATGTCCTTTTAAAAGGGATTGGAACTAGAACAAAGACAATACCGGCAGGCAGAACTCCTCGAAGGCTGGCTTGACAAAGGTGGTGTACTGCGTGAGAATCTGCTCCAGGTCCCTCCCTCGCCGCACATCCCGAAGAACTGCAGCGACAGGAGCCGGGTGTCACAGCCAGCCCTTGCAGCCAGCCCCCCCCAACACACACAAGCCCAAGGGCACACAGGCCCAAGGTGCCTCACCTCTTCGAGACAGCCTGACATCAGAGTCCGTGTCCACAAAGAGACGCAGGTGGAACATGTCCCGGATCTCCTGGCTATAGAACACCAAGATGCCCTCAAAAAGAACCACGTCTGCTGGGTACACCACTGCGGTCTCTGGCAACCTGATGGAGAGATGAGGCCATGGGCCCTGCTGGAAAGCCACTTTAGTCCCAGGGCACTGATTCCATGGTGGGAAAAATGGAGGGAGGAGGAGTTTGAGCCACAGAAACTGTGGGAGAACCTCTGCTACAAGGCAGTCTGTGTAGGCCCAAGAGGGGACCCCCTAACTGGCCCTCTCAGGAACCCCCTGCTTACCTTGAATGCGTCACAAAATCGTAAGTGGGGACCTCGACAGTTTTGCCCTCCACGATGTTTTTCAGAGTCCTATGCATCAGATCATTGTCAAAAGCATCTGCAAAGGCGGAGCAGAAGGCAAGACCACCAGCTGCCCTGGTGCAGTACACAGGACAAGAGGGGGCCACCCTCTGCAGGCTATAGGTTGGCATGGTGCCAGGGATCCCAAGGACCCTACAGGCCAGGCAGAGGAAGCTCTGCCCCTGGGGTCTACATTTGGTAGTGACAGGTCCTCTACAGTCCTGCAGACAATGGGATGCTCTGTTCTGGCTGCCCTCAGGCAGTACTCCCACCCACAGTCTGTCCCACCAGGAAGTTGGAACACAGTTGACTTTCGGACTGGCATGTCCTCTAACTTCTCTGGGACTAATCAGAGTTAGACGGCTGCTCCCCAGGCCTTCCTCCTTGTGATGGGAAGGAAAGGCAGCCAGAGTGGAACCTTGTAGGAATGATAAGAACTTTCCAGACCAAGACACACAACTCCAAGGCCACAGGCTCTATATTACCCAACTGCTTCCCACCGCTGGTCTCGCTGAGGACTTTGCCCAGGGAAGGTGGGGAACTGAAAGGCGACATGGGCAGGGGTGTGTAAAGGCCCCTCCAGCAGCAAGGCCAGACCAGAAGGGGAGCAGATGCCAACACTCTGGCCAGTGGTCCTGAAGGCCCCTCCCCCATGGCTTCTTGACTGACTCCAACCAAAGTCCTGCAGGAACCTGCCCGGCCTGGCTGTCCCCATCCTTGCACACCTTCCTGTGCATCCCTGCCCAGCCCCACACCTAGGCAGCCCACCCTCGTCCCCACGGGCTCTCTGGATGTACCTGGGTGGTCAAAATTGTACTGTCCTTTCAAGGCCTTGGCCTTCTGCTCCGCGGTCAGGACCTTATAGAACCGGTCCTGGCTTAGGATGACCAACTTGCGCTGCCGGTGGTCCACTTCGTTCTGGCCCAGCAACTCCATGATCTTCTCACACACGGTTGACTGGGGAGAGAAACCGCATTCCTGCTGGAACCCGGGGCGGCTGTGCCCGGGGTGGGCTTGGGCACAAGGACTCTCGGCCCCTGGGGTTGGCCCTGCGACCAGCAACAGGTGGCTCCGAGCTGGGCGGCGGCCGGGGCCGGAGGGGCCGAGCGGGCGGGAGGCCGGGGCGAGGACGCGCACGCGGGCGGCCTCACTCACCTTGCCGCTCGCGGTGCCGCCGCTCACCCCGATCAGGAAGGGCCGCGGGTGGGGACGCTCGGCCTCAGGCGCGGCGTTCCCGCTGTCACCGCTTCCCGCCGAAGCCATGGCCGGCTCGACCGCCCTGCATCGACACGCACCCGCCCCGCTCCTGCCCGACCGCCGGGGGCGGAGGCGACGCGCACGGCCGCTTCCGGGACGCGCGGCGCATGCGCACGGGGCGGTGCGCGGGGCCGGGGGCGGGGGCGGGGGAAGGGCGGAGGGCCGTTTCTCGGAGATTGGGGATTCGGGGATCGGGGATCGCGGACCCAATGTGACTTGGGGCCCTCACCCCTCCAGGCCACTGTCGCAGCCCTGCCTCTCCCACCCGTACTATGGCCGCCCCAGATCCTGGCACCCTCCGCCGCCGGAGCCCTCAGTGGCTCCCCAGTGCCTCCTACAGCACATGCCTGGCTTCCTCGGCCTCCTCCGGAGGTGGCGGCCACCTGTCACCCCATGGCAGACGCTCTAGGTGAGCAACCTGCTACAAGAAGCCGAGGCCCGGCTGCCGGCTGCCATCCCTACCTCAGGGCCTGACAAATACGACGGCTGAGAATTGTATGTCCCCACGGCGGGGAGACTGCAAGTCCAGACCCTAACGCTGACATTGGATGCCCACGGGACTAAAGTAACACAGCCACCGCTAATGTCACGTCATCGAGGTGGTCGCAGGTTGCAGGCAGCTCTGATGGTTCATGGGGTGGGGGAGGCACCTTGGCCCCCGACAGGAGTTCCAGAAAGGGATCGCTGGGGTGGCTCTGCTGGCCATCCTGCCCAGAAAGGACCCGCGCAGGCCAGGAGCCAGGTCCTCAGTGACAGTGGGTTCATGTCACCTCTGCTGACAGGCCTTGAGCAGTGATGCCACCAGCACCCTGCACCTTCCATTCCTTGCTTCCCAAAGTGGGGAGTAGCAAGTGAGGGTCCTTGCCAGACTGTGCACCGGCCTCCTCTTCTGTGTTCGCCTGAGCTACTCTCCTTCTGCACCGCCAACAACATTAGCTACGTTCCTTACTTCCTGTATTCTTGGTGCTCTGGCATTTGGGGGCCTTCAGACCAACAGAGCCACTTCCTTTCTCAGTACCTGCCGATGTTCTTCATGTGCAACTGAGGCCCAAATCTGTGGTCCCATCCAGCTCCTTCATGGCCCTCAGGTGCTGGACCAGTATTTCCCCTGCCCTGGATCAACCCAGGCCAGAGCCAGGCAGTTGGGACACTCCCAGAACACACCAGAGTTACCCACACTGGGCAATCCTCAGCTGCTTCCCTGCCCTGCCCTCCCTTCCCCTTCTCATGAAAACCCCAAGAAAGACCCTGGCCCCACTCCCCACATTCCTGCTATCTGCTGACCAGGCCCAGTGCTCCTCAGGTGATTCCTCTGAGGTGCCACTTCTCTATGGAAAAGTCACACATTTTTTTCAGTGGCTTTGACCTTTCTGTGTGGTCACTCTGCCAATCCTGTGTAAATTAAGTCCCAGGCACAGCACACCATGTGGCCCTGACTGTGGTCTTAGCTCTTTCTCTCTGAAGCAAGGCAGGCATGCCTGAAGAGTTGTTGGGGCCAGCTTGGCTATTTTCCTGGGATTTGCTGTCTGGTATTCTTTCCCCACTCTGAGTCTACAAGCAGCTTTCTGCTAGCTCTGCAAAGTTGCAAGCCTCCAGCTAGCTCTGCAGCGTTTCCTGTAACTGTGACTGCATTCTGTAGGGGGTTGGGGAACAAACCCCGTAGGTATTTAACCAAGCTTCTGACACAGATCAGGGCTCAGGCTTTGAGAAATTATCTCCCCTGACTCTGCTAGCATAATAAACTCCCTGATTCCTGTGAAAATGGGCTCGGTGACTTTGTTTCCCTTGTTTCCCGAAACACACTGTGCCTAAAGCCAACTCAAAATGAGGCAGGATAGACAATGAGGTGACAGAGAAATTAGAAATAATTTAAAAATATTTAAAAGACCAGATCAGGAATTAAGGCAACCAGGTAGCAAAGCTGAAAATCACGGCTGACTTCTTATCCCCCCACTCCTTCTCCCCGCTTCCCCCACCCTCTTCTTTTAGGTGTTGACTTACAATCTCCTGATGAGTGGGGAAACCCAGGATGAATAGGTTGTTTGCCCAGAGGAGAGAACACCCAAAATATTACACACCTTTGTCTGCATATTTTGAATAATAACAAACTCGCCTTGGCCTCCTGTACACTTGGAGTAATCATAAGACCATCTTAAAGAGCACCTGCCCAACAAGCAGCAACCATGAGGCCCTGAGTTCAAATCCCAGTACAAAAAAAAGGCCCATTATCTCCAAGTTTTGGGGGACAGACCCACCCCAAACTCATTGTTTTTATGCTTTGGAGCTCAGCAGATGGTTAGGGGTTGTGAGCTGACATGGCAGTTTAGCTAAGGGGTCACTGGCACCCTCTCCCCCCCCCACCCCGCCCCGGCCCGGTTAGGCAGGCATAAATGCACCCAGGACAAGGACGGCCACTTTGAGATTCTCTGCTCCCATCTCCTATGTGCCATGAAGCAGGTGGGTTCTCTTTCTTTTTTTAATTTTTCCTTACTTTGCCCTGCTTTGCTAGATAAATTCTTGCTAAACTCCTTTGTGAGTTCCCTTTTTTGTGAAACCCCTCAAAATGCTTTGTGTCACGGATTTTAAGTTTCTGTGACATGCAAAAAACTAAGTGGAGGAGTTCTCCCGTCCTCTCTCATCTGGAGTCCTCTTCATCCCTTTCCTGCCCCCAGTGACAGTAATTTATATGGAGGAACACAGCTTCTTGCCTGTTCTTGCCTATTACTGGAGGAGGAGGAGGAGGATAAAGGGGTCCCTCAGGTTGTCTTTCCTTGCATGTCACATGAACTTGAGAACCACAGTGAAAAGCATGTCAAGGGCCTCACAAAAAGGAGGGTCTCACTGGGTGCCGGTGGCTCACGCCTGTATTCCTAGCTATTCAGAGGGCAGAGATCAGGAGGATCACAGTTCAAAACCAGCATGGACAAATAGTTTGTGAGCCTTTATCTCAAAAAAAAAAAAAAAAATCAAAGGAAAGGGCTGGTGGAGCAAGGTGCCGGCAGATTACACCTGTAATCCTAGCTACTCAGGAGGCAGAGATCAGGAGGATCGCGAAGCGGTTTTTAAGCCAGCCCAGACAAATAGATCATGAGAACTTATCTCGAAAATACCCATTACAAAAAGGGCTGGTAGAGTGGTTCAAGGTAAAAGTCCTGAGGTCAAGCCCCAGTACCACAAAAAAAACCACATAAATGAAATAAAATAAAGTAAAGGGCTTCTGGAGTGTCTCAAGGTGTAGGCCCTGAGTTCAAATCCCAAACCACAGAAAAAAAGGAGGGTCTCCCAGGTGGAAGTTTTAGCTAGGATTTAGTTTAATAAAACAGGATAAATAGGGAGAATGGAATAAAGGGAGAGAAAAGTGTTGGGCTGAAAAGAGGTGCAGAATGGCTAGGTGGGAAGACAGCTTAATGCCAGCACTGCGTTTATGTGGAGAAGTGGTCCTGCAGAGGGGAACCCCAACAAGAGAGCTGCAGCCCCTAGCCACTTAAGACTGGACGTAGATAGGAGGTTGGTGGAGAAGTCCCAGGAAGATCACTGGGCAGGAAACTCCTCAGTGTCCCTCTGACCCTCAAGATAAAGGCTTAAGGGTGGCTTGTTCCTCTAGGCCAGCTGGGGAGTTTCCAGTGAGTCACCTTCACTGGGGAGGGGGTCCAGTTCTAGTGTGGCTTCCTTTTGTTCTCCCTAACAAAAAGTACACCCTGCTTGAAATGCAGGGATGGGAACCAAGGCCAAAAAATTGTATTTTTTGTTTTTGCAGCACTGGAGTTTGAACTCAGGGCATCACACCTATTAGACAGGTGTTCTATCGCTTGAGCAAAAATAATGTGTGTGGTTTTTTGGGGTTTTTTTTTTTTGAGGGTTTTATAGTTTCTGAGCTGGGGGAATCCATGTGGTCATATTGTAGCAGGGAGGAGGACCAGAAGAGAAACAGGCCTGTGTTCTGATAAAATAGCAGGGGGAAAGGGACGGCACAGCAGAGAGATAGAACCTGAAGAATCCAAACATGAAGAAGGTCACATAGCAGTGGGGGTAGCGGGCACTAGGGTGAAATAGCCCATAGAATTGCATATGGCCATCTATGGGTTAAAACTTGTTTTTTATCTTATTGCCTCTGTAACCTGCTTGCAAGGGAGTATAAAGTGAGGCCCCTTTGTTCTCGGGGCTCAGCCTCTGGACACGAGTCAGAGTCTGTGCAGGCACAATAAAGCATTGCTTCCTTGCCTCAGAGTCCCGTGTCTCTGTTTGAGTTTCCCATAACATTTCCTGGGGGCTCCCTGCTGAGATTGTGGAGACAGTGGTTTTTCACCTTCTTTGTTGCTGGGGCACATCCCCCGGATGGTCAGGAGAAGTGATGCCACCAGGCACCAATGGACATCTTGACCTGGAGGAGGGAATTGCCTTCCCGGTGAGTTGGGGTGAAGGCCTCAGATGCACAAAGGAACCTGGTGAAGTGCAGGAACCAGCAAGGGGAGTGCCACCCATCAGACTGGTAAGAACCCGGGTTCAAATTCAGAGCTGTCTCAGGAGGCAGACAGGGGCCTGTTCAACTTCCAGTGAGACACCCTAGTAACCACGTTTGGGGTGAAGCCATGACTCTCAGGACTCAGGGAGCGCAGTGGAAGTGCTGTGCTGTGTGAGAGCGTGTGAAAGTGTGAGCCTGAGACGCAGCCCAGCTGCGAAGCAAGTGAGGAGTCCCAGTCCGTGGGTCCATGGCAAACTCATATGGCCAAGGGTGAACCCTCTGGTCCAGGGTTCGTGTGGACTCACTACATCCAAAGAGGCACCTCAATCCCCACGAGGGGAGTGGCCAGAAATGGACGAAGCAAATGAGGACTCTGTGTAGGTGCAGTTTCTGGCGGGCGACTGCATCCAGGTCACCGATAAGGGGTGCACATTGTTCTCCCTTGTGTGTTGGAGAGGAGGCCCCTCCCCCTCTGTGTCTGTCTGGCTGTCTGGTAGTGGGAGGAGATGGGTGGAAATCAGAGTAAAGACACTCCCTTGGAGTGTATGGTTAAGAACTTTAAAAAGGAATTTAATGGAGACTATGGAGATAACTTCTAACAAACTCAAGGCCCTTTGTGAAGTAGATTGGCCTGCTGTTGGTGTAGGGTGGTCCTCAGAACGGTCATTAGATATAACTGTGGTTAATGAAGTTTATAAGGTAATTGTAGGAAGGCCTGGGTACTTAGATCAATTTCCCTGTATTGACTGCTGGCAGAATGCTGTCCTCAGCCGGCCCACATGGCTAAGGCTCTGTCTGGAAGAGGCCTGTAGGATTACGGTAGCTAGGGTGACTGCACCTTCCAAGTGTAGAGAAAAAAACAAAGGAGCCTACTGGCTGAGGAACCTGAGGAAATGCCACTGCCCTATGGGCCACTTTATCCACCTCTGCCACCAGCACCCAGTTCCACAGCCCCAACTCTGACACTGGATGGGGAAGCTCAAGGGACAGTCACACCTGTAAAATCTGGTTTGGAAGCTTCTGGGGCCTCAACTCCCTGAGTCCTATGGACCCCATGCCCACTCCGAGTCCACCAGTGCTCACTCCACATCCCCCAGTTGATTAGTTATATCTAACCAGTCTCTGTGAGGACCCCTCCTCTCCTCAGACTCCTGCTGCCCTGCAGATGCCCCTGAGGGAAGCCCAGAGCCCCATGTATTATGACCAGGAAGGCCAAATACAAGGAGGAGGACGGGAATTTGTCTATCAACCCTTTAGCACCACAGACCTCCTCAACTAGAAGCATCATACCCCTCCTTAACAGAAAAGCCTCAGGCTCTGATTGATTTGATGCAGTCTATCATCCAGACTCACAAACCCACCTGGACAGACGTCAACAGCTTCTCCTGACTCTATTCAATACTGACGAGTGGTGCCGTGTAACGCTGGCAGCTCTAAAGTGGTTAGAAGATCAAGCCCTGACATATGCTCAGGCCCACTTCCGTGAGAAAGACCCCCATTGGGACCCCAATAATGGCTGAGATTACTGGTGACTTGAGCAGTATCAGCAGGCATTATTGGCATTATTGGAAGGCATGAAGGAAGGAGGGGAAAAGGCCACAAACAAGCAAAACATCAGAAGTCCTCCAAGGGCCATATGACTGTCCCAGCCAGTTCTATGAGTATTTGTGTGAGGCCTTCTGTTTGTTCATCGCTTTGACCTGGAAGCCACTGAAAACCAGTGGATGATTATTGCCACTTTTGTTGGCCAGGCCCAGGGGGACATAAGGCGAAAATTGCAGAAGCTGGAGGGAATTGCTAGAATGAACACTAGCCAGCTTCTGGAGGTGCGACAAAGATTTTTGTCAATTGAGATCAGGAGGTTAAGCTGAGGCTAACAGGAAGATGAAAAGGAAAGTAGACTTCTTTGCAGCAGCCCTTGCTGGACAGTCAGGTGGGCCCCAGCGAGCTAATCCAGGCAGGGGCAAAGGCAATCACCAAGGACAGTGACAAATGCCCCCAGGACACCCTCACCCTAGGGAGGACCTAAGGCAAAATCAATGTGCCTACTGTTGTCAGGAGGGGCACTAGAAGAATGAATGTCCCCCAATGGGTGGGCCAGGGACTCCAAAAAGGCCCCCCAGACCAGAGACAGAGACCAGGTTGTTGAAGGAAAATATCAGCCTACCCGGAGGGCAGCCAGACCTTGGGAGGGAAACAATGTCGGTCTGGCAGGGCTGGAAGGCTATGAGGAGGACTAAGACAGACCAGGCTCCATTCTACTGGGCGCCCAGGAGCCTGTGGTCTGAATGAAAATACGGGCCATCCTGTTGATCTCATGGTGGACACAGGCACAGAACATTCTTCTGTGACCCAACCAGTGGGCCCTCTTTCCAACAAGCATGCAACTATTATTTGGGCTACAGGGGACCAGGTCCACTGCCCCTTTCTTAGTGGCTAGATGAGGCAATCTTGGGAGTCATGAAGTAAGGCATGAAATCATTTATCTCCCTGATTGCCCTGTGGGCCTGATGGGCAGGGACTTGTTATGTAAACTGAGGGCGCAGAGAACTTTTGATTCAGATCGCACAGAAGCCTTAAAGTTGAGAGGACCTGAGGCTAAGACTTTAATCCTCATGGTTGTGCAGAAGAGGAATGGCAGCTCTGTGCCCCTGAGGGAGGCCTCTTGAGATTCCTGAGCTTCCCTTCAAGATTTCGGGTGTATGGGCTGAAGATAACCCCCCAGATCTGGCCAGAATGTGCCCCCAGTAGTGGTGGAACTAAAGCTGGAGTCACCCCCATCAGGCAGAAACAGGTCAGAATTCAAAAACACATTGACAGACTCTTAACATATGGGATCCTCTGACCTTGTCAGTCATCCTGGAACACCCCCTTATTACCAGTCCAGAAACCAGGACTGAAGATTTCAGGCCAGTTCAGGGACTCTGGGCAGTAAGTTCAGCAACTGTCATTTTGCACCCTATAGTCCTAAATCCATACACGCTTTTAGGCCTTATCCCAGGTGAGGCAAAGTTTTTTACCTGCTTAGATCTTAAAGAAGCATTCTTCTGCAACTGCCTGGTCCACAGAGCCAGCCTGTTTTTGCTTTCCAATGGGAAAATGCCAACACTGGGGAAAAAAGGCAACTAACCTGGACTTGGTTGCCACAAGATTTCAAAAATTAACCCACTATTTTCGGAACAGCCTTGGCATCTGACCTAAAAGCCTTCTTAGCTGACCAGCATAGCTGCACACGCCTCCAGTACGTATATGACCTCCTGCTGGCTGGACCAACTTGGGAGGACTGTATGGAAAGGACACACCTTCTTCTTTCTCTTTTATGGGAGGCAGAATACAAAGTCTCTAGGAAAAAGCTCCAGATTTGCCAAAATGCTGTCAAATGCCTCAGCTTTCACCTGTCCCAGTGGCAACACAGGCTCAGCCCTGAGAAGAAACAGGCTGTATGTCCCCTCCCAAACTCTAAGACCCACTGGCAAATGAGAGAGTTTTTGGGAGCTGCAGGTTTCTGCCAAATTGGGATCCCTAACCACTCCCTGTTGGCCAAACCCTTCTATGAAGCCACAAATGGGGGAGAATGGAGGCCTTTGGTATGGGGGAAGAAGCAAGAGAAAGCCTTTAAAGAAACCAAGAAGGCACCCACAAATAGCACTGCTCTAGGCCTGCCAGATGTGATGAAGCCCTTTTTCCTGTACATCCGTGAGCGAAAGGGAACAGCTATTGGGGTTCTGTCTCAGTTACAGGGCTCCTGGCACCGTCTGGTGGCTTACTTGTCAAAACAACTTGATGCTGTTTCTTGAGGCTGGCCACTTTGCCTGCATGCTCTGGCAGCCACAACTGCCCTGGTGACAGAAGCAGACAAGCTCACCCTATGACAAGAACTCACTCTCCGGGTTCCCCACTCCGTTCTAACACTCATGGAGTATAAGGGAAATTATTGGCTGACTGACTCTTGGATGGTCAAATACCAGCATATGCTGTGTGAAAACCTGTGCATCCGGCTAGAGGTTGTTAAGACTCCAAACCTGGCCACTCTATGGCCAATTGACTTGGGCTCCCCAGGAGCATGACTGCTTAGAGTATATAGATGAGGTTTTCTTGACCTGGCCAGATCTAACCAATCAGCCTATTGACAATCCAGACATTGAATATTTCACAGATGGCAGCAGTTTTGTCTAGGAAGGCACACACTTTGCTGGGTATGAGGTGGTGACTTTGGACTAGGTCATTGAGGCTCGCCCGCTGCCAGCTGGAACTTCTGCACAAAAGGCTAAGCTTGTCGCCCTCATGCAGGCGCGCCAGCTCCTGCAGGAGTATGAGTAAACTCATACACTGACTCTATTTTTTTTATTGTTTTATTATTCATATGTGCATACAAGGCTTGGGTCATTTCTCCCCCCTACCCCCACCCCCTACCTTACCACCCACTCCACCCCCTCACTCTCCCCCCCACCCCCTCAATACCCAGCAGAAACTATTTTGCCCTTATCTCTAATTTTGTTGTAGAGAGAGTATAAGCAATAATAGGAAGGAACAAGGGTTTTTGCTGGTTGAGATAAGGATAGCTATACAGGGAGTTGACTCACATTAATTTCCTGTGCGTGTGTGTTACCTTCTAGGTTAATTCTTTTTACACTGACTCTAAATATGCTTTCATAACCATTCATGTCCGTGGGGCCTTATATAAAGAGAGAGGACTCATTAACTCAGGAGGAAAAAGTATCGAGTATGAGCAGGAAATCCTTGAACTGCTAGATGCTGTGTGCACCCTTAAATGGATGGCAGGTGTACACTGTCAAGGGCACCAGAAGGGAGATGCAACAATTGCCTGGGGAAACCAGAAAGCTGACAAAAAGGCCAAACAAATGGCCCCCATGAGGGGACCAGCCCCAACTGTTCTGACAGCTGCCTTGTTCCCATGCCCCTTAGCTGAATGGGATGCACGGTACACACAAGAACAGGCTTGGTTTAAGACTAAGGAGGGAAATTTTCTACCAAAAGGATGGTGAAGTTTACTGATGGCCTCATTGCCATACCTGAGTCACTGGCCCCTACATTTGCCAAGCAGTCCCACAAAGGAACTCATTCAGGGAGAACAGCCCTTGAAACCACCCTGGCCAAGTATTTTTATGTCCCCAGGCTCTCCAGCATAACTAAGACAGTATGTGAGAGATGTAGCCTATGTGCCAAAAACAACCCCAGGCAAGGGCCAAGAATGCCTCCCCAGGTGCAGAGTGTTGGTGGAATTCCTCTTGAAAACTTGATCGTGGACTTCACTAAAATGCCATGAGCTCAAGGATGCAAATATCTGTTGGTGTTGTCTGTACCTTCTCAGGATGGGAGGGAGCCTTCCCCACACGGACTGAAAAGGCCCTGGAGGTGGCCAGGTGTCTGTTAAAGGAAACCATCCCTCAGTTTGAAACACCTGTGTCTGTTGGATAAGATAATGGGCCAGCCTCTGTGACAGAGGTGGTACAGCTAATGGCTAAGGGCTTAGGAATCACCTGAAAGTTGCATATGGCCTACTGCCCCCAGAGTACAGGAGCAGTGGAGCGTATGGGTGGAACCCCAAAATCACAGTTAGGAAAACTGTGCCAGGAGGCCCATCTGCAGTGGGATCAATTACTGCCCATGCCATTACTGAGGATTAGGTGGCTCCATGAAGCCACCTTCGTGGACAGGGCTCTCACCCTTTGAAGTACTTTATGGACGCCCATCCCCCTTAATCAAGGGCCTAAGAGGGGAACCTTAAGGAAACAGGTGACCTCACCTTGAGGCAGCAGATGCAGGCCCTCAAAGATCAATGGCTGGGTCTGGGAGAGACTTCCTGTCAGCCTGACAACTCCCACACACCCTTACGGGCGGGGGGATACCATCTGGGTGAAGAAATGGAATGCCCAGCCATTAAAGACTCACTGGGGAAGCCCTTTTGTTGTTATTTTTTCTACCCCTACTGCAGTCAAAGTAGCAGAGATTGCTCTTTGGATCCACTACAGCTGAGTGCATCCCCGATTCTGCTTCACCATGCAAGATCACCCTCCAGAACGTCAGTGCCCTTCCTCGGCAGGACTTCACTTCCCGGGAAACAACAGGGGACCATGAACAAGAAGACGACACCCTGCTCTAGTCACTCTGGAAGCTGACTAGTCTATGCATGGCAGAAGTGGGAGCAATCAACTGTCCAATGGGATAGATGAAAGGTTTTCTATGTCAGTTATACTGTCACCCCTTGTCTGTATCCCTTGCTGTAGTTCTTACCCGAGTCTTCACCATAAGCTCGGCAGAAACCACACCTGCCAACTGGACTCACGGCGAAAGGTTTTTATTAGCTCTCTTCTGCCTCTTTTGGGCAGGATGCATAATGACCGTTTATTGTTACTGAGGTGGTTTCCCTTCGTGGTCCCAGAGCCCTCCTCTTGGGACCCATGTATTTCATAACTCAGTTGGGTCAGGGGGTTACTTGGACCCTGCTTTATCACACTCATTTCTCCTGCCAAGGAACAGTCTAAAACTCCTGCAGGCATAACAAACTCCCTATTCTGTTTGCCTGCAAGACGGCCTATATTCTTGTTTTGATCCATGGTACTCCCCAAACGATGGATGGCTAGAAGTCAGGAGCCGCAACAAGAAAGGTCACATAATTCAAGGGGTCCACATCACCAATTCAAAACAGCTGGTGTCAATTCAGTTTATGTGTGTGGGGCCCTGGAGCATGACAAGTCACCTCACCTGTATGCAGTAAGAGAGCAGTAGTGGGAGCCAGCTATCACAGTCCGTGTGGAGGCCTATCTTGGGAACAGGAGTACAGGTTCAGTAAGTATAAGTGTGAAATAACTGAGACTTATGAATGTCCCCTACCCTGCCCCAGCTGGAAATGTGTCTCCTGGGCCACTTGGCAAAGTAAAGATAAGACAGCACTCCTTTAAAAGGGTGTCACTACCTCAGGGTGTCACTTAGGGGCCTGTAATCCTGTTAATTTTACCATCCTTGATCCAGAAGACCCTAAGTGGAAAAATGACCGGCAGATTACCATATATATCTATGGGCGTGGCAAAAACCCAGGGACTATATTGTACTTTAAAAGAATTACAATCTCCCATAAAGCCTTGTCCCACCAGGTTTTTCACTCCTTCTATGCAGAAATGGAAAGAACTGTGTACCCCCCACCTCCACTACTACCAGAAATCTATTTCTAGAACTAACAGAAACTGTAGCTCAATCTTTAAAAATCACTTCCTGCTGTGTATGCGGGGGAACTAATATGGGGGATGAATGGCCCTGGGAGGCTAGAGAGTTGGATCCCCATGAGCCCTACAATGAGATAAGATACCCCAGCCGGCCACTGGGGTTTGGCTTCTCAAAACCTCAATTATCAGAAACAACTGTCTTGCCCTATAGGGAGGCAATTTACGACTTCTCTTGGAAGCCTGACATGCCTGGGCCAAAGATTCTATAATGTAACCACCTGGAAAACCCAGTGGTGGGGATCCCCAAACCATACTGAACCAAATCCCCATCCCTTGTCCAATTTCTCTCATCTCCAACAGGCCTGGAACAAAGTCAACACAGACATCAAATGGCGAGCCCCAGGTGGACTATACTGGATATATGGGAAAACAGCCTATGCTGTACTTTCCCCAAACTGGTCAGGATCTTATGTGTTGGGGTCAATCCATCCATCCTTCTTTCTGCTCACACTTGCCAGAGGGGAACTCTTAGAGGCTCCAGCATACAAAAGCTGGGGAGCCCAAAGAAAACAGCGTGCCTTACGAATTGGCAACTGGAAGGATGATGAATGGCCCCCTGAATGTAGGATCCATTATTATGGCCCAGCCACTTGGGCACAGGATGGGACTTGGGGGTACCGCACTCACATCTATGCACTAAATCGTATCATCAGGTTACAGGCTGTTGTTGAATTATAACTAATGAGGCCTCAAGAGCCCTCAATTTATTTGCTAAGCAAAGCACTAAAATGTGCAGTGCCATCCATCAGAATCGCTTGGCCTTAGACTATTTGGGTTGCTTCTGAGGAGGAGTTTGTGGAAAATGTAACCTGAGCAACTGCTGCTTACAGATTGATGATGAAAGAAAGGTCATAGAGGAAGTCACAGACCGAATGAGGAAAATCGCCCACGTCCCAGTCCAGATTTAGGAAGGTTGGAACCCTGCAGAATTATTTGGAGGATGGTTTTCAACTTTTGGGGGATTCAAAACCCTCATTAGTGTTTGCTTTTGATTTTAGGTGCTTGCCTGGTTCTGTCCACCTGGCCCCTCCAGTTGTAAGGTCCGTCTCCAGCCTCATCGAGGTTACAGTTGAAAGAAAAACGGCCTCCCACGTAATGATGCTATGGAAATACAAAGCCCTAGATCAAGATGATGCTCTTTGACCCTAGGTGGGCCCAGCATCAAAGTGAGGAATGATGGAGCAGGGAGGAGGGCCAGACAGGCTGTGTTCTGATAAAGTAGCAGGGGGGAGGGGATGGCAGAGCAGGGAGATAAAACGTGAAGAAAGTCACGTAGCCTAGCACTAGGGCTAAGGGACACTTAGCACTAGGATGAAGTATAACTGCATATAACCATATGTGGGTTAAACCTTTTTTATTTTATTTTATTTTATTGCCTCTGTAACTTGCTTGCAAGGGTGTGTAAGGCAGGACCCCTTTGTTCTTGGGGCTCAGCCTTTGGACACGCGTCTGCTAAGTCTGTGCCAGCACAATAAAGTGTTTCTTCCTTTCCTCAGAGTCCTGTGTTTCTGTTCGAGTTTTCCCCAACAGTATCATCTGCAATCCCAATTATTAGAAACAACGGGTCCCAGGTGTTACTCCAAACACGGCCAAGATGGGTCTTGTTATTAGTTTTAAGCACGGAGATGTGTAGGCCACCCAAACCTCGGGGACAATCTTGGGACTTTCTTTTGCCAACGTCCTCTCCAATTTTCTGTCTCTCAACCCATTCAAAAAGTTTGCAGTTTTTAAACGTCTCAGAGGATGTCTCCTTCGCTGTTCTCCATCTGAGCGATGGGTAGAGAGGAAGTCATCCTAAGGACATGAACCATGGGCCTGCAGTGCACGTGGGCCACCTACATGGCACAGAACCCTGAGCTGAGATGCTAACATAAAAAAACGGTCCACAACCAGCAGTGCAGAGACAGGTGCAAAACCACCTGGCTCCTGCTGGAGAGGAACTCGGAGCCAATGCCAAAGCAAAGATGGGGAACATTGCCCCCTGTGGAAGAGTCGACAGTGCAGCTGGTGGGCAAAATCACCACTGAGAGGCAAAATGACACCATCTGAAAAAGATTTAAAAAATAAGCCTGTAACTTAAAAAGCTAGACATCGATCTACCATTTGATCCAGCAATACCACTCTTGGGGATATACCCAAAAGACTGTTACTCCAGAGGCACCTGCACATCATGTTTATTGCGGCACTATTCACAATAGCCAAGTTATGCTATCTTGGAAACAGCCAAGATGCCCCAGCACTGACGAATGGATTAAGAAAATGTGGTATCTATACACAATGGAATTTTATGCAGCCATGAAGAAGAATGAAATGTTATCATTCGCTGGTAAATGGATGGAATTGGAGAACATCATTCTGAGTGAGGTTAGCCTGGCCCAAAAGACCAAAAATCGTATGTTCTCCCTCATATGTGGACATTAGATCAAGGGCAAACACAACAAGGGGATTGGACTTTGAGCACATGATAAAAGCTTTAGCACACAAGGGAGGGATGAGGATAGGTAAGACACCTAAAAAATTAGCTAGCATTTGTTGCCCTCAATGCAGAGAAACTAAAGCAGATACCTTAAAAGCAACTGAGGCCAATAGGAGAAGGGGACCAGGAACTAGAGAAAAGGTTAGTTTAAAAAGAATTAACCTAGAAGGTAACACACACGCACAGGAAATCAATGTGAGTCAATGCCCTGTATAGCTATCCTTATCTCAACCAGCAAAAACCCTTGTTCCTTCCTATTATTGCTTATACTGTCTCTCCAACAAAATTAGAAATAAGGGCAAAATAGTTTCTGCTGGGTATTGGGGTGGGGGGGAGAGGGAGAGGGCGGAGTGGGTGGTAAGGGAGGGGGTGGGGGCAGGGGGGAGAAATGAACCAAGCCTTGTATGCACATATGAATAATAAAAGAAAAAGGAAAAAAAAATAAGCCTGTAAAGTGTTCTGAGCCAGGTGCTTGGTGGCTCATGCCTGTAATCGTAGCTACTCAGGAAGCAGAGGTCAGGAAGATCTCAGTTCAAAGCCAGCTCCATAGAAATAGTTGGCAAGACCCTATTGTAGCAGGGAGGAGGAGCAGAAGAAAACAGACAAGGCCTGAGTTCTGATAATGTGGCAGGGAGGTAGGGATGGTGTAGCAGAGAGATAAAACCTGAGGGATTTGAATGTGGAGAGGGTCACATAGCACTGGGGAAAGGGAAAGTTAGAACAGAACTAGGGTAAAGTAGCCAATAAAATTAAATATAACCATATATGGATTAGACCTTGCATTTTGCTTCTGCAACCTGCTTGCAAGGGTATATAAGGTAAGATCCTGTTGTTCTCGGGGCTCAGCCTTTGGACACAAGTCTATTGAGTCTGTGCTGGCACAATAAAGCATTGCTTCCTGCTAAACTGCCTCAGTGTCCCATATCTCAGCTTGAGATTCCCAGATTTCTTGGGGGATCATCTAGGATTGTAGAGACAGTGATTTATCACCTCCCTTGTCGCTGGGGTGCATCTCCCAGACCACTGGGAGAAGATCCCACCAGGCACCAATGCACAGCTTCATCTGGAGGGTGATTCATCCTTCTGGTGAGTCAGGGTGAAGGCCTTGGACGCACAACAGAACCCAGTGAGAGGCAGGAACCAGTGAGGGGAGGGCAGCACTGCTCATCAGACTGGTAAGAACCCAGATTTGAATTCAGGCCTGCCTCAGGAGGCAGAAGGGGAGACTGATCACCTCCCAGGGACCCCTCAGTAACCCTATGTGGGATAAAACTGGGTCTCTCAGGATTAAGAAGTAGGGCAAAAGTGTGTGAGACACTTCCAGGAACTAGGGAGGTTGAGTTTTTCCTGGGAAATAGCCACAGCTGAGGTTAAGGGATGGATAACAAAAAATTCAGTTCCAAAGAGGGAGACTCCCAAGAAAACAGATGCAACATCCACCATTCCACTGGATATCCCTCTGGGTATAATTTAAAAGTTTTTTTCTTTTTTTGAGAGTGCACTCTAATTTTGTGTGTGTCAATTGGTTTACAACATTGGGCAAAATTTAACTTGCTCCTGGAATTCCAGCTGATCTTATGTGTGCTTAAGTTGACATTTTTTCTGGCATGTTTAATTTATAAAACTGTGTGTGTAAGCATCTTCAAAATGGTTTTTAAACTGCTGTTATAAAGTTAATGAGATGCTCAAAGTAGCAAAAAAACCAAAAACCCAGGGTGTTTGTTTTAAAGATCTCTGTTATAAACTACTTAGGCTTTTTAACACATGAATATGTAAACATCTTGAGGACAGTTCTTATAGAGTCAATACAAAAAATGTTACTGTATTCTACTGCTACTTTTAAGAAAACCAGTTTTCAAACTTATTTCAATCAGGTCTCACTAGGATGCAGGCATTCAGGGGTTAACACTCCAGCTCAGCCCAGAAGAGAAAAGAAAAAAAGTGGGGCCCCAGCCTGCAGCAGGAATCTTAAAATTTGGGTAGTTAAAAAATGATCTTAGCCCGTTTCAGTCTGTCATAAATAAAATCTGGGATTTAATTCTCTTATAATACATGGGTCTATTAACAAATGGGCTTTCTATAAACTTTTTATACAAAAAATAATTCAAAGTTTTTTTCATATAAATATAAGGTTCTAAGTTAAAAGGGTTTATGGGTTATTTCCAACAACTATTATGGTATTATGGATATGGTTTTTTAAAAATAAAAGATTAAAAAAATACTTTTTAAATAAAAGTGGATAAAGACAAGCTCCTCCAGAAGATACAAAATAAATTGTCACAAAGATACAGAGTAAGTTGTCATAAAAGATGGAGCTTATAAACGCTTATGTAAGTGATTAAGTTGACTAAAATCCAGTTACATTAAAGGTTTTGTAAGGTCAAAATTTAATGTACTGATGTTAAACTAAAACTTAATTCTGTAAGCTCATAACAACAAGGCTATCTTAAAAATATTGTATTGTTCTTGATAACATTTACAAAAAAATGTATAAAAATGGATTTTGTTTTGTTAAGATAACTGTCAGGAGTTTTTAGTGCTACAGGTTAATCCACAAATTTGTCAAGACAAAAGAGTTTATTAAAACACAGAGAGGCAAGAGGCAGCTGAGCACAGGGAGTGCTGCTGCACTGATAAGCGTGTTGAGACAGATTTACTTAAGTAAAGAAAGTAAAAAAAAAAAAAAGAAAAAGAAAAAGAAAAAGTGCACCCTCCAGAGAGGATTAAAAAAAACAAAACTCAAAAAGGAGCACTACACTGGAGGTCAAGACTTCCAGTTTTTATTGGAGTCAACAGAGTGGAGATGTTGTTCTACTCCTTCCACGTGTCAGGCAGAGGGAATTTTTGCCCTGGGATGGCCAGATTGGGCCTGTTATTTTAGGGGGGCTCCATTGACTACAGGTTGGAGGGATCCTGCTGTGTGTCATGAGCCATGTGTTAATGTCAGCAATCTGGGAGGTGATCCCTTATCGACATCTCAGCCATGATTCTTGGTCATTAGGTTTCCTAATTCCACACCTAGTCCCCATAAATATTTACCTGTGTTCTCTGGTGATTTTTGTCAGGGTTTTGACTACTAAGGTAACTGAGTCATAACTAAATAAAAGTTCATTTAAGTGCTGGTTTATGTAAAATTTTCTAGATGACCTTGTGGTTAAACAACTGATGTCTTGGGTGACTCTAATGCAGTCAAGTACCCTATATGTGTCTGTGACTGGGCTACTCGGGATCACTGACATTGTTCTCACACACCCTCCCCACCAACAACTGATGAGAAACTCTAAGGTTTTACTTCAAGAGCAACAACTAAACTAATATGTATCTATAACCTCTATAGAGCTCTGATGCTGTTGTTGGTTCCTATTTATTAAACATATTTATGTTTTTCAAGTATATCAAGCCTTCTAAAATACAAAATTTAGATAAACATGGTAACAAAAGTTCATGGTACTGACACACTGTTCTGTTAGTTGCTAAATTGTCCATCAAAATTTTAACCATGGCTCTTTTAAGTTTTTGTCATTACAGTTCTGATCTTTCTGGGGCATTTACAATCAAATCCATGGAAAATAACTCTAATAAGTACTTATGTGTCAACCAGGTTAGCTTTTTAGATGGCTGCTTTTGTTGGATTTTTGACGGCTGCTTTTGTTGGATTTTGTTTTGTATTGTCCTTGTCTAAAGCCCACTGCCTAAGGGCCACTCCTTCTAAGCCTCTTTGTTGCTTAAATTTGGCCCAAAGGGTCTATTTGGCACTGCCTCCCACCTGATCTGCTTGTTACTTCCCCCACAATGTGGAACCAAAACCAACCAACCAACAAAATCCAGGAAACAGCAAATCCTCACGATGAAGAAAAAAAGTGACCAATCGAGAAAGATCTTCAGTCTATGGCCATACCTCCCTGAACACGCCCTATCTCATCTTGGTCTCAGAAGCTAAAAAGGGTCAGGCCTGGTTGGTACTTAGATGGGAGACAGATCTTCAGAGGAGACTGCTCAGACACAAGCAGCTTGCAGACAAGGGGGGAATGCCACCAAAGTTCCAATGGAGTCACTCGTGCCAGAGCTCTCAAAAACAACCAAGGCCGAGAGGATTGAGGAAATGGTTCTTATATACGTGTGGCTATTTTTTTTTCAATTTTAAAGTTTTTATTTCTGTGTTAAAGACAGAACTCCTGGAGGTCAAACAAAGAAAATATACCATACTTAAAGCACTACTAAATCATGAAACAAAAAAGAATCTGAGTTAGAAATCAAGAGTATTATCCACTTTTCTTTGGGGAGGGTAGTATTTATTCCCAGCAGCCACCGTACCTCTCTAATGTTTTTTTAAAGTCTCAAGTTCCAAAAAATTAATAGTCCAGTCTTCAGAAAAGGATGGAAAATGACAACCATTAAAAGACACACAAATCCTTCATGTTAACGAGGTGAGCAGCTCTGCTAAAGCTGCCGACGCCTCCGTCAGTAGAAGCCACAGGGAGGCGCTGGCCGTAGCCATGCTGCCCTATTGCTGTGGACGGTAAGGCTCTCGTCTGTATGTGGGTAACTGTCACCCCAGGGTCGTCCATGACACTGACTTGATCGATTGCCACTTGGCCATCCCCTTCTGCCATCCCTACCTCTAAACTGTCTGTGATCTTGCAACCGATTGCCTCTATTCCTTTGGTTCCCGTCAGCTCTGCTATTCCATTCCTCAACAATACAAGGGGACTCAGAGGGTGTTTCAAGTATTCCTGGTACTCTGTCATCTTCTGTGACTCTGCTTGCAAACATCTCTTCAAAATTGGGAACAGCTTTAGAAGTGTCAGTCATCCTGAAATTCTGTACAGTTTTTAATTGTTTCTGACAAGGACTGTGTCTACCAGGCTCAGGCCAACGCAGACAGCCAGACACGCAGGAGAAGTGATCTCTGTCCTCCCCCACTCGGAATCTCCAGCCCACTTCGGCTCTCCAAGGTAACAGAATGCATTCCTCCACACACTCATTTTTTAGACAAGGTCTTCTACTTAAGTAGAGACAAAATGACTATGTTTAATGGCTCTAAACATGTCCTTTGATACTTAAGAGATGATGGTTTTAACTTTTTTAAACAACACGTTTTCTTGGACATATATGCTGATGATATATTTTAAAAAAAGACATTGTCTGGGTAAAAGAATAAAGTGAAATGTCCACCCAGTAAAACCCCATTAGAGGAGCCCTTTGTTGTTGTCTTGTCTATCCCCCCTACAGTTAAAGTAGCAGAGATTGCTCCTTGGATCCATCACAGTCGGGTCAAGCCAGCTTCTCTCAAGTGGAAATGCATCCCTGATCCGGCTTCACCACGTAGATCATCCTCTGAAACCTGAGTGCCCTCCCTCGCTTCCCAGGAAACAACCAGGGACCACACACCGCGAGATGACAGCCCTGCTCTAGTCACCTGCGGAAGCTGAGCATCCTACACACAGCAGAAGCTTGAGGAGTCGACTCTCCAAAGGCACAAACGGACTGTTTTCCACACCGGTTACTTCACTGTACTGCACTGTCACCCCGTGTCTGTGTCCCTTGCTGTAGTTCTTACCCGAGTCTTCGCCATAAGCTCGGCAGAAACCACACCTGCCAACTGGACTCACGGCGAAAGGTTTTTATTAGCTCTCTTCTGCCTCTTTTGGGCAGGATGCATAATGACCGTTTATTGTTACTGAGGTGGTTTCCCTTCGTGGTCTCAGAGCCCTCCTCCTGGGCCCTGTGTATGCACACTACTCAGGCAGGAAGTGCTGTCACTGGGACGGTGCTTCTCCATACTTACTGTTCCTGTGCAGGCTCTGTCATCGGGTCGTGCATTCGCAACCACACCATCTATCTCGTGCGCGCCCATGGTAAGCAGCAGATCTGCTTCAACCCCGCTTATCGCCCCCGGGAGCAATGGTTAGAGACCAGGAGCACCCGCAACCCTGGGACCTCGTCAGCCGCACCCAGGCTTTTAGCCCTGAGAAAGCAGCGGCAGCGCTTTGATGCACGTGCGGCCATAGACCACGGTGGGGGTGGAGGTCCAGGCTGTGGGCGTGGAGGCGTGACTTGAGAAAGAGCCTGCACGTCACATGGTAAGTGTATGTGCGGGGAGACAACTCCTGGCCCTGTGATGACGTGGGTTCTTATTATTGCCCTTACTGGGGTTGTGTCTCCTGGGCCACATGGCAGAGGGCTTAAGCGGGCAGCCCTCCTTCACGAAGGGACAGCTGCCCCTGACTGCACCCCTGGCACCTGGAACCCTGTAAACTTCACTGTACTTCAGCCATCCGGTTGGACACGGGGACGTAAAATTAGCATAAGGACAGATGGAAAGAGCCTCGACCCTGGGACTCGGATGCACCTCAAATTAGTAACCGTTACCCATGAGAGTTCCTCACACCAAGTTTTTCACTCCTTTTATGAGGAGATGAGGAGTGACTTTCCCATCTCTGCCAAGGCCAAAAACTTGTTCCTCTCACTGGCTGAGTCTGTAACCCAGACACTGAATGCCACTTCGTGCTATGTTTGGGGGGGACCAACATGGGAGACCATTGGCCTTGGGAAGCAAGGGAGCTGCATCCCCAGGAGACTTTTAATGAGACTGCCTTCCCAAAACACAGGAAAGGTGTCTGGCTCCTAAAGACGTCCATCATCGGGACTTACTGTATCTCCCACCCAGAAGGCCAATTCTCCGCCTCGGTGGGGGCTTTAACTTATTTAGGACAGAAGTTTTGCAATGACACCGCCCAAGAGACCCAATGGTGGGGAGCTCCAAACCACACAGAACCCCAGCCCCACCCACTGGCCAGCTTCCCTCATTTCAGGAAATGTTTGGACAATCTTACTGCAAACACAGACTGGCGGGCACCCAGGGGGGCTGTATTGGATCTGTGGGATGCAAGTTTATACGGTGCTGCCTAGCAGCTGGTTTGGGTCTTGCGTTCGAGGCTCAATCAGACCATCCTTTTTCTTGCTTCCCCTCAGACAAGGTGAAAAACTGGGAGTCCCCATATCTGAAGAAAGATTAAGTAGACAAAAACGGGGTGCCTTACGAATAGGCAACTGGCAAGATGATGCGTGGCCTCCTGAGCGATTCACCCAGTACTATGGTCCTGCCACTCGGGCAGAAGACGGGTCCTGAGGCTATCGCACCCCTATGTACATATATGCTCAACCACATCATCAGGCTGCAGGCTGTTGTTAAAATTATAACTAATGAAACTGCAAGAGCTCTGGATTTGCTGCCAAAGCACTAAGATGTGCAACGCCATCCATCAGAACCGCCTGGCTTTAGACTATTTGCTGGCTTCTGAGGGAGGAGTTTGTGGAAAATGTAACCTGAGCAACTGCTGCTTACAGATTGATGATGAAGGAAAGGTCATAGAAGAAACCACAGACAGAATGAGGAAGCTTACCCATGTCCCCGTGCAGACGTGGAGAGGATGGGATGGGATCCCAAGGACCTGTTTGGAGGGTGGTTCTCTGCCTTAGGTGGGTTCAGAACCCTGATAGGGGCAACGGGCCTTGTCCTGGGAGCATGCTTAATGCTGCCCTGCCTGGTTCCCCTGGTGCTGCGGTTAATCAGGACTATTGTGGAGGCCATTATAGAAAGGAAAATGGCTGTACATGTAATGATACTACGGAAATACAAACCCCTAGGTCAAGATGATGCTCTTTGACCCTGAGTGGGTCTGAGCATCAAAGGAGGGAATATTGTAGCAGGGAGGAGGATCAGAAAACAGACTAGGCCTGAGTTCTGATAACGTGGCAGGGAGTAGGGATGGCATAGCAGAGCGATAAAACCTGAGGGATCTGAACATGGAGACGGTCAGGTAGCACTGGGGAGGGGGAAAGTCACATAGCATTAGGGTGAAGTAGCCTATAGAATTGAATATAACCATATACAGATTAGACCTTGCTTTTTGCTTCTGTAACCTGCTTGCAAGGGTATATCCGGTGAGACCCCTTTGTTCTCGTGGCTCAGCCTTTGGACATGAGTGGGCTGGGTCTGTGCCAGCACAATAAAACGTTGCTTCCTGCTAAACTGCCTCAGTGTTCTGTAACTCGGCTTGAGATTCCCACAACAATATCTCAAAAAAACCCATCACAAAAAAAAGGGCTGGTGGAGCAGCTCAAGTGGTACAGCACCTGCTTAGCGAGCATGAGGTCCTGAGTTCAAAACCCAGTGCCACCAAAAACATTTTTTAAAAAAGGAAGAAAAAGTAAATGGGTCGGTCTAAGTTTACTGAATTTGATAACTGCTGTTATATAAGAAAATGTCCTGATTTTTAAGAAATAGTCCACCAAGGTGTTTGGTAATAAGATACCATTGTGCACAATTTACTCTCAAATATTCTGACAAAAATTGTAGTACATATGTGTGTACATGTGTGAAGAGAGAGCACTGAGTGACAGAGCAAATAATGTTCAATGCTAACAACTGAGTCTTTTTGGGGGGAGGGGACCTGAGGTGCGAGCTCAGGGCTCCATGTTTGCAAAGCAGGCTCTGTACCTTTTGAGCCACACCTCCAGTTCACTGAGTCTTTTTTTTTTTTTGTGGTAGTGGGGTTTGAACTCAGAGCCTACACCTTGAGGCACTCCACCAGCCCTTTTTTTGTGTGTGTGATGGAGTTTTTCTAGATAGGGTCTCGAGAACTATTTGCTGGAGCTGGCTTCAAACCGTGATCCTCCTGAGTAGCTAGGATTACAGGTGTGAGCCACAGGTGCCCAGCTTAATATGATTCTTAAGATGACGCTCTGGATAGATGTTCTCTAAGACCGGGGTGAGACAAGCTGGGCCTCTAGGGTGCAAATGTTCTAAGGGCACATACTCTCGGCTCAAGCAAGGGCTGAATCCTGCACTCACGTGACCCCAAAAATCAGTGTTCCTTTATTTTGCATCTATGGACCTCACTTACCCCACCCTAGTCCTGGTTGGTTTTGGATTTTTTGGTCTGTTTGTACTTTGTTAGATTTTTCCCTCTTTTTCTGCTTCTTCTTGGGTTAAATGAGATTTTTTACAGTGCCATTTATCTCCTATACTAAGTTATTATTTATGCATCTTTAAAAATTTTAGTGCTTACACTAGGGCTTGCAATGTACTTATTTAATTAGTTTGCTTTTACATACTATTGTGTGTAATGGAAGAACTTTGCAGCAGTGTGCTTTTTTTTGGGGGTGAGACTGGGATTTGAACTTAGGGCTTAGCACTTGCAAAGCAGGCACTATGCTGCTTGAGCCACACCTCCAGCCCATTTTACTCTGATTATTTTAGAGATGGGGTCTCGTGAACTATTGTCTAGGCTGGCCTCGAACCTCAATTTCCTCTGTCTCTGCCACCAAGTAGCTGGCATTACAGGTGTGAGGCACCAGACCCTGCACACAATTTTATTTATTTATTTGTTTGTTTGCTTTTGCAGTGCTGGGGCTTGAACTCAGGGACTTCACCTTGAGCCACTCCACCAGTCCTATTTTTGTGAAGGGTTTTTGAGGTAGGTGACTTTTTCCCCTGGCTGGCTTGGAACCTCGATCCTCCTGATCTCTGCCTTCTGAGTCGCTAGGATTACTGGTGTGAGCCATTTCTAAACTTCCTTAGAGAAAATCAAACACAGGCTCTCACCACCCCACGGTGGTCCAGGAGCTGTCATGCCATTCATGCTTTCAGCAAAACAGCAGTTTATCAAAATTCTGAAAGATGTGGCCAATTTGCTCTGCAGCCCCTGATGGATTTTATATATTTTTCCCATCACTTCTAAGATGACACTCCATTCTCTCTCTCTCTCTCTCTCTCTCTCTCTGGAGTCTGTTGGTTCTTTGGCTCACTCTCGAGGCTGCCCCTCTGGCCCACCATGTTCCTCAATGGCCTCTGTCGGTCAAGGCTCCTCTGTTCTAGCATCTGTATCCCGTGACTTCCTTCCTCTTGGTTCCCTTCCCTGTGTGGGCGATGCTTCCTGAGAAACAAACGAGGAGTAAAACTAGGGATCCTGGTGCTTTAGCGTCTTGATTTTATGCCAATTGACCATTTGCTTGTATGTAGAACCCCAGGTGGGCTTTCTGGCTCTCTAGTGTTGCAAACAGACCACCGCAGTCCTCAGTGGCTTGACGTGGCTCAGATTCTCTCAGTTCTCACTGTTGTCTGCTCTGTCACTGAGCTCTATCCCCAGCCCCCTCTTTCTCTCTCTCTCTCTCTTTCTTGCTCTCACTCTCTTTCTTTCTACAAATAGGAAAATGAGGTAGTTTGTCATAGAGGAATGATCAACTGCCAATGCCAGGGAACTGAATATTAAACCAGGACAGGGCTCAAAGCAGACGTTAAAACCTCCACTATCCTAGATGTGGGTGAGGGTGGGCAGGGCCCCTTAGAGCCTGTGGGCACCCACTGCTGAAGGAACCCCCCAGACATGCTTTCCCTGGCTGGGAGTCTGGCTCAGTTACCACTGCGCCTGCCTTGCATGCATAAGACCCTGGGTCCCCTCCACCCTCAAAAAAAAAAAAAACAAAAAACACAAGAAATGCTCTGGTGCAATCATGAGGACTCCCCGCAGGTCTGGGGAGATGGTGTACGCACAGATCAGAAAGTCCCCACTGGGGTCTGGCCCCACGGGGCCTGCAGGAGCCTCCCTCCCCCCCATACATTCAGATCCATCCTGGGCCTGAGCTGCCCTCAGTCTGCCAGGATACCTCCCTCTCCGTACTCAGGAGACACAGCAAGTCTCCGGAAGGCTTCTATGGCTGAGGGACCTCCCTGGAGCCAGCAGGGTCTGAGCAGAAGTCAGGATCGGGCTCGGCTGTGCAGGAAGCTGTCCCCTCAGGGCTGGAATGGAAAGAAGCCTCCTGGACCGATAGGAGCAGTGCTTCCCCAGGCTGGTAGGAGTGGGGAGCCGGGAGGGCGAACTTTGTTTACCTTTGACACTTTGTTTGCAGTGGTTGCTGTAATCATTGTCCCGTTGCAGGAACCCCAGACAAGGGTATGTGGCTCTGTGCATTTGGAACCACAGCTGTACGTCATAATCCTTCAGGTAGACCTGCTAGCCAGGGTCACCAGAGTGTTAGAGCCAGGTAGCCGTCCACTTTGAAGTGCCTTTCCAGCTCCAGATGTTCCCTCCTGAAGCTGCTGGCGGAGGGAGCCTGGGGCATCGGTGACTCCAGCGAGTCACTAGGCTCCTATGGGCTGTCACCTGCTCTGCTCTGGTCCTTGGGACTTTATTTATTGATGTTTTTAGTTGTTTGCTTTCATTTGTTTTTGAGTCAGGATCTTGGTAGGTAGAGCCGGGCTGGCTTCAAACTTGTGATCTTCCTGACTCAGACTTCCAACTGCTAGGATTACAGATAAGAGCCACCAAGACTGGACCCATCTTTATTTTTAATTGATTTAATCTTTTGTGTGTGTGTGTGTGTGTGTATGTGTGTGTTCGCGTGTGCATGTGGCAATACTGCAGTTTGAACTCAGGGCCTTGCACTGGCTAGGCAGGTGCTCTGCCACTTGGGTCATACCACTAATCCTTTTGGCTTTGGTTATTTTTCAGATAGGGTCTTGTGCTTTTCATCCAGGCTGGCCTTGGACAACTTCCTCCTATCTATTCCTCCTACGTAGCTAGGACTATAGCTGTGCGCCACTACGCCAAGCTCGTTTGTTGGGTTGAAGCCTTACTAACTTTTTGCTCAAGCTGGCCTTGAACCATGATCCCCCCACCCCAACCTCTGCTTCTAGAGTAGCTGAGATTATAGGCATGGGCCACAGCCGCTGGCCCCTCCCTTTTTATTCTTATTGTCAATTTTTAGTCGGGGGTTTCTGGACAGTGTGGGGAGACTAAGTTTGAACAATATACCCATTAAGGAGAGCTGTGGTTACAGCTCCTGGGGAGATTTTATTTCCTCATCCAGAGCAGAGGCTGAGTTGGACCAACTTCCTTGTTACTTCTAGGAGCACGGGCAGACTGTTTTCTGTTCTTGGCTCCCCGCTATGCTTCATAGTGGCGAGACTCTTCTCCTGCCACATGTGGCTGGAAGACCCCGGTGAGCCCCAAAGCACAGACACCTGAAAGGCCTCTTGGGCTTGTCCTCTACTCCCTCCCTGGGGATCTTGGTTCCTGGGAATTTCCCTCAGGTCTGGGGGAGCTCAGCTGTGAATGGAGAAAGCTGTCAGCCATGCCCTGTGGGTCATGTGATGTTTCCAGGTGACTGCATTGGGTACATTTCAGGAGATAAAGTCCTATGTAGCTTGTTTTAAATCTCAACAGATCTCACATGAAAATCTACATTTCTGGCTTCTCCGGAGGGCATCGGGGTGGAGGACATGCATAAAAAGAACTATCTGGCCACCACGACCTCCGCCTTGGGCTCAAATACACTCAGTTCCTGCTTGCCGGTTTGCCCAAGTCGCCACCACTCCCTATTGTGTCCCGCTGCCCCGCCTTGTGCACAATGGTGTGAGCCACTTGCCCTCCCCCATTCGCTTGGCCCGCTCCCCTCCTGGCACCCCCAGCACCCCGAGTCTCCACCAAGCCGGTCCTGCCCCGAGGGGTCCGAACGCGCGGGGCGCGTCGTGTTGACACAGCGCTTGGCAAACAGGGCGTCAATTATTAACCGGCCGCGCGGGCGCCGCGAAACCCGAGCCGGCGCCGCCAGCCGGGCGAAGCGGAGCGCGGGGACGGGGCGCGGGGACCGGGGCGCAGTGCGCAGCCCGCGCACCGCCATGGAGGCAGGTGAGGGGCGCGGGGGGCGGCCGGGCGGCGCCCCTGTGGGACAGCTGGGCGGGGCGGCCCCCAGGGGACGGCAGGTGTCCCGGGTTTGGGCATTTCCCGCCCCGACCCTCCCGGCGACATCCTGCGTCGGGTGGCTTTGTTCACCCTGCGGCCAAGCTGAGGTGCTCAGAGCAGGATTAAGGGGCGACTCTGGCTGGCGGTGGCGGGGGGACAGGGAGTCTGGGGCGGGGGGACCCGCGGAGGGCCGCGGGACCCGGAAAAGCGGGATGGATGGGCAGACGAGGGGGGCACCGCGCTGGGGTCCCCGCGGCCACACCCTGCCGGCGGGGACCCAGAGTGTGGCGGGGGAGACGGAGCTGTGCGGAGTCCCGATCGCCCCCAGCCCCGCTGGCCTGGAGCCTGGGGGTCCCCGGCTCTGCCCCGCCCCGCCCTCTCGGAGGCCCCCAAGCCCCTGGCGCCGGTCCCGCACCCCCAGCCCCGCCTCCTGCCGGCTGGAATGTCGCGCAGGCTCGGGTGACGAGAACCCGAGCCCCGAGCCCCAGCCCAGGCCCCGCCGCGCTGCCAGCAGGCTTTGTCACTGGGCCGCCCTATCTCCAGGCCATCGGGCCAGCCATTTGCCCCGGGATCCAGGGAGACTGCGGGTTTTGTTATGCTACCTGGGGGCAGGGGGACAGCGGACCAAGGGAGGGACCAAGGGAGGGACCGGGACCGGTCTGTGGGTCTGACGCCCGGAGGCTGTGGCTGGGGACCTGGGTTCCCTCCATGCACAATGGGATCTGTTATAAGCACAGGGTGACCTGAGCTGCACAACAAGGGCCTCAGAGGAGAGCGGGGACTCTGCTCACCCTCTTATCCTAAGGACCACAGCTGCTGTCATCTTCCTCACCCCAGGGGTTCAGTCCCACCCTGCACCTGCTCCTCCAACTAGCCCCCCTGCCAGGGTCTGTGGCCCACCTCCTCTCTGTTTGTGGCCTGCCTTGTCCACTCAATGACCTTGCTGGCCTTAGGAATTTCAGGAGCTCCAATGTGCAAGTGATTTTTAAAAAGTCTTCCTTTTATCTATTTTCTTGGTGGTACTGGGGTTTTGAACTCAGGGCCTCAGGCTTGCTAGGCAGGCGTTCTACTGCTTGAGTCACTCCACCAACCCTGTTTTTGTGAAGGGTTTTCTTTGAGATAGGGTCTCTCAAACATTTGCCCAGGGTTGGCGTTGAACCACCATCCTCCCATCCCCCATCTCTGCCTCCTGAGTAGCTAGGATTACAGGCCGAGCTCCCCACATCTGGCCAAAGTTTTCCTTTTTTAAAGCTCTAACAGATCGAGTGCGTACTGCACATACTGAAGTGTGCACTTTGGTCCCTGATGAAGAACCACCTGTCCCGGAAGATAAGCAGCTGCTCCCCCCAAGTTTCTCTGTGCCCTTGGTAACACCTCCCTCCACTCCATCCCTGGCCTGGCCGCAACTGTTGATGTGCGTTTTTTGTTTGTGTTTTTGTTTTTTAATTGTCGTGCTGAGGGTACATTGTGGCATTTACAAAAGTTCCTACACTATATCAAATCTCTCATACTTGACCCAGCCCTCCACAGTTCTCCGTGTTGATGTGCTTTTGTCCCTGAGGTAAGAGCATCTGTGTAGCATTCACTGCCTTTTTGACTGCTCCTGCTCAGCGTGAGATTGACAGTCACCATGCAGTGTGTTAAGACTTCATTCCACTTTCTTGCTAAGCATTTTTATCAGTCATTTATTAGTTCACAACAAATTACCCCATACGGAAGCTTACGACGAGAAGCAGTTTTTACTCAAGGGTTTCTGTGCAAGCGTCAAGAGTCTCAGGAGGTCATCTCAAGACTCAGCAGTGGCTGGGCCTGGGGATGAGGGAGAGGAGGATTTCAAGTTCAAGGCCAGCCTGAGCTACACAGTGCAACCCTGCCACAGAAAAGAAAAGAAAACCCAAACTGGCTCAGTAGGGACTGAAAGCTCTGCTTCCAATCCTGCCTGGCTCTTAGCAGGTTCCAGGTTTGCCTGAGTGTCGGACTGAGGGGCCCTCAGCTCCATACAGTGACAAATGGCCTCAGTCTCCACCCCTTGGAGTGACAGAGGCAGAAAGGGGAGAACACCAAGGGAGAGTGGAGAGCTAGTGAGAAGCCTGCCCTTCTTAAAATCTAAATCGGCAGTGACACCCACGTCTTCTGAATGGTGCTCTTCCTGAGCACGTCAAGGTCACACTGCGGCACATCCCAGGCAGAGGTTTCAGCGCCAGCAGGCAGGGATGGGGATGGCGCAATGAACCCACCCATTCTTCTTTGTCAGGGCTTTGTGCTTCTGAGGCAGGCGCCCTACCGCTTGAGCCATGCCTCCAGCCCTTTTGCTCTGGATGTTTTGGAGTTGGGGTCTCACTTTTTGCCCATATCATGGACGTGATATGCCTATGCTATGCTTCCAACTGCAGCTGCGATGATAGGCATGCATCGTTATGCCCAGCTTTTTCCTGGCTGAGATGGGGTCTCATGAACTTTTTTGCCCGGGCTGGCCTGGAACCATGATCCTCCCAAACTTAGCCTCCTGGGTAGCTGGGATGACAGGTGCATGGCACTGCTATTGGTTGAGATGGGGTCTCGATAACTTTATGCCTGGGCTGGCCTCCAGCCTCAATCCTCCTGATCTCAGCTTCCCAAGTAGGTAGGATTATAGGCATGAGCCACTGGCACTTGGCTTATCCATTATTATTTGGGTTTTTTTTGTGGTGCTGGGGGCCTACACCTTGAGCCACTCCACCAACCCTTTTTTTGTGATGGGTTTTTGCCAGATAGGGTCTCTCGAAGTATTTGCCTGGGTTGGCTTCGAACCATGATCCTCCTGATCTCTGCCTCCTGAGTAGCTAGGATTATAGACGTGAGCTTACCCATTCATTTTTATGGCCTTTTGAGTTTAAAGCCATGATAAAGAGAGCTGCTATAAACGTTCAGATACAAATCTTTGTGTGGTCATATGTTTTTATTTTTCGTCAGAGAATGCCTATGAGTGGAATGGCTGGATCAGGTGGTAGGCATCTGTTGAACTTTGTAAGAACTGTCAACTGTTTTCCAAGGTGGTTGCACTATTTTGCTTTCTTGCAGTGTGTATGAGAGTTCCCCTCGTCCTGCGTGCTGCTGACACAGCCTAAGGTTATTTGTTGCAGTCCTGTTGTTTCAGAGTCTCTCCTTGTAGCCTGCTGGCCTGCAACTTATGATCCTCCCTCCCGCCAGGCACCAGTGGTTCACGCCTGTAATCCTAGGTACTCAGGAGGCAGAGATCAGGAGACTTGAGGTTCAAAGCCAGCCTGAGGCAAATAATTTGTAAGACCCTATCTCAAAAAATACCCAGCACAAAAAAGGGTAGAGCACCTACCTAGCAAGTGTGAGGCCCAGAGTTCAAACCCCAGTACCACCAAAAAAAAAAAAAAAAAAAGAATCTTCCCTCTTGAGTGCTGAGATTATAGGTGTGTAGCACCACACCCTGCTGTTATTGCTGTTTGTAAATTTTAGCTATGGCCCTGTATGGTGACACATTTGTAGTCCCAGCTACTTGGGAAGCTGAGTCAGAAGGATCGCTTGAGCCCAGTTCAAGGCCAGCCTGGGCAACATAGTGAGACCCTGTGAAAGAAGGACAGAAAGGAGGGAGGGAGAAGAGAAGGAGGGAGGAAGGAAGGATGGAAAAAAGGAAACTCTAGCTATTCTTTGCTAGGCAAGCACTTTAGCACCGAGCCATATCCAGCCTAAATTCTCGCTGTTCTAATGGTGCGTGATAGCTCATTGTGGGTGGCCTCTTTCCCTAATGGCCTCTTTCCCTAATGGCTGATAGCACCAGGCATTGGGGCAACATTTTAGATTCTAACTGCCCCATTCAAATATCTCTGTTGGTGAAGGGGTCACACATATCCCACCCACACTCTAATTGGGGTAATTGAGTTATGATACCAAGACTTCTTTGTACTTTATTGATACAACCCCTTTGTCTGATATGTGCTTGAATATTTTCTCCCTGTCAGTGGCTCGTCTTTGTATTTTCTTGTGATGTCTTTTAAGGGGCAAGTGGTTTTGATTGGTGAGGTTCAGCTTGTCTATCACTTTCCCTATCAGTCATGCTCTTGTATGATAGAGAAGAAATCTTTGCTTATTCTAAGGTCACGAGGCTAATTCTGTGTTTTTTTCTAGAAGGGTTGTAATTTTACGGTTTGCATTTATGATCTTTTGAGTTTATGATCTATTTTGAGTTAAACACTGTGTATGTTGTGAGGTTAGAGTCAGTTAAATTTTTCATGGAGGTAACCAGTTGACCCATGCTAATCACTGAAGACTCTCCTTTCTCCATCAATTTGCTTTAGAATCTTCCCAAACATTGGTTGATCAAATGTATGTTTTTCTGTACCCCGATATCATATTCCATTGGTCCCTGTGTCTATCATTTCACCAATAATGAATTGTCTCTATTACTGTGTTCCTAAAATCAGGACTCCGACTTGTTTTGTTTTTTTCTAGGCACTTTGCATTTTCATAAACTTCAAACTGGGGTTTGAACTCAGGGCTTTGCACTTGCACAGCAGGCGCTCTACTGCTTGAGTCACACCTCCAGTCCATTTTGCTTTCATTATTTTGGAGATGGGGTCTTGAGAAATATTTGCCCTGGCTGGCCTAGAACCATGATCCACCCGATTTCAGTCTCCCAAGTAGCTAGGATTACAGGCATCCTGTGCCCGGCTTGGCATGGGCATTTTATTGAAGGGTAAGGGGCATGGAGTGTCCAGTTGTCCCCAGAACCAGTCCACGGGCAGTGATTGCCATGGTGGGTGTAAAAGAATTACAGGTCTGCGGGGGAATCACTCTGGGCCTGCGATTATCTAGGACCACCTACAAAAAACCCAAAGGGGGAGAAAAATCTGCAGTTACAGCAAGATTCAAGTGACATGCCGATGACCCAAAGGTCACTCTTGGTCAGTCTAGCTGGCTTGAGCTGAAGCACGGCAGTGGGCTTTGGCAGCCTTTACTTTTTTTTTTTTGCAGTAGTGGGATTTGATCTCAAGGTTTCACACCAGGCAGGTGCTTGAGCCACACCTCCAGCCCTACGTCTTATGTCCATAAGTACATTCGATGACAGGTGTAACTTTGGTGACTGTGGTCATTTTAGCCCTCAAGGTCAGCATGTTGAAGGGCACGTGCCAAACACTGCCAAACATCTTGCATTTCCTTGGCCAGTTGCTAACGTGTAACTTACCTGACACTTGCTCAGCGCGCAAGGTCACGGTGCAATTGTCAGCACCACCACCAGCACCACAAAAGCACATAAGAAAATAAAATGACATTCTGCATTTTCCCTGCTATCTTGACTACCAGTGATAGTGTCTGTTGTTCTTCTTTTTTTCCCCCCCGACGCTCTGGTATTCCCTTTGGTATTATTTCCCCTCACCCTTCTCGTGTTTATTATAATTTTCTTTCACGAGCGAATGCCTTTATTTACTTGTAGCAGATTTCTGAAGATGATCCCAGTGTCCTCACCCCCTGGTTGTTTAATCAAATGCTAATCCAGATAACTGCTGCAAGGGGACTTTGCAGATGTTATGAGCCTCAAGTCAGTTGACCTCAAAACACAAAGATTTTCTGGGTGGTCCTGACCCACTCAAGAGAGGTAGCTCCAGTACAACAATAAGAAGAAAATAAAAGCAGAGAGAGGATGCCTGTAATCCTAGCTACTTGGGAGGCTAAGATTGGGAGGATCAAGGTTCAAAGTCAGGTAAGACAAAGAGTTCAGCAGGCCCCATCTGCAAAATAACCAGAGAGAAATGGACTGGAGGTGTGGCTTAAATGGACTGGAGGTGTGGCTTAAGTGGTAGAGTGCCTGCTGTGCAAGTGTGAAGCCCTGAGTTCAAAACTCGGTCCCACAGACAAATGACGTCATCATAAAACGTCTCAAAATTAAAGATAATAAAGTCTTGAAAACAGACAGAGGAAAATGACATGTCACATGTTCTGCTTGATGCAGAAAGGCAGCGAGAACACCCCCACACAGGCAGCAGAACCCCAAGGTCAGAAACCAGGGCATCAAGCATGGCAAAGCCCAGAAGGAAAGAAAGGAACCAAAAACACAGAAACCAAAGTGAAAGAAAATATCCTGGGCCAGGCCATGGCTCGAGTGGGAAGGCACAGCCCAGCACCCACGGGGCTCTGGGTTCAATCCCCAGTACTGAAAAAAACACCCTATATATCCTTCAGAATAAAGATATTATGGATTTTAGTTGGAAATTACCATTTGCCTGTCTTCAAGCCTTTCTAGTTTCTGTGGAGAGCTTATTATCTTTGCCTTGTGGACCGTGGTGATAATGGATGTTTTTCTGCTAATTCCAATGTCTGGGTCGTCTTGGGGCTGGCATCTGTCTTTTCTTTTGAGAACTCGAGTTCTTTGTGTGGTTAAATGACCTTGGATGGTGCCCTGGATGCTGTTCCACCTTCTATGAGCCAAATTTCCAATCTTAGTTCAATTTTCAGTCTTTGCTGTGCTGGTCTGGGTTTGTTCCCTGCACTGGCAGCTCAGAGGTGAGTCTAAGACTTGTGGGGATCCATCCTAGAGTGACAAGCCATTCTGGTGTCCCTGGGACTCGGGTTCTCTGTGGTGTGTAGTTCCCAGTAATAAATCAGAGAAAGTCCTCAGGAGAGAATGGCCCCATTCAGCTCCTCCGTCTCCAGGATTTCTGCGTTCTTCCCACCTTCAGGGCCCTTCCTGGTTCCTATGGCTCCTGCTGGAGTTTCAGCTCCACCCTGCTCTGCCATTTCCTCCTGCATCCATCTCAGGGTCTGGGAAACCAGAGGAAGAAGGGAGGAAGAGAAGGGGAAAACCTCAGGTTGCTTCTCTGAGTCTTGACTCCACAGTCCCCGGCTTTTGCTCACGTTCAGTGACTTCAGGTGGTGGTTTTTGTACTTTGTGTAGCGTTTAGATGACATCAGCTGGAGAGCGGGGCCTTTGAAAATTATGGCAAAAGACACAACCTAAACTTGACCACCCTAACCACGGCCAAGTGTGCATGCACATCAGTGGCACTGAGTGACCTTCCCCACGGCCCACCCCGCAGCGTGGCCTTCAGCTCAAACCTGCGAGCCTGAGGGATGGATAGAAAAACGCCTTCTGGCAGGTTGTGCATCGGTGTCCCTTGGCCAGAGCAGTGACAGGCAGAGGAGCATGGCAGTGCCGGACGGTGCCCTGGCAGGCGCTGAGACCCGGCTGCGAGAGGGCCTTGGGGCGCACCGCGCTTAGGGCCAAGGCCCCGCGGCACCGAACTGGGCCCGGTGCACCACGCAGGGCAGGGATCGCCTGGTCCTTGCAGGGCCGGAGGGGACAGGAGGCCCCGGTGACCCAGCCGCCTCTCGGCGGGGATCACAGCACTGCCATCTCTCCCCAGGTGCGGACACGAAAGGGGGCGACAGCCCTGCCGCCCCGGAGGACCCGCGGAGCCCCGCGCCCCCGGAGGACGCCCGCACCCCCGCGCGCCCCGCGCTCCCCGCGCTCCCGCGCCGCCCGCAGCTCCTGGACGAGGACGCAGCGCCGGGCGAGGACGGGGCGGCGGCGGCCGAGGGCAGTGAGCTGGGCCCGGGGGACCCCGAGGCCGTGACCCCCGCCCAGACGCCGGCAGACAGCGAGGCCAGGCCGGGGCCCAAGGTGGCCGGCGGGGTCCCCGCCATCGGCTTCGTGGGCGAGCCCCCGCCCTACGCGCCGCCCGACCCCAAGGCCGTGGCCCTGCTCTACCCGCCCTTCCCGCAGGTGCCCGTGCTCTTCCAGCCCGCGCCCGCGCCCGCCGCGCTCTACCCGCCGCCGCCGGCCGGAGCCGCCTTCCCCTTCCCCGCGGTGAGCCCGCGCCCCCGGCCGGGCGGGTGACCAGAGCGGGCTTCTGCCACCCGAGAGGAAAGAGTACCTTGGTCTGGGGGTTGGCGAGCCTGGGAAGCTTCCCAGAGGTGGGGACAAGGGAGCTGGGTTCTGAAGGATGAATAGGAGCTTTAACAGCAGGAAGGGCAGAGCGCACAGCGTGGGGTGCAGGGAGGCCGAGCCAGGTGATCGGGAGGGATGGGGCTGCTTCAGCGCGGTGGGGAGTGGAGGCAGGAAGTGAGAGTCTCCAGAGATGGGTTGCAGCTGATGGCCCGGTTAGATTTTCTAATAAAACAAAACCAAAGCTTTGGGCTGCCAGTGGAGACAGATTGGAAGTCCCCCCAGGAGGGCAGATCTCTGGGTGATGGGGACATCATGACAGTGGACTGAGCAGAACTGAGAGGACTCCTGGGCACTGGGGAGCTGTGGGGGACAGAGTGACTGGCTTTCCCTGGCCTTCACTGGCTGTCCCCACCCTAGTGTGGCCCCTCACTACCCTGGCTTGTTCCCACAGTATGGCAGCCCTGTGGGTGGCCTGCCGGCCCCTGGCACCGTGGAGCACAGGCCTCTGCCGAAGGACTACATGATGGAGTCGGTGCTGGTGACCCTGTTCTGCTGCCTGCTCACCGGGGTCATAGCCATTGTGTACTCCCATGAGGTAGGTGGGTGGGGGTGGAGGACTCAACCCCTCCCCCAGCTGGAGTTGACAGTTCCCCTCCTCCCAGCGACAGGGTGGAATTGGGAAATCTGGGCCCTGTTGTTTGGGGAGCCTTTGGGCCCACCCACCACTCAAGATCTGGTCTGGAAAGGTCTGCTAAAACAATTCACGGTCAAGGTGTGAATGACTGATCAGGCCCAAGGGGCTGCCCGTTCCACAGGGGCGCTGTGTTTTAGTGTGTGTACAGGGGTAGAGTCTGTCCATCCATCCATCCCATCTATCCTGCATCTAGCTACCCATCCCTACATTCATCCATCCACCCACTGACCTCCTAGCATCCATGCATTCATTTACCTGTCAATCATCCACTCACCCGTCCATCCATCTTCTGCTAACACATACACCCACCCCCACCTACCATGTCTCTAGCTTCCATCCGCCCACCATCTCAGCCTCCCTCCCTCCCTTCTTCCACCGTCCATTCACTCACCTACCCATCTCCTCACCTATGCCCCCAATCTCTCCAGCATCCTCCCTCTCTCTTCCCTCCTGACGTTATTGAGCAAATGCTCAGCCTAGGGTTAGACCCAGTAGGCAGGACCTCTGTGCTTGTGCTGCAGACTGACCTGGTCACAGCCCTGGCCTCACTGCACTGGTCAGGCCCCCTTGTCATCAGCAGGCAGCTCTGGGGACAGCTTAGAGGTGGGACTCTGGAGGCTGCTGCCTGCCTGTGAATTCTGACTCCACCACTAGCTGTGTAGCCCTGGGCAGGTCACTTAACTCCTCTGAGCCTTTGTTTCCTCATTTGCAAAGTGGGGGCACAATGATCTCAACCTCAGGACTGCAGGGGACCAGACAGAGCACACTGGTCAATGCCGGTGTGATCACCATCCCTCTTGTGAACCCTATAAGTCGTGGGCTTGGGGGTGCCCAACCTTCTCTGGGTGTCAGTTTTCCAGGTCTGTGGAAGGGCCTGGACCTGACAGTGTTGTGCTGGGAGGGGGTGGGCTCCATCACCGCTCACCCTGCCTTGGTCCATCTCATTGCAGACCCGTGCAGCCCTGGGCAGGGGCGACCTGGCCCAGGCCGAGGAGGCCTCGCGGAAGGCCCGCTCGCTTGTGCTTTTCAGCCTGCTCTTCGGGGTCTTCGTGTCCACCAGCTGGGTCATCTATGTGGTGGTGGCCCTCTACCTCCCTTGAAGATGTCAGGAGGCCCCAGGGTAACTGGCTGGGCAGCCCTTTCTATGGATTCTGATTCCTGCCCCATGGCCAGCTGTGGCCACCTAGGGCAAAGGAGAAGCTGGGCTTTGTGGCCCTCAGCAGGCTTCGGAGCCATCTGGAAAAACACTGTGTCATGCAGCCCAGCTGGGAGATGGGGTTGAGGTAGGGAGGGGAGCAATGCCTTTCTTCCTTGCTGGTTGTCCCCACAGCACCCCTACCCATGCCAGGAGGCAGGGTCTCTCATGCTGACTCTAGGACTCAATCAACAAAAAGAGGGTGCCTTCTGCCTCCCCTGCAGCTTTGCATTGCTACTTCTGGGACATTGCTCACTTCCAGGTGAGCAGCATCTGTCCACAGCTGGGCTCCCCCACCGGCTCCCATTGGCACCTAGGCAGCTGACACTTTGTCACTCCATTGGTACAGGACGCTCTTTCTCCCTGGACCCACTTCTCCTTGGATGGCTTTACCTCAAACTTCCTCTGCTATCCTCACAGCTTCCTGCTCCTGCTGACATCCTCTCTCTCAGTCTTTTAGCTTCTGCTGACCCCGCCTGGGTTTTCTGCCCACTCCTTCTGTCTCTACTGTTATTACCAAAAGATGGAGGATCAGTGGGTCCCCGTTTGGGGAAGGCCCAAACCAGGCCACCCCAGACCATGTGAAGACAGCCTGTAGAGACCCCCACAGGTACCTAGAGCTGGGTGCCTGGTGCTCTGGTCCAGTTAGACATTGTCTTAAGAAGGAGCCTCCATTTTCATAAGATCAAGTCCCTTCCTCAAGAGAGGAGGAAGGGGCCCTGGCTGAATGATTGATGGGCAGCTCAGATTAACCCGGGTGCTGTCAGGGCAGCTGCTGCGTGCTGCTCACAACCCTGGCACCAGGAGCTGAAGCAGGAGGGAGCGACAGGACTGAGGAAGTGAGCAAGGGGGAACACAGCGCTGATCCGGAATTAGGAATTTGAACACTGAAGTGCATCACAGTCACAAAAAAGGAGGGAGCCATTTTTTAGGAATCAATAAATGCCAAAAGGTACCGGGTAGAGTCCAAGAGCCATATACGCTTGCTAAGTCTTAAGTAAGTCAGGAGGTCCTGATGCTTAGGAACCCCTGGGATTTCATTGATCTGCTGATGCTGCAGATCCAGTTGGGAGCCTGGAGTTCTGTATTTCTAATGAGCTCCCTGGTGATGCTAACCGTGATGCCTTAAGTGGGAGGTTAGTGAAAAGGCTAAAGGTCGTCAACACCAGGGCCCTACCATGGCCCTATGGCCCCTCATTGTCTCTGTCATTCAACACTGTAGTTCCAGGGTGTTGGGGCAGCGCGGAGAGGTAAGGCTTTTAGAGTCTGAAAAGCCATAGAGAGACTGAGAAAAGATTGAGTTCTGAAAAAAGAGAGAAAAATTAAGTTCTACTTGTCAGGAAAGTACAGAGTTCTCCATGATCTGAGTTTTACTCATCAGCTTGGGAAGACAATGAGAGACTGAGTCCATCCGGAGTTGCACAGGGACCACTGACTCGCTCACCTATCTCTAGTGGGAGATGTCTAACAGTGTACCTGGAGTGTGAGTGGGATTTAAGAGTTCTCCCACTTTTAGCCGGTTCTTACTACTGGCTTTTTTATGTCTCTGTCTGTAATGCGTGAGTGAGCATATGCACGCAGTGTAAAATAAGATTGGAAGTGTGTATTGCACACCGCTGACTCTGCCACCTTTGTGGAGGAATTTGGTTAGGAGGGCTTGTGCAATGCATTGCTGAGTTGTTTTTTTATTGGTGGGACTGGGGTTTGAACTCAGGGCCTCACACTTGCAAGGCAGGTCCTCTACCATTCGAGCCACTCCAGCAGCCCACATTGCTGAGTTTTAAAATAGGATGTACTCGTGTATGGTATAATTTAAAAATAACTGGTCCAGAAAGTTCCTCTTTGGGATTCACAGTAGTGAAGAGAGTCTTTCCTGAAGCTTCGGTCCAGCGTGGGAGACGGACTTTCACCTCATAGTTCAAGCCACACTAAAGCGCCATAAGGAGGGGTAGCCAGGGCAAACTGGAGTGTTTAGTGTAACGGAGAAAAAGTCTGAGATTAAATTAGGGTGCGTCCTCATTCCAGAGGTGTCAAAACACCCATGTCTTAAAGTTACCCTCATTGGCACAGAGGAGAGTGGTTTGAAAAGGGGAGGGTACCCCAGTCCCACGAAAAGGCGGGGGGCGATTAGGTTTTAAATATATTGACATTAAGACTTTGGTGGCTTGCTCCTGTAATCCTAGCTACTTGGGAGGCAGAGATCAGGGAGATCTTGGTTCAAAGCCAGCCCAAGCAAACAGTTTGTGAGATCCTATCCAAAAATACCCAAAGCACACACAGAAAGGACTGGTGGAGTGGCTCAAATGGCAGAGCACCTGCCTAACAAGTGTGAGACCCTGAGTTCAAGTCCCAGTACCATTAAAAAAAAACAAAAAGACCCAGTGAAGGGCTGGGTATGGTGTTTCATGCTTGTAACCCCAGCATTCCGGAGGTTGAGGCCAGCCTGGGCTACCATAGTGAGACCCCATCTCAAAAAATAAACGACCCAAGGAGGTGCTGCTGAACTGCATCACTGCCTTCCCAAGTGGTCTCGTCACTTTGCTTCCCTACCAACAGCAGCAGATGGGGGTCCATAACCCCCCAAGCCCTGGCCTTTGTCGTCTAAGGTCGAACTCTCCGGGTAGGAGAGTCAGGACAAAGCCTTTTCTCATAGGGGACGAGCTGTTCGGTGACCTCTTTTCACGAGGTGCCTGTGCAAGTCCTGTGCCCATTTTCCTTTGTTGTTCTGAATTGACTTCTTGTTGATTTACAGTTTTTTTTTCTTTAATGTATTCTGAATATGAGTCCTGTGCCAGATGGAGGATAGCAAACAGTCTTTCTCACTTTGTAATTTCCCTTTTCGCTTCTTTTTGAGATAGGATTTGAAGTCAAGCCTGGCTTCAGACTGGAGACGGTCCTATCTCACCCTTCCGAGGGCTGGAGCTACAGACATGCACCACCATGTTCTGGCTTTCACTGGCATCTTTACAGTGTTATTTTCCAAAAAACATGATGAAGTCCCTTATTTAGGTCTTTTAAAACATTTCTTCCAGGGACTCTTTAGTTTTCTGTGTGGAAATAAATTTTCATTAGCGTCTCTATTATAAATAGGACCTTCCTTCCTTCCTTCTTTCCTTCCTCCATTCCTCCCTCCCTCCCTCTTTTCCTTCCTCTGCCTTCTCTACAGAAATCCAACTGGTTTTTGACAATTGACTCTGCACCCAGCAGTCTTCCAACCTCACTTAGCTGTAGCTTCTGTTGGTTTTCTGTCAACATAACACCATCGTTTACCGCAGACCTCTCGTCTTCCAGCTCTTACCCCTCTACTGCACTGGCTCGAATCCCCCGCCAGTGAAGAGCCCAAGTCCCGACTGGACTGCAGCAGCCTTGTCTTCCTCTCAGAAGAAAGCTTTCCAATGTTCCACCTTTGTGAAAAACCATCTTTTTTAGATGAAGGAAGTATTCTTCTATTCTTAGTTTTTAGGAATTTTTTTTAAAAATCACACATGGATGTTGAATTTTATTAAATAAATTTCACAAATCTACTGAGAAAATTACCAGATTTATTCTGTTAATATGGTAACTTTGGTTGATTTTTTTAAATGTTAGAATGGCTCTTTTCATTCCTGAATAAACTCATCTTGATCATTTAGCACTCAGTTCAGTTTGTTAATGTTTGAGATTTTTACATCTGTGTTCAAGAGTGAACTGGCCTGTGATTTTCATTTTTCTTCTGGTTTTGGTATTGGGACTGTGTTGGTTGGTCTCATTGCAAGAATAGAACTGGGGATATTTCTCCTTTTTTTTTTTTTTTTTGGTGGGGTATTGTTTAAGATTAGATTTCTTTCTCTCTTTTATTGTGGAACTGAGGTTTGAACTCAGGGCATCGCACTGCTAGGCAGGAACTCTACTACTTGAGCTATCCGCCAGCCACTTTTTAAAAAGTATTTTTAGAATGGTTCTTTAAAAATTACAACTTGAGCTGGGCGCCAGTGGCTCACACCTCTAATTTAGCTGCTCAGAAGGCAGAGATCAGGAGGATTGGGGTTGGAAGCCAGCCCAGGCAAATGGTTCTCGAGACCCTATCTCAGAAAAAAAAAAAAATCACAAAAAAGTTCTGGTGGAGTGACTCAGCAGTAAGACCACCTGCCTAGCAAGCATGAAGACCTGAGTTCAAATCCCCTATCACCAAAAATAAATTACAATTTGCCTTCTGAGCATCTAATTTTTTAAAAAAGTATTAATCTTCTTCCTGGACAGTTCAAGAACCGATCTGAGGATCCATCGGTTCCGTTCATCCTCTTGTGAAATATTTAACTCTACTTCAAACCCTGTGAGACATTTGTGCCTGGTTCTAGACAGTGTTCCTTATAGATCTGTCTGCACACCAACTCATCTTGTTGCCGCTCTCTCTGTCATGCGCGTCTATTTGTCACTTGGGACTGTTCCCCTTCTGCCTAAAACACTGGTATTTCCTGGTGTGAGTCTGTTGGTGAAGGATTGTCTCAGTTTTGCCTGATGTAGTTTGACTACCATTCTTAAAGACATTTTCAGCAAATGTAGAATTTTGGGTGGTGGTTACTTTCTTCAGCACTGAAGATCTCGTCCCATTGTCTTCTGGCCTCAGTTGTTTCTGTTGAGTGAACTGTTCTCCTCTTTCTTTCTCTCCCCCACTTTCCTTCTCCCTATCGGCAGTACCGGGGCTTGAACCCAAGGCCTTGCGCTTGCTAGGCAGGTGCTCTACTTGAGCCACTCTGCCAGACCTCTTAATTACCCTGTTTGGTGTAATTTCTTGAATCCAGGACTTGGTGCCTTCTAGTCAAGGAGCAATCAAGAGACAAACTGTAGAGTAATTCACATGGGGAAATGTTAATGTAAAGAATAATGCTTAATGAAAAACAGCCAGACATGGTGGTGCACACCTGTAATTTCAGTGACCTGGGAGGTAGAGATCAGGAAGATTGAGGTTTGAGGTCAGCCCAGGGAAAAGGTTAGCAAGTCCCCTATCTCAGTCGATAAGCCAGGTGTGGTGGTGTGCAGCTGTGATCCCAGCTATGTGGGAGGCTGTAGGTAGGTAGATCACGGTCCAGGTTACCCCAGGCAAAAGCAAGACACTATCTTAAAACTACCCTAAAAGCAAAAAGGCTTTTTGAACTATGGCTCAAGTGGAGAGTGCTTGCCTAACAAGCGCAAGGCCCTGAGTTCAAATCCCAGTACTGCAAAAAAACAAAACAAAACAAAAAACCCAGAAAACCTATGAAGGTCCAGAGAATGCCAAGGAATGGCCAATGGTGAAGGCCAGCACCCCGAAGGAAACCTTAAAAGGCCCCGTTCCCGAGGCACAGCAGCTGTGTGGGCTGCCTGGACCATATTGGTTCACAGAGCTGGGCAGGCAGGAAACATCCGTTTGAGGTAGGAGTTGGGTGTTGGGAGCCCACCTGGCTTGCAGGGTAGCAAAGGCCTGGGGTGTACAGTACCCATGTCTGGAGGGGGTGGCCAAAGCAAGGTGGCCACCAGGCCAGCACAGGGCCTGCACACTTAAAGGCGCTGGATGCGTTGGCAGAGACAGATGCTGACGGGTGTCTCCGCACACGTACCAGCCACGCGGCCAGAGTAAGGAAAAAGTTAAGAAGCGCCACAGGGGCAGAGGGCCTTCCTTCGGCCCCGTCCTCCAGTGTCTGCTGACAGAACCTGTGTGCTCATTGCAAAGAAGAAACGCTCGCTGCAGAGCGGGTCACGCAGGTGGACCTGCGCACAAGAAGTGAGACTGAAGCCGGGCGCCGGTGGCTCACTCCTGTAATCCCAGCTACTCAGGAGGCAGAGATCAGGAGGATCACAGTTGGAAGCCAGTCCTGGGCAAATAGTTCGAGAGACCCTGTCTTGAAAAAAAGGGCTGATGGAGTGCTCAAGGTGTAGGCGCCGAGTTCAAAGCCCAGTACCGCAAAAAAAAAAAAAAAAAAAAAAGTGAGACTGAAACTGAAAGAGGCAATGTTGGAAAGATTAGGAAAGACCGGCTCTAATTTATTGTTATTATTTTTTTGGTGGGACTGGGGTTTGAACTCAGGATTTTGCACTTACAAGGCAGGCGCTCTACTGCTCGAGCCGCATCTCCAGCCCTTGAAATATAATTGTAGACCGTAAAGCTCACCCATCGTAAGCATCCAACTCAATTATTTTTATAAATTTAGACTTGCACAAACATGACCATCGTCCCCCAGATCTCACATGCCCTGGGGACAGTCACTGTGTCCACTCCCAGGCAGCCATCAATCTACTTTCTGGGAATACGTTAGTCCCTTTCTTTGAGGGCAGTTTGCATAAACGGAATATGCAATATTGTTTTTTCCATCTGGCCTCTTTCACATCCCTTCCTGAGGCTCATCCTTCCTGCAGCCGTGGCAGTTCCTTCCTTTCTGTTGTAGACCTCACGCAAACCCCACGTTTTGTTACTCCGTTCATCAGTGACTGACGTTCAGATCCTTTGCACTTTTTAGACATGGTGAGTTGTGCTCCCACGACCCGTCATGCACACATCGGTCACTCCTGATCTCTCCTGCTGGAATCTCGTCCCCTTTCCTCTGGTCCTCATCTGTACGTACGACCATTCATGCATCATAGACCCACAGCGTCTGTCCTGTCGTCAGCTCTCTAACTCCGTTAGACACAGTCATTGAGTTTTAATATTGGGTAGTGTACTTTTTGGTTTAGGATTTCCATTTGCCTTATCTTGACCAAACACGGTCAGCGTCGTGCTTTCACAGCTACGTATGGCAACCCCTCAGGGCCCAGTTCTCAAGTTGTTCCTGCAGTTCTCTGGTTCACGTGTCTGTGCCTGCTCATTATTTCCCGTCCAGAAGAATTACATACCAGGATGACATTGACGTCCTGCAGTGACACTCTGCCTGGGTTCCTGGCAGGTGCCTAGGGTGCTAGCAATCAGACCCTTCCTCCAGCTTTGGGGTTGGGAAGATTGTAAGCTGGCTTGGTCCATGTGAGGGCCAGTACTTACTGTAAGCCTCCCTTCCACTGGGGTGGTCTCAGCTCAAGGCATGGTGGCGTGAGCGGAGCAGATCACAGGGGTGACCGTGTCTTAGATAAGGGAGACAGGAAGGCATCTTTAAAAGTAAACTAAAGAAACACGGGGAGCAGGCTCCTCTCACCAAGATAACAAAAGGTACCCATAGCGTGAAAGTGGGGGGACTGAAGGCCAGGGCAAGCTGACCAGAGCCTCCTGGAACGTCCAGGTCGGTAAGGATGGGATGACCAGGTGGCCGGTTCAGTGAGAAGTCAACTAGATGACGTCCATCCCAAACATGATTTCGAGGTAGACGAGTGGGACCTAAGCCAGGCAGAGCCCTGTAGCGCTCCTAGACTCCAGCTGTACTCTGGCTTTAGCTTTCCTAAGCCCCTCCCGCGCTGGGAGCTTTGCTGTCCTTTCAGTAAACCTTGCTTTACTCTTCACTCCTGGTTGGCATCTTCAGTCTTTGACTTCACCCAGACACGGACTCAGGATCAACCATCTGGTTTCAGTGAGTTTCTGGCCTCTCTTTTAAAAATCCCCCTCTTGTCAGAAGTGCTGTCCGAGTCTCAGTTGTGAGCTGGAATTGTCAGGTGCCCTTACATCAGTCACGTGGCCCCAAATGTCAGCTCACCTACCTGTTTCTTTGGAATCCTGCCTGTAACCGCATCCCCTTGCCCGCATTCCTGACTCAGGGAGACCCTAAAGCATCTCATTCGGCTTTCTTAGTGGAAGGGGGGCCCTGCTTCATCCTCTGCCCTTACCGTGGCTGATGTTCTTCCTTACACACAATTGTCTAAACTTTGTCCAGGACCACGGAAGGTCCTGTTGGCATCCTTTGGAGTGGTTCTGAATTTATACATTAGCCTGGGCGAAATGGCATCCTGAAGAAAGTTAATCTTCCAGATTCCAACCCACACTAAGTGCACCTCATAATCTATTAAGGTCTTTTTTTTTTTTTCTTTTATAATCGTTTTTAAAGTCTTATTTTTCCTAAAAGGTCTCACATCTTTCAGGGGGCCCAATGGCTAGGAACTGTGATGCCAGCACAAATGAGGTCCTTTAAGAAGTGCACCTGGTGGCAGCGCATAGGAGTGGCTGTTTTCAGCTGATTGTACAGTCAGCCACCCTGACAGGTTTTTTTTCCCTTTCCATGGCCTTGGCTGGAATCTCCAGCATAATGGAGAATAGACAAGGTGGCAGTGGGAGCTCTCCTTGTTTTTGGAAGGCCATCGCAATCAGGTTTAAAGAAGTTTTAAATTTCTAGTTAAGAGTTTTGTTTTTAAAATAAAAATTATGCTGGGTGCCAGGTTCATACCCGTAATCCCAGCTACTCAGGAGGCAGAGATTAGGAGGATGTGGTCCGAAGCCAGTCTAGGCAAATAGCTCGAGAGACCCTATCTTGGAAAAACCCACCACACAAAGGGCTGGTGGAGTGGCTCAGGGTGTAGGCTGAGTTCAAACTCTATACTGGCAAAAATAAAATAAAATAAAATAAAATAAACAAATGAAAATTATAGATAGGTGCTGCATTTTTAATGAAGGCTGCTCTGTGACCATCGAGGTGGCTGCCTGGGCAGGTTCCAGGACCCCGGAGGATATGGAAGTCCTCAGATACTCAAGTCTCTTACACGAAGCGTAATATTTCCATAGAAGCTCTGCAATCCTCTGTACACTTTAAATCGTCTCCGGATTACGTAGAACACCATAAATGATGGGCAAATGGTTGTTTTCCTGTATTGTTTAGGGAGTAACAAGAAAAACATGCACTTTCCCCCAGAATGCTTTTGGTCTGGCTGCTTGGCTCCTTGGACAGCGGTGATGGTGCGTGAGGCTGTGGCGCTCGGGAGGTGGGCCTTGCTGTGCATACAAGCCTGCCAGCGCTCGCTCTTCCCTCACAGCGCCCAGCGCGGGTCCAAGGGGCTGCCGGCCCCTCCACTTGAGTTGTACATGGGCAGCAAGGGACGGGGAGTTTGGAGGGGGCTCAGCAGCTCTCCAGAACCTAGTCCAAATCAACAGGCATCCCTGTCCCGCAGATTCCAGGCGAGGGGCCTGAGAAGTGTAGCCCTTGTGTGCCCAGGAAAGGGAGGTGACAGACCCAGAGTGTGAACGTCTGGCATGTGAGATTCTGGGATGATGGTCCCTTGCTATTTTTAAGACAGGCCCAGCTTGATTTCTAGGTGCTGCTGGTCAGAGTCAAGGTGATTGGTCCGACCTCTCCTGTCCTGCTCTCGTCTGGACTGGTGTTACAAAACAGCCAAGGGGCACCTCCTTTTCAGTGCCGCAGCAGGAGTTGTGTGGTGTGAATAACTCATTCAACCTGTCTGGGCCTGGAGCTTGTGGGTAGATCTCAAATCCCTACGTCAAGTCCAGACGCTGTGGCCCTTGTCCTGCTTGTGACATTTCGATTATGTGACTCTTCAACTACGATGGCTGAGATAAGGCAGTCAGCAGGTGCTTGATGCCCGGACACTGGGAACAGAGAAGGGAGCCACTTACCCAAGGTCCTCTGGTGTGTCAGCTGCAGTCAGGACAGACAGAGCCCTTTGCAGCCAAGGGCCAAATTCTTCCTACTGTTGCCAGGAAGCATGGGACTCCAAAGCCCAAGCCCTGCCTTGCCTGGCTCACAATGGTCCGGGTGAATGCTCACACTGGGGAAATGCTGGGTAGCCACTGGACCCCAGAATTGCAGTCTTGGGCGCCTGGGGGGATGGACTGGGATTACTGTGAGGCCCAAAGGGCTCAGTTCCCTTGGTGCTGCTATGGTCCCCCTGGAGTGGTCATTGACTGAACATGCAGAGTCCCAGCCCTAGGTGGGGCTTTCTGGGAACACAGGTGTTTTGTCCACAACCACAGTGATCTCTGCAGCCCTCAGTCACCAAAGACCAGGGTAGGTGTTGTCAGTGGGTGACCTGCAGCCTTGGGAAGGCTCAGGCCTGAGGCTCACACCTTGTCTGTCAACACCTGGGGGTGTTGGGGACAGCCAAGACTTTTTTTTTTTTTTGTCGTACTGGGGTTTCAACTCAGGGCTTACACCTTGAGCCACTCCCACTCCACCAGCTCTTTTTTTTTGGTGAAGAGCTTTTTTTTTTTAATCTTACAAACTATTTGCCCAGGGTGGCTTTGAACCACGATCCTCCTGATCTCTGCCTCCTGAGTAGCTAGGATTACAGGCGTGAGTCACCATTGTCCAGTTAGATGAGACTCTTGGCACTGCTGGCAGGTGAAGGAGATGGAAGAGGAGGACCTGGGCCGAGAAGTCTCTCTCTGGGGCTCAGGGTTACCACTAGTCATACCGGACGATGGTAGACACCGGAGAGTCCGAGGCATGCATGGCTGAATGACTGGCCTGAGAAGCAACTAGTAAAGGCTAACTGGGCAGGTTGTCACCTGGGATGACATGAGACTTCCTGATGATGCCTAGTCCTTTCTAGGTGCTCAGTAAACAGCTGATGGGTGGTGGAGGGCCTTCTCTACAGTTGAAGCCACTCTAGTCAGATTGTAAGTGTGCCCCTCCCTTTAAGGGGACTGGCTCAGGCTGGCCTTTGGAAGATTGAGGGGAACCCACCTAAAGTGGGGTCTGAGGGGAGACACCCTTCTCCCTGCTGGATACTGACCTCATGGGTCTCTGCCTTTAGGTTCAAAGGAGCAGTGCTGGACTTCCCAGGCTGCCCTGTGGGCAGCTGCAGAGCCCAAAGTCAAGCTAGGGGATTGGGGCAAGGCCTGACCCACTGCCATCCCTCACCTGCTTCAGATGCACATCCTCAGTGCGGTAAGGGTGCTGGGGACAGGAGTCCTAGGCGTGAGGGGGTGACTGGCACATGGGGCTTTGGGAGGATGGTAAAGAACGATGAACAGCTTTCCAGGCTCACTCTGTGTGGAAGAATACAGCCCACCTCAGGGCCAAGAAGGGACTAGAATCCATCGGGCTCCTCACTCACTTGGTCCACAGCGGCACAGGGGCTTGGCTGCTTCCCACATGGCTGGGCCTGAGCCTCAGGGCACTGCCTTAGGGACAGGAGTGATAGAGACCTATAGAAGGCATATTTTGGATACAGTATGGCCTCATGCCATAGTTCTAGAAGCATCCTTTTCACAGGGCCCCAGGGTGAGCACGGGGAAGCTCCTTTATTTGAATGCCTTTGAGACTAAAAACTTGGAGGGAAGGTTTTGGACAGCAGCCAATGCTGGTTGGTGATGGCCACTGCACCAGCCAGAACTACTCAACAGCAGAAGTGGGTCTGGGGACTGAGACCAACTATCCCAGCCTGCAGCCCACCAGGGCGAGGTCACAGGAGATGTGGAGGGTGTGGGGGGAACTAGCAGAAGGAAGATTGGCACACACAGCTTGGATACAGACATGCCATCAGACGGCTGTCTATGTTTATTTTTCTTTCATATAAAAGTTACACATCTGAAACGTCTGCAGGAAGATGCTGCAGGTTAGTTTGGGGGGGTATATTTTACAATGTCACACTGGGGAAGCCGTGGGGCAGTCGGGATGGGAGACATGTCTCAGATAGGAGCTCTGGTCAGACACGTGTGCCTGCCCTGGCCCCGGCTTCACCACCCCTGCAGCGAGGACTGGCTTCTGTAGGGCCCCAGCCATCCACATCACTTGTCTGTCTGTGAAGACTGATTCCCACAACTCTCCCCAGCCCCCCCAAAAAACAGATGAGTTGCAGCCTGGCTGCAGCTGGAGCACTGGGCTCAGCCACGGCCAGAGGCAGGAGGGTGGGGAAGCCTGTCGGCCAATAAGTTAAACACACACATTGCACCTGGCTGTCCTCATGGGGGAGTCTCTGGATCAGATGCTGCCCTGGGCACCTGGCACATCCCACCCACTGCCTGGGCCCTTTGATCAGGCCCCCAAAGGCTCATGGGGGGGTTAAGGGAGGACCTGGGTGCTCTGTGGATGGGCACCTCTGAATCGTGAAGGTGATCCTGTCCCCTGCCATCTGTTCAGCTCATGGACAGCCCCACCTGCAGACTGGAATCTGTCTGCTGCAGGACCAAGGAAGGGTTGGTGATAATGCAGCCCTGGTCTGAGCTACAGATGAAACTGCTGGGGGCCTTAAAAATGGAGGGAGAGTTGACTTGCACATCTCAGGGCCCTGTGTGCCCAGTGACCTCCCATGCACAAGCAGCAGCACTCCCGGAGCTCGGCAAAGGCGAAGACTGAAATGAAAGGACTTACAAAGGAGGGAACAAATGAAACCCACCCCACATGTGACACTGCTCAAAGCTGACTCCACACACACTCCTTAAATAATAAAATGGCAGGTCCCCGGCTGCCAGCAGGACGGCTGCCAGAGGGGCGCTGGTGACAGTCCACAGACCTCCCCTCTATTTAAAGGACAAATAAACATGAAAGAGGAAAACAGCTCAAGTTTTCTTTTCAGTAAAAGCTTCTGAAAGCCCCCCAAGACTCAAAGTGACACTGTTGTTTAAAACCTGTACCCATTCAACAGGTGTTGCTCTCTGCCTTTTCCTCTGCTGTACACACTGGGCTGAGGACGCAGAGCCAGATCCTTTCATCACCTGACCAAGCCCCACACCCAGGAGAGATGAGCGCTCATTCGTGCAAAACAGGGCCAGGAGGCTGGGCTGCTACCTGCAGCGCACCTGGACTCCAGCCTGCCCGTGTGCCTGCCTGCCCATGCTGGTGGCTATGGAGCCAGATGGGCAGGGAGGGTCCAGTGGGCACCTCTGCTTGCCGAGTACCCACAAACCTTGCTCTGGATTGTCAACCTCAGCAGCGAAAATTCAACATGGGAAGGAAGACCTGCCTGGAAGGCGCTTTTGCTAGGCATCAGTCAGCCTCAGCAAGTGCCTCTGCTGTTCTTGTACCCCAGGCTTGCTCAGGACTCTCAAGGGAGAACTGGAGCACTGGTGGAAAGGTGCTAAGAACCTGCTGCCCACTAGGGGTGTGACAAGGTAGGAGGAAGGCTCACTGGATGGAGAGGGACAGGAGATGGAGTTTAAGGCACACAGCAAGCACGGAGGAAGGGGGTGCTGGCCTCTCCCCAGGACAGCAAGTTCTTCCCCCTTCCACTCTCTGTATCAGCTCTCAAGAGCTCAGCCTTGCCCAGCTCAGCAATTAGTGTCTCTATGATGACAAGCTTTTCCCTCCGTCTCCTCTTCCCTGCCCCCACAGCGTGTGCCAGGGGAGTGGAAGGAGCAACAAGACAGCAGACACTGCTGTTGCTCTAGGTCCAGCACGAGGACCTGTGGGGCTCTACAGAGTGGGACAGGTCTGAAGCTAGCACTGTGATGAGGAGCACCAGCTCAACTGCTGGACACCACCTGTCATAGCTCTTAGGCCAGGCAAAATGCATGCCCCATCCCCATTTAAAAAGCAGGGAGTAGAGAGCAAAAAGCACCTGCCCCCCCCCCCCCCTGCCTCCTGTCCCTCAGCTACATCTCCCTGGCTCCAGGCGTCACCTGTGGATCACCAGGCCTCCACTCCTCTGTCACTTTGCGAGGCTCAGAGAGCCTCCAGCTTGGGGAGGGCCAGGGTCTGCCCTACTCTGGTCTGCTGTTGAGGTCTCTCCCACTCCCAGGCTGGAGGAGAGAGGGTAGGAGAACAGAAGGGAGTGTGGAAGTGAAAGCAGAAAACAAAACCAGACCAGGGGACCAGGGTTCACAAGTCAGTACTGAGGCCTGCCTGCTGGCTTGCTGTGCGCCCTGGGGCTGTGCCACAGGGCGGGAGGCAGGGAGCTGCCAGAAGGCTCGGGCTCTGCCTGTACAGACGGGCCCATGGATGGGCTGTGAAGCCAGGATACTGCAGCCTGCCTGCTGGTCCAAAGTCCTCTCTGGGCCTCTTGAGTGTTTGCCTCATGCTTAAGTGCTGCTCCTAGGTCTTCTCTTCCCGGTCTGTTTTTCTCCTTGTGATGTTCCTGGGCTTAATTTTCAGAGAGAGTTCCCATAGGGCCTCCTCGGCTAGATGGTCACTGAAGTCATTGAAGAAGTTTATGATGTCGTCATTTCTCCGGATGTCGTAATGCCTGATGGTGAGGAGGGCAGTCAGAGAGAGAAGGCTGACCAATCTGATGGCTATAACCTCTCAGAGGGCACCACAAAGACTGTCCCACTGCCTGGACAGTGAACTGCATAGCAAAGGTCACTGCCATCCCATCTGACAGAGGTCCCAACATGCAGCACCACAGCACTGGAGTGTGAGTGGCCTATGTTCTCCCCGTCCCCAAGCAATACCTGTCAAGGGCTCCCCCAGGGCAACTAAGAAGTCTGGTTCCCCTCTGGGGTGCCCTGGGCAGATTGGTCCCGGGCACAATGATCTCTGGGGCTACCCTGGGTGAGCTCTGATGCCCTAGCCTGCTGCTGGTTACCCTGGAGCCAGGAAGGCCAAGGCTTTCAGTCTCCTTGGGGCCAGAAGGGCACCCTGCTGGGCAGGGATCTGGGCACCTTCCCATACCGTGCTGAGGAAACCCGGGAGGAGTGCTTCTGACCCAGGTCCCTCCCTGAGGCGGGCACAGCACTCACGCCTGTTGGAAGCACCGCATGCTGTCCAGGATGTTGAACTGCTGCCACCGCTTGGAGAAGTTCACCTTCCCGTCGATGTAGTCTGGGTTTCCTAGATGAACAAAGGTCAGGTCCTGCAGGATCAGACCCCTAGGGGATGAAGGAAGAAGCCGGTTGCCACACTGGCCACCCACTCAGGAGGTGGCCGGTTCATTGTGAGGGCTTCAGCACCAGGACTGGCCAGCAGCTGACGATGACCTCGGCCTGAGCCAAGCAGCTGCCCAGCCCTGCAGCAACCAGAGAGCAGGTCTAGGAGCCTCGTACTCCTGATGTGAATGCCCCTTGAGCTCTGGTCATGACTGCCCTGGGTCCCTCAGCCAGCACCTGCCCTGTCCAGGCACCATGTGTGGGCACAGCTGTGGATCACTAAGAAATTATCAAATGGAAAGTAAAACAGAAACCTTCAACTGGACGGAGGAGACAGAGACCATTTATTAACAGAGCACAGGGAGCTGGAGGGCAGATAAAGAAAGGCTTGGCCTGAGGACCCAGACCGTGTCCTTCGGGCCAGTGTATGAGCACTCTGTGAGGACAAGAGGCTGAGCAAAGAGGGAGTCATGGCTGCGAGATCTGTGCCTTAGAAGGTGAAGGTCCCAAGGAGGGTCCTTTGCCCCTCTAGCCCCAGGGCGCTGCTGGGTCTTTGGCCCCTTTTGGAGATTCCCCAATACCCACTAGTATCTTTTTAAAAAAGGCTTCCTGTGTAGCTGGGATGACAGGCATGTGCCATAACACCCAGCTTTTATTGGTTGAGATGGGGTCTTGAGAGAACTTTTTGCCCAGGTTAGCCTCAGACTGCAATCCTCCTGACCTCTGCCTTCTGAGTAGCTAGGGTAAATTACAGGCATGAGCCACTGGTGCCTGACTTCCCACTAGTATGTTATTAGAAACTCTGATGAGTGCCCACAGCCCCCTTTCTAAACTTCTTTTCCCGAAGTGCTTTCCAGGCTTGTGGGGTGACTCCACTTGGAGCCTCAGGCCACTGTGACATGCAGCCGGGCTTGAGGCCTTGGGAGTTGCCATGTGAAGGGAAGAGAAGCCTGCCTGCATATACTGGGTTGCATCCACGAAGGAAAGGACTTGGCTTGATCTTTCTCCTCTGCTGCACTGGGACTCAGGAGCACATTTATTACCATTACTTTCATTTTGGATGGAATCGGGATTTGAACTCAGGGCTTCATGCTTGCGACTACTGCTTGAGCCACACCTCCAGTCCACTTTGCTGTTGATATTTTGGAGACGGGGTCTAGAGAACTATTTATCTGGGTGGCCTTGAACCATGATCCTCCCAATCTCTGCCTCCCAAGTGGCTAGGATTATAGGTGTGAGCCACCAGCACCTGGTAGGAGCACATTTTTAAGTTCATGGTAAAATAGAACAGACACAGCCATGGGGACCCATCAGTGAGGACCTAGCTGGAGAGCCCGGCACATCTTCCTGGAGAAGTAGGAGGCATGCCACTCACAGGTATGGGATGCACGGGGGCTCCACCTCCGAGAGTGCAGCCCGGTAGGCTCGGAAGGAGGATGAGCTGTCAATCAGTGTACAGTACTCGGCCAGGCCCTGCAGGACAGAGGAGGTTAGTGAGTGCCAAGATGACGTCAGGTGCCCATAATATGCGAATAAGTCAGACTAGGCCCCGAAAGGACTCAGTCCCTTTTCACTTGGTGTCAATCATGACCCTGGCGACAAGGAGACCTCAGGTCTTTTTGTGGAAAATGCCCACTGGGTGATGTGAGGTCACATCCTCAGGGAGAAGCTTGCTCCCATGCTCACTCAGCACCTTGCCCCTTTACTTTAGCACATACCTAGAAGAAACCCACTCAAAAGCAGCCCCCTTCAGCAGGATGGGGTGTAGGAAGGTCCTAGCAGGTGAATCTAGGACCCAGGTGCAAGTTTGCAGCAATGACAGGCAGCCAGACACCCAGATGTGACAACTCCAGAACTAAGTACAAAGGCCTTGGGAGCCAGTAATGGGGCCTAGAGGCAGGACTGAGATGGGAGAGGGTAGTTGTCCTGTCACAGACGTTGGTGGTAGACAGGGACCCACATCTGGTCTTGCTCCAGCTTGTTTCTCCTTCCCACCCAAGGGCCTCCTGCTCAGCCTTTCTGCCCACCTCTGAGGTCTGCCTCTGCCACTCTAGTCTGCGGATGGGTGCCGAATCCAGTGCTGAGAGGATGGCCAGGTAGGAGTTGAAGTTATTCAGCTTCCGCAGGTGCTGCAGAGAGAGGCGGACGTGAGGGACAGTACAGAGCTATGGGCTCCGACTAACCCAGGTGGGGCTGGAGGGGCTTGGGGGCTGGGCCACTGCTACCTTCATAATCTTGATGAACTTCAAGAGCAGCCGCTCCCTGTCCTGGGCCTTCTCCTGCAGCATGATTATGGACCGGACCCTGCGGAATAAGGGACAGAGAAGCAGCAGCTGAGCCAACTGTCCCCTTGCAGCCCGGTGGTTCTGGGGGAGATGGGAAGTGCATGACCCCTGCACCAGCCAGCCACGAGCTCACACCCACCAAAGTCCATGACTCAGAGGCCCAGGCACACCCTGGTCTCTGCTCTCAGGGGGCTCCCAGTGTCCCTGGGGTCAGAACAGGGGCCTCAGCTTCTGGAATGGAGGCCTGGGAGGTTCCTGGCAGGGAAAGTCCTCATGTGGCCTCAGGCCAGGCCCAGGGAGGCCAGCTCGCAACTGAGTTAGGGGCCACTTATGCCAGCCAAGAGGGAGGGAACTGCTCAGAAACTTGGCAGCAATCACAGTCAAAACCAAAGTTCAGCCTCACTTGAACCTTGGGGACCTCACAGTGGCCTCCACTCCGATGGTTCACAGGGTCACTACTACGGGTACTTGGAGGAGTGGCCACATTGTGCTACCTCCACCCTGCAAAGGTGCCTGTGGCAGGGACGTCTTGGAGGCTATGGCTCCAAAGGGAACTCTGCACCTCAGGTCAGTCAGGCCTTGTGGGGAGTGCCCCACAACCTCCGGCACCCAGCAGGGGCCACGTGTGCTGGGAGGCCAGGCTTGGGCATCCGTGCAGTTTCTGTCTGCTCTAGAAACCACCATGCCCTACGTTGAACATCAGGTGGCTACTGCAGGGAAGTCCTTGAGGGGAACCGAATCCTGAGCAGTTCCCAGAGCATTTAAAAATACCAGACATTGCAGGGCATGGTGGCCATGCCTGGAATCTCAGCTACTCGGGAAGTAGAAGAAAGAGAAGCCTGAGGTTGTGACCAGTCCAGGCAAAGTTAGCAAGACCCTGTCTCAAAAAGAAAGTAAGAAATAGGAGGACTGGGGATGTGGCTCAAGTGGTAAAACCCTTGCCTGGCCCTCGGTTCAGTCCCCAGTACAAAAGATGGTGAGCTTGAAGGGTGGGGCCTGCTATAGCAGGAGGGGCATCCCTGCCCAGTTCTGACTGGTCTTGCAAGCTGAGAGTCTGTAGTACTTTGAGTGACATCTTGAAAAGGCAACACATGTGGGCTACAAGCTTTAAGAATTAAAGGACAGTTGGGCACCGGTGGCTCACACCTATCCTAGCAGCGATCAGGAGGATCACAATTTGAGGCCAGCCAGGGCAAATAGTTTGTGAGACCCCATCTGGAAAATATCCACCACAAAAAAGGGCCGGTGGAGTGGTTCAAGGTGTAGGCCCTGACTTTAAACCCCAGTACCACAAAAAAAAAAAAAAGAATTAAGGGACAGCAAGATAGTAGTGTCTTATGCCTGTAATCCTAGCTATTTGGGAGGCTGAGATTGGGAGGACCGCAGTTTGAGGCCAACCCAGGAAAAATAATTCACAAGACCCCATCTCCAAAATAACCAGAACAAAATAGACTGGAGGTGTGGCTCAAGTGGTAGAGTGCCTGCTTGGCAAGTGTGAAGTTCTGAGTTCAAATCCCAGTCCTACCTCTCTCCCACCAAAGAAAAAGAATTAAAGGACAGAAGTATTAACAGGTCCCCCTTCTTTGCTAACTGATCTGTCAGGCAGAGCTGGAATGAGCACCAGCCCTGATGGCTGCTGGTGGCAGTCTGGCAGGAAAGACGGGCAATGATCAGTGCAGGATGGCACCCTTGATGTCTCCTCCCTGGCCACTATCAACTGCAGGTGGCCAGTCCCTGCCCTTTCTCTCTCTGCTGTTCATTGCTGAAGGTTAGTGCTCATAGATACCATTCAAGCTCCCTTCAGAGGAAGGCTGAACCCACCCGGTGTGCCACCACCCAGAGAAGCAGGGTGGTGCTGCGGCCCCTTCTTACCAGTAGGACATGTTGTTGAAGTGCTCTGTGAACTGGGTCAGGTTGGGGCTCTTCTCCTCGTTCTGCTCTTTGGCCCAAAGTAAAACCTCAGGAATCTATAAGAGGAAATAGAGCAGACAGCACTGATGCTCCAGCTCCCTGGGACACACAGCTGCCTTTCCATATTAGGCCACTCAACACATACCTCTATCTTATAGAAGAGCTCAGCATCCAGCAGTGTCAGCTGCTCGGCTATTTCGTGGCTGTGGAAGTCATGCAGGGTCCCCGGCCTAGAAGAGAGAGGCACAAGAAGTATGGCTGAAGATGGGCAATGAGCTTTAGGTAGCCAGGATGACTGACTGCAGGGCGCTCTGCTGCCCCAGAAGCAGGAAACTGAGCCCTGTTGTGAGCTCACAGTACAGATGCTGGAGGTTTTGCTGAGCCCCCTTCCAGGTGGCTGGTAAGAACACAGCCAGGACCTCATGAATACATGATAATGCTCACAATGGAGCATGTCAATATTGACAGCCAGAACGGACACCAACCCTCGGGCTGGGGCAGAGAGAGGGGCAGGTTCTCAGAAAGGTCAGGACAGTGCAGGAGCTAACATCTGCCATATCAGAGCTGGGAGACAGACTGGAGCTGACCACAGCTGGGAGCACAACTCAATCATCTCCTGTCTGTTCAGCTCAGCAGCTGGGGAAGGGGGTAAAATGAGGAAAGTCGGACAGAAAGGTGGCTAGCAGGCACAGCTCTTGCCCAAGTGGCAGAGGCTGGCTCCTCACCTGGCTGCAACGCCCCTGGCTGCCAGAGGCTGGTCGGAGTTGGCACACCTGAGCAACTTCTTCTGGTTCACCTTGTCCAAGATGTTCTTACGGAGCACACGGGCCAGGCTAAGCTCTCCACTGCACACCAGGCGGAAGACCAGCTCCATCAGCAGCTTCAAGATCTCTTCTGTCAACTCCACTAGGCTAAAGGGCCAAGGGCATGGGGTGAAGGGCAGGCCAGGAGAGCCCACCTGAGGACCCAGTGTGCACAGCAGCATCAGCAGAGCTGGGGCCTCCCAGGGGAAGAGAGTTACACCAAATCCAGGGCACTGCCCACATCTGGGAGTAGCCTTTCTAGCAACAGGTCTCGTCATTATTCAGCACATGCTTGGCACTACCAAGCACCAGGACTACGTGGGGACTCGGCCACAGAGACAAACCCCACACCAGCCCTGCCATGGAGGAGCTCCCGGTGTCACAGGGTAGATGACTAAAAGATGCCTCTTACGTCCCCGCTGAGCCCTCTGTGTCCACCATTCCCTAGGTGATCACCCTGACTCTGCATGCCTAGGAAAGGTGCTCTTGTTACATATGGACATGGCAGGGGCTAAGGCAGAGGTCACCCCTGCCACCTCCCAGTCTCCACTGGGCCCCCACTGTTGCTACAAGCATGACTCACTATGGCCAAGTCCTAAGATACTGGGGGTCGGGGGAGGGGGGACAGGGCAGGGCACTCCTGAGGACCCAAGATGGATCCCCCAAGGAAGGCCAGGGCCTAATACCTCACCCTGGCATACAGGGTCATTCTTTCAAAGGGCTACGTAATAAAGCAGGAAAGAGCCCCGTTCAGAACTGGCAAGGAAGCCTACAACACCCTTGTGTCGTGGTTTGCCAGTGGCCTGCTGAGCTGCCCTCCCCCAACTCCCTGAGAAGCACTCACCAGAGCTCATCCACCACCCGCACCAACACGAAGAATGTGTTCTTGCTGACGCGCTTCTTGAACGTGTCGGCAAAGGGAGAGAACTTCTCGTATGTGGCACATGGGTTAAAGAAACAGCCGTAATGTGGGTTGATGTGTGGAGTGCTGGCTTTAAGCTACTGCTTTCTGAGTACTTTCCATGTGCCAGGAACACTGTGAATGAGGCATCAGTGTCTAGAAGCAAACGCTGGCCCTGAGCACAGTGGCAGCACTGTAAAGGCAGAGTCAAGCCCAGGCCACTGACCCTGAGGACTGCTTCCAACTGCTACTTATCCTTGTCTGCAGGATAGCCCTATGCTATCCAGGTCTGCCCTCAGGGTCTGACCTGAGACGCTAGGCGAGTGCCAACATGCTGAGGGGCTACAATATTGAGGTCCAGATAGAGAAAGGCGTCCGCAACCACACACTCTAGAACCTCAGGTCCCCAGGAGGTGCACAGGCCCGAAGGGTCTTCCTTTTCTCTTCCCACAAGCTTCTAAAACCCTATGACTGTCTCTCTGGCCACACAGCCGGCTTTGCCTTGATGCTCCTAGGAAACCCTTGCCTCTGAAAGCTGCTCTCCCTCCACAGATCAGCACACTCCACCTGTGGTCCTTGGCCCCACAGCAACACCGGATCCTCTCTCTAATCCCCCGAAGCTGATGCCTGCCTCAGAGACTGTGGTTTCCTGCCACTCTTGGAATTCCCCACTGACTGACTCCTTAGGTTCCTCCCGACTCCATAATGGTCCATGACCTTCTTGTCATGGTGTTCAGGGGGAAGTTGTGCCTTGGACAGTCCACATGGCTCCCAGTGCAGTGCTCACTGGCCAGCTGTGCCAGGCTCTTAAGAGGGTGACGTTTCTATGAACATGCCTGTAGTAGCCAGGGTGTGGTGGGGGAGTGCTGAGAACCTGAGTTCTGATTGTAGAGAGGCAAGCTGCTATGCAGATCAGTTACTTCAGTTCACTAAGCCTGGGTTTCCTTGATTACATGATAGGAAATGACAGACTAGCAGCTCACAGGGCATGGTAATTATATACATAAAAATGGTCTCATAGTCAAGTGAGATCCCACAAGCAAATACACCTCAGGCTTGACTAAGTGTGTTTCTGACAGGTTTGTGTGACAGCCTTTCCTTGGGCCAGGCCTCCAGCAGGTACTCTGAGTAACATGTGAGGTTACGGGGGAAGCCAGACTCTGCAAACGGGAAATGTCACATCTATCTTGATAGACTGGGGTTGGTCTGGGTGAGGGGAGGTCTAGAGGGGGACCCTGATGCTGGAACAGAGGGCTCAGGGCATGCAGGAGGGATCAGGACTTTTTGCCTGATGGACAGGAGCTGCCCAGCAGATGGCAGTCACACACCATGTGGCTGAGACATGGCCTTCTGGAGCAGTAACTCAGGGAGACTGGCAGGCTTGGGCGTGAGGTGGCAGTGGGCAGCAGGTCCTTCCTTCCAAGCCCCCAGGGTCTTCCTCCACCACTACTGCAGGCAGTGAAATTTCCCAAAGATGAGGCTATGGGGCCGATATGGGACAGCTGAAGCCAGCTGTGGACGAGGCGCAGCTTCCCCACAGGGTCAGCCGCAGGTAGAGGAGATGGGCTACCGAATCTCACTTCCCTGGGGCTCAGTGTGGAGAACCTGCAGGTACCAACCTCACGGGGTGGCCCCATAACCCTCTCTCCCCCACTCCAGTGTGCTTGGATCTTTCTCAGTCTTTCCCAGAACCACCCAGTGACCCACACTGCGATCTGGCAGCACAGCTGGACTGTTCTAGCCACTCCATGTCATTTCACTCAGCTCTTCACAGGCAAGGAGTGTGAGGGTCAGAGCCATGAATGCTAGGACACAGTCAAGTGGTGTGAGAACTGCCTCGTGGGCTCTAGGCAGGAAGGATATCGGTACTGCAGCTTCTTGATGAGCTCCTCGGGGCTGATGAAGGTCCTGTAGGTGGTCAGGAAGGCCTCGCAGTATAGCACCAGATCTGCAGGGGAGCAAGAGTGCACAGCAGAGTCCTCAGAACTTCAACTGATAAATGATGCCTGTCTCACCAAGGGACAGAGCATGGAGCACACCTGCCCTGGGAAGGGCTGCCACTAGAGACTCACTGACTCAGAGACAGGACAGAGAGAAGACAATTACTTCAAACTCCTCAGTGGGGTCTTTTTTAAAATTTTATTTTTATTTAGGTACTGAGATTGAGCCCAGGGCGTCCCACTGAGCCATGCCTTCAATTCTTTTGTTTTTGAGATAAGGTCTCTCTTAACTTTGTCCGTGCTGGCCTTAAATTTGTGATCCTTCTGCCTCTGCCTTCCAAGTAGCTGGGACTAGAGATATGAAGCATCATGCCTGGCTAGCAGATCTTGAAGCCACATTAGAGGTAGCACTTTTAGATGACAGGGGCCAGTAACTCAAAAATTGGGTGAAATTCCTGTTGAGTTCTGACAAGAGGCTGAAGAGACTCAGCTTGGTCAGCTGCTGGGATGCCCCTGTAGGCATTTTTGGGTGGTCAGCTATGAGGGGCACAGCTCCAGCAGCTGTTTGGAGGGATTGGTGCCAGCCAGGGACTCCAGCCTCTTTAAAGTCCTGACAATCTTATTTATTTTCTCTGTGATCTTTCTGATGCTAAAGATTTGCAGGATGCTGCCTGAAACAAAGGCATAGGCCAGCTCGGGGGCCACTGTGCTGCCCTGCGCTGCAGCCGGGGATGTCTTGCTCCATGGCTGTGCCCCTCTCCAAGGGCTGGACGTGCACAGTGCTATTTGAGCTTTGCTTTCTGGGCACAGATTAACTTCCCCACTTCCTCTTGCATTTGTTGGGTGGAAGAGCCTCAAGGAAGCCCCTGGCTCCAATGTGTGGACCTTTATTCCATGCTCCCTGAGGCCATGCAGGGAGCACCCAACACTTGCTGTTTTACTTGGGCTGTGCCGGGTCCGGTCTCCTGCACTGAGCTCATTCCTGGACTCCAACCGCCACCTCACAGTCACACCTTGGTAGGGATGGGGCCAGCACATGCCAATGCCTGCTTCTGAAAGAATGGGTCTGAATGCACACGTCACTGTGGGGGAGGACCACTGCCAGTGGTGTGTCCCAGGTGTGCTGGTGAGCAATGGCCACACTCTGCACCATGTCCTTCAATGCCTAGCGCAACCCCACCAGGGCAGGGACCGTTGTATCCCAATTGAAAGATGAGGAACCCAGGCACAAGGCCATACCACCTGCAAACAGTGAGATGGGGCTCATGCCTAGGTCTGCGGGTGGAGCGAGAGAAAGCTAGGTTACTTCTGAACCTAACTGGAGGCGACGGGAGATGCAGAAAGGATAAAAGATAGACAAACATGCATAACGTTGGGATCAAGTGTGCTGGGTGCTCGGATGGAGACGCACAACAGCCTTGTTACTTCTTTTCTCTATTATTCTCTTCATTTACTTTGCTTCTTTTTCTTCTCTATTCTTTAAGGCCTTACTTCTAAAGTCTTTCTTTAAAACCTTGCTTCTTTTCTATTCTTTAAAGTCTCTTTCCTTAGACTTGCTCTGTCCCATGTTTTCTCTTTAGCTTTCTTAAAGTTTTGGTGTTCAGACTTGCAGACAACAGTAGTGCATCTAAAAACTGCATTCGCATAACTCTTAAAGGCTCGGTGCTCAGACTTGCACTGTCCCATGTTCTCTTTAGCTTTTCTTTAGCTTAGCTTTTCTAAAGCCTATGTATAAAGTTCTCGGTGCAGACTTGCACTGACCCATGTTCCCTTTAATCTCTCATATAACTCAGCAGCAGCAGCAGCAGTCAGCTATGCCATTCAGCAAGCAGCCCACCAATAAAAACCCATCAATCCCCTTCCCTCTAGTGGTAGGGAGCAACAGTTGTGGGGGGGGGCGATATTGTAACAAGAGAAACCTCCTCTCTACTTCTCTGAATGTAAACAGCTTAGGAAAAGCAGCTGTGCTGCATTTTGCACTTTGCTCTCTTCTGAGGCTGGGGCTATGCCAAACTCACCCTGCCAATTATTGGGCACAGCTGTACTTATGTCAAATTCTCATAGGCTTCTCATGATCCGCTCCCCACTTGTGGACCCCACAGCTCTTAGCCATTTGCTGGCCTAGGGCTGTGGTAAATGGGGTGTCACCTGGTTTCTGGGTGGGAGCCATGTTTGCATGGCTTTTTTTGTTAAGAACCCTTTGTCCTCTCCCATGTTTCTTCTGACCAGGGTGGACCCTAGTGTCCTCCTGAGGAATGAGAGGCCTGGCACACATGGTTCCTGAGGAAGTGGCAGGATTCAGGTCTAAGACCACACTCGCCCATGCAGCTCTGACAAGCATCACCTGAGAAGAGCCATGTGGAGACAAGTGCCTCCTTGCCTGCCTCCTCCCCAACTGAGCCCTTCTTGGCATGGGGTCCCAACGTCTCTGAACCACACAGCCTCTGAAGTCATCAATGCTACTAGTGCAGGAGACCACCTGTCCTTTCTAGAGTGGCCCATAGCCTCTGTCCCAGGCACAAACAACCCTGGGTCTACAGGGTTTCCCAATCATTCCACTACAAGAAATGAGGTGGAAGCTCCAGCTGAGCTATCTACCTCTCAACAGGTCAGTGGGCACAGGCCAGAAAGCTCTAGGATCTCTGCCTGCAGTGCCTTCTGGCCTGGCCACAGATGGCAGGATGGGGGAGTCACCCTACAAGGGTGAGACCAGAGGAGAATGGACTGTGGAAAAGCCAAGCAAGTCCATGCTTGAGGTGATGCTGATGTCCGATGAGCACCGCCCGCATTAGTGACCCCACACACTGCCAGCTGAGGCCCAGGAGGGAAGGACTGCATGAACACTGAACCTATGGTGGACTTGGACTCCAAGTGTCCAGGACTGGGTGGCACCCTGGCCAGGAGAAACATGGGAGAGGTGAGTTTGTGCAAGTCATTTCTTCCTTCCTGTTTTTCAAGTTTTCTGCCAGGTAAACATTTTGCATAATTCAGAAATTCCCAGATCATTCTGTGGAATACACTTGAGGAAATCCGTGGAAACACAGCAATGGGGTTGTTTATAAAAACAAAATTGGTTCACTTAGGATATCAAGACTCTGGGGAGTGTATACAAACTGTCAGTGACTGTCCTGTCCAAGGGCTGTCTGCATAAAGACTGGGGGCATCACCACCCTACAGTGAGGGAGGACACACTCAGTGGGCTGGCTTCAAACAGGGTCACCATCTCCAGAGGTCACTTTCCCCACTCTGACCCACTGGCAACAGGCATGCAATTCAGACCGGCTCAGGGTGGCTGCCAAGAGGAGATGGCAGCACAGTGAGGCCATGAGACATCTGTGGCAGGATGCAAGGCTGCTGTGGGCTGCCTTACCTTTTCTATCTGTCTCAGTAGCATGGACCAGTAAGATGTCCCCTGACCCTCCGCGCACATCTGGCCCATCATCTCCCTGGAGTGAAAACAGCAAAGAAGGGAATGAGGTAGGGCTGAGGTGACAGACACTGTGCTGCAGGGACCCCAAGTTCTCCTCAATTTGCTCTCCTTAGCCAGGTGAGCCTCTGGCTCAGTCTGCTTGGGAGACTGGCCTAGGTTGGAACCTGCCAGGAAATTGGATGCCCTGGAGCTACCCAGACACTGGGCACCAGAGCACATTACCTTCAGGGAAAGATGGTATCATAACACCCCACCCCTGGCTCACAGATCCACTGACCAGAGACCAGGTGGGCATCTTTACCCTGAACTGTTGGGTTCCAGAGGAGGCAGGCAGGCACCCCAGCCACCCCCAAGAAGCCTGTGAAGGCACCGGGACAATTTTCAAGCATGGTCATGTTCCCAGAACTGTGGCGAGCTGCCCTACATCTAAGTCCATTCCTCCAGGTGGAAGTAGAGCCATCTGTAGTGGTACACACCACAGGTTCTTCTAGGGAATCCCATGTCAAGGAGCAAAAAGTTTCACAAAAATGTTCAATGACATCTGATGCTACCTATGTGACCATTGAATCCTGTATGCCAGCATCATTTCCCTGGGGCAAATAGGCTTCAACCACTTGGCCTAGAGCCAAGAAGAGCTCCAGTGGAGCCAGGAAGCGAAGCCAGTCCCAACATCACCAGCCTCAAGCTCTGTAGCCCTGCAGGAGATAGAACCAACACACTATGACGCCTTCTGCCTTTGAGCCCTCTCAGGGCTTTGGTGTTTTTACCCTGACTCCAGAGTCCTGAGTGTGTTCTGGGTTTCCCAGTAGGGACTGGAGTAGCTATGTCCATAACCTGATTTTTGGGAAGAAATTTAGCACTTGTCACAGTCTCTGCAGAAAGTCCCAGCTTTCTGAGCAACAACCCCACCAACCTGCCTGCTGCCTAATGGCATAAGGCATAAATAACATCTTGGTGGAACTATGCAGGCTAACTTCTTGTCCTGTGTCTGGGTGTAACAGTCATCAGATTGCAAAACTGCACATGGCAGCTCCTCAGGGAGTCAAGGCTGCTCATGAAGCCAACCCTCCATATTTCCAGAAGGGCATGGCAGAAGGGAGAGGTGGGACTCTCTGGGCCCAGCTTCCTCCTCTATGGTGACAGGCCTGCGTGTTGTTTTAACCAGCAGGGCTCTGCAGACAAAGCACAGCTCAGAGGCAGCCACGGAGTCTAGGCCTGAGTTTTCTTAATATGCAGAGGCTGAATGATGTCTCATGTGTGGCTATGGGCTTCCTGCAAACCTTACTCACTGCACCCCTGGAAGTGCTGTCACAGGGGCTTAGGGAGGCATTGCAAGACCCAAGACCACTTTCTAGAAGCAGCAAGAAAGGGAATAGCACACTTTTTCCTGGAACCCATCCCTGTCAAGAGCCTGAGAGCCCCAGGGTCCATGCTGTGATCTTTCTTCTAGGAACACCCCAAGTCACACTCTCTTCAATCCCACTCACTCTCCCTGTGTGGAACTAATATAAACTCTAGACCTGTGGAGTCCTCACCTCTTGCTTGAGTGTCAGTCTGGCCATAATTTCATTGTGGTCAATGAGAGACAGCTCATCCACTTCCTCTTCTGACTGAGCCAACTCCAGAGCATCTGGTGACTTTGGGGCCCTGGAGGGAGAAGTGGTTGGTGGTGTAAGCATCAAACAGGCCCCAGGTATCCTGATACCCAGAGGCCAAGGCAGTGCATGGCATTACAACTACTTCCAGACAAGTTCACCCCGCAGCTACACTAGGAAGCCAGAGTGGTGGGCAGGGCCAGGACATGGACTAGACTCCTAGCTCTGCTATTGATCAGCTGTATGGCTAGGGGACATTTCCTGTACTTTTTCTGGATTCTCATCTGCAAATGGAAGGAGCTAAGCTGGAGACTGGAAAGGATCTGCTGGGCTACTGGTGTGAGTAATGGTTTCAGTCATGCTGTATCCAGCCCCACCAGATACATCAGCATTCAGGGAAAAGGGCGAGCAGGGTAGCAGAAAGCACTGCTTGGGGTCATGCTCCAAGTCCCTCTGATGGTCAAACCTCTGTTGAACCCTTTGCTCAGCAATAAGAGCTATGATCAAGCAGACATGTCCACTGTCCCCAGGAGCTCAGTGTTTAAAAAAAGTAGTCACAATAGTAGTAGTCACAAGATGGAAAGCACAGAAGGTGTGAGGAGTGTGAGCGAGGGGCTTGACTTGAGGTTGGGGAAGGGCCCTGGGAGGGACTGATAGGCCAAGGCTTTAAGTACTGAGAAGCCAAAGGACGGGGAGGGAGAACAGCTAAGGGCAGCTGGGAAGGGCAGAAGTGGGTCTACAGATAGCTGGCTGCCCACAGTGCTTTCTCACACATTCAGCACTGCTACGTTCCTATGAGGCACTCGTTGGCTTTGTGATCACAGATTACATTTTTAACACTAATTACCTGAGAGGTAAAAATATGTGCCTTTAGGGAGAACCAATGGGCCCAAGCAAATGCTCCAGGGCCTGGGAAGAGCCACTCTGCTGAGGCTGCAGCAATGTCCAGCCTGACCATGGCCTTTGTGGAATGAACACATCTTAGTGACTTTCTGACTGTCACCACGCTCATCTTCCAGCTCTTTCACAAGAACCATCTGAACTTTGAAAATGACACTTGGGGTCCAGTGAAGCAGGTGACAGAACCCACAGCTGCTTTTGCTTGACACACACAGACCTCTGCTGGTAGGTGTCAGATTAAAAAATCTAGCATTCCTTGGGGACCTTGCATCTGGGGACAATAACCAGACAGACTTCATGAGGACAGTGCCCTACAGTACCCACAAGGCAGGCTGGTCAGGTGGCTTTTCAGCAGGTGACAGAGCTGCTTTCTCAGATCTCTTTCTCTTGGCATCGTTTACAGCCTCTTCACTTGCTCATACTGAGGCCGGACAATGACCAATGGGCCCCGCTTTGCTCTACAAGATCATCCAGGGCCTCAGAGGAGGCTGGCCCTTGACTTGAAGGGGGAAGAAAGGCTTGAACAGGTAGAACATCTCATATGAAGGTGACACCAACATACAACTGCAGGGGATGCCCGCTGGCAGCTCTGTCACGCCCTCTGTAAGTATGCATCTCCAAGCCTGGGGCAGGTTTGACTTGTGCTAACCCTGAAAACGTTAACACGCGAGTAAAGAAGTAACAACTCAATGCACTCCTGGACTCTTTTTTTTTGCTGGCACTAGGGCTGGAACTCAGGACTTTGTGCTTACAAGGCAGGTGCTCTACCACTGAGCCACACTCTAGTCCCACTCCTTGACTCGATGGATTTGGGTTATAAAAAACTAAGACATACAAGACATTTTTTGGGAGAATAGGGGAATCAGAATGTGGTTGCCTGTCAGATGACATAAGGGAATTTACTACTGACTCTCTTAGGTGAGATAATGGTATTATAATCAGGATTTTTATTTGTTAGGAAGCACATGCTGGCACCTTTTTTGAGATAGTGGGATTTGAACTTAGGGCCTGACACTTGCTAGGCAGGTGCTCTACCACTTGAGCCACTCTGCCAGCCCAGCATGCTGGCATGTTTGTGGGCTCAGGGTCACAAGATCTTCAACATGGTTTAGCAGCACAGCATTTACACATCTAGAAAACATCTATGTGCGACAAGTGTGTGGGAGGCAGGGGGTGGAGCGTCTTTTATACTCCAGGGTACCTCAAGTTGGAGGCAATCACTGAGGAAGATGGCCTGCGTTTTGAGAATGAACTTTTGGGACTAATGTGGGTGATTTCAATGGCGGGCAATACAGGTGTGATTGGGAAGGACCGGCAGACTCTGTGCTGAGGGCGTTTGAAGGCTGGGTTACTAGTGATCTTTCAGTTTTCCTGCAGTTTCTGAGCATGTATTACGTGAGAATCAGAAGAGGAAAGGGCTGGAGATGTGGTTCAAGTGGTAGGGCACCTGCCTAGAAAGCATGAAGCCCTGAGTTCAAACCCCAGACCACAAAAACAACCCCCCCCAAAAAAAACCAACAACAACAACTAAAAAACCAGAAGAACAAAGATCCTTAACAGAAACAGAAGCAGTCCTAGTGGACTGGCTGTGGGGACTCAGGCAGGCCTTAATAAGCCAACACGCTCTCAAGACCAGCTACTCCCCGTTCACTTCCTACCTCTCTCCACCTTCTCGGCTGTCCTTCCCAGGTATGCTGCTGCCAGCTGAGGGATCTCTGGGATTTCCATCTTTCCCAGTTGATGGTTCCTGCAAAGAGAGGGAGTAATGAGTTTTCAACAGGTAGCCCAAGCGGGGTGGTATCTTCCCAACGCTCCTGACTGCAAGCAGCTGTGGAGTGCAGGTGCTTACAGAACAGTCTCAGGCAGGAACAGTGGGATAATGTGGTCATTACAGAAAATACAAACCCTCGGGAGACTAGCCTCCTGCCCTTGGCGAGAATGGAGGTGACACTCTTTGTAGCTTCTGTCAGCTGCCAGCCTGCCACCCAATCACTTCTGAAGAAAGACTGTCCCAGAAGCCCCTCTCAGAGTTCAGTGGGCCCTGGACCAAGGGCTCCTGCATAGCTCTCTTTGCCCTTAACAACAAGCTAACACCACCATCACTCCCACATGGAAACAGAGGCTAGGGGTCAAGGGCTTCCCGAGAGCCTGCACAGCTCGTGAATGGCAGAGCCTGGATCTGAACCTGTGGGCTCTCTCCAGCCTGTGTCCTTAGCCAGTGGGCCTTACCATTGTGCAGCAAAACTTTGTGGACTCCGAGTTAAAATAAGTTCTAATTCTCAATCACTGACAGTTCCCAAATGGTCCAGCTGCTCAAACATGAGTATGAACCGCCCCAGCACACCTGCCACTGCCCTATTCAGTGGCCCTCCAAGGTCCCTGGGTTGCCAGGGAGGAACTGGGCTGTGTGAGGTACAGTCAGCACTGTAAGGACCACTAGCAGAAGGAGGCCATGGACTCCCCATTCAGTCTGAACTGGATGATGCTGGTATGTGACCAGAGAGGAGAAAAGGGTGGGGACACCACCTCAGCTCCTACAGGCAGGGTCATATCCTACCGGGGCAAAAATTCCTCAGAATTCTGTGATACATGAAGGGAGGTCTGCCTTGTTGTGGCCATCTCAAACCCCCAGAGTTCCACAGTAGGATCACCTCAAGGGACTCACTGTGCTGCTCGGGGCTGGACTTGCCCATGGGAAGATCTCCTGGGAGGGCTCCAGTCCTCGGGGACCTATCCTCCCCTGGAGGAGATTGTCCCACTCAGGCTTATGGGGACAGTGGCCTCAGAGGCCTCTCAACTTGCTTGTGCTTTGCTGAAGTCAAACGTGGAAAGCTGACTGCTCTACTGCTCAACAGAACTCCGGCACCTTGACATCATGAGCTGGGGCAACAACTTAACAAGGTGACGATGGCGAGGATCCTGTATTCTTAAGGAGGGAGGAGCATGGATACCCGCAGGGCTTCCCCGAGACTCACCCAGCCTCCCCAGGAGCAGCTGAGAGGAGTGAGGGGCATGCTGGGAGGAAAAGGATGGGGAGTGGGAGGAGCAGCTCTCTAGGAGGGATGGAATGAGTTTAGCACTAGAAGGTGGGGATGGAAAGAAATCCCATAGATGGCAGGCTGATCTGTGGCAGGGCCCACCATCAGGTGGCTCCTGGAGATTTCTAGAAGACCCATCAGGCCAGGTTCTGAAAAGCACCACATCCACTGAAGCAAGGGCAGATCTCCACCTAGAAGCTGTGCCCTCTCCCACTGGGCTGAGGCTGACAGGCCTGCGGGGCTCAGCCTGCCAGTGACCTGGAGAGGCTCAGCCAACAGAAGCAGGTGCAAGAGAAGCGGCCTCAGGGAGCAGAGGCCCAGCCCTACCAGGCCAGGCCACATGCACACGGCCACCACCCGAGGTTACTTACTCCTCGAGTGGGGGCCAGTTCCTCGTTGCTCTGGCCAGAGGAATACAGATTGACGTATTTACCCTCACCAGCTTCCTCACTGGCGTTTTCACTCTGGGAGGAAGACAGGATGAGAGGAAAGACAATACGCCAGGCCCTCTATCTAGCCAGCCCTTGGAGCTCAGAGAGGCCAGTAAGCAGGGCTGGCCTGGACCAGGACACTCCTTTCACAAAGAAGAAAGGGTGTGAGGGCTGTGCTCACTCTTTCTGGGAAGTGCTTCCCTAGGGTCAGAGGTCAAGGTTGCTTTTGCTGACTCTTGCCTCGGGACTAGCAGGGCCCCAAACTTCCTGCTAGACCTTCTCAGAAGGTGTCATGGGCCATTCTGGAAACCGTCCCAGCAGCCCAGTAGTTGTGGGGACTATGGGAATCCCTGGTGTGGTCAGAGAAAAGTAACATACCAGAACAACTCAACATGCTGGAGAGTGTCCCCATCTGCTGGCCCTTTCTAGCTTCTCCCTGGGCCTGGGAGAAGCACCAGGGGCCATTGCACAGGACAGGAAAGCAGCCTTTGCCTGGGCAGCACAGGCAGGAAGAGCAGGCAGCTACCTTGCATCTGTCACTTCCACATTCCATGAGGGTCTGGACCTTTTCCCACAAATAGCCAACAGAAAGCTAAGAGCATTTTCTATCTTGTCCTTACGACAACTTACTGTCTAAATGATCACCAGCCCAGTTGTGGAAAATCAGATTCCTAGTTTGATGGGAATTCTGTGTAAAAGATTCAATTTCTGTTCTGGAAACAGATGGGCTACTATTGTATCTGTGGCCTGCTGAGCTGTAAATGGGCCTACTTCAGCAGCAGACCAGACAGCTGATGGAAAGAAGATAAGGCTTTTGGTGACCCAGTGATGCCACTTTTTAAAACCATGTGATGCGTGTGAATGTGTGAGTTCTCACCGAGTCAGTGAAAGAGGTTTCAGAAGGAAGGCAGATAGGGTTCCCATGAAAGCTGCTCTCCTGAGAAGATGAAAGAGGCCCGTCCACGGTGCTGGGAGGCGGACTGGCTGTGGTGGGCACCACTAAGTCCGAGCTTGGAGACGGGTGAACAGGTGGGAAATGTGGAGAGGAAGAGGAGGTAGACGGAAGGAAAGGTTGGACGGAAGCTTGGTGGTGAGGCACGAAGTCCTGGGAGTAGGACCTAAACACAGATTTGTACTACAAAATCAAGGTGGAAAACACACAAAAACAAGAATGTGGGAAGGAGAAAACAGACAAGAGAAAAGGTGGTTAGATTAGCCGTGGCTGAGCACAGATGGGCACCGTAACTATCCTAACTACGGACTGCTGGCCATGCCAACCTCCCTTGGTCCCCACACCTGGCACAGCTCCCAGAGGGGAGCCTGGAGGATGGAGACCAAGCAGCATTGTCCTATACATCTGAACAGTAGGACGTGAAAAAGCAGCCTCCTGGTGCCCAAGGATAGCAAATCCCACTCATAATGTGGGTGACTACATTTTTCTCTGTGGTGGAAATGGAATGTACACGACCTGGCATATGCCTTTGTGTCCTCTCAGGGACCTTAGGACTAAATCCAATGTTGCAGACAAATTAGGTCATTGGGAATCTTTTGGATGACTCTTGTCTTATCCCTTAAGAGATAAGCACTGCAATCTTTTAAATATTGTAACCCAACTTAAACTTTTTTAGAAAGGGAGGGAATAGCTTTTAAAAGGTTGGAAGAATTTGCTATCAAAACACTAACAATTTCTAGGAGCTCACTTCCCTTCCTACTCAATGTTGTTTTTCTTTCTTTGCACTTTATTTAAAACAAATGCAGTGATTTTACAGCACTTCTTATGTTACCCCAAATCCACAAGGCAACACTCCCCCAAATTCTCATCAGACAGAAACTGAGAAGTGTCAATAGATAATTAGGTCCAAGGAACACTCCCCAGGCCAGCGCTCTGGCCACCAAGCTGAGGATCTGTCACCCCTGGGGGGGACCATCACAGGATCTGGAGAGTTCCTGCTAGGCTCATGTGCCTACCACAGAGGTGTACATGATAATCCAAACCCACCGAACTAAGGAAAAGGAAGACACAGAATTTTAAACTGAGAGGGCAATGCTGCTCATTTCCTTAAACATTTCCGTGAAGCTGGACAAAGCTGCTGCAACCTCAGGGATGGGGCCATCCCTCCTCTGCCCACCTATGTGGACAGCCCCACCCCTGGGCGGTTGCACTGATTAGACTGAAGTTCTTTGCTCCTCCTCGGTGAGGCCAAGGCCCTCTCACCCTTTGAGCTTCAGTGGCTGTTGATTTATATCAGACTTACTATTTCTTACTCATTTTAGTCCACCTAGCTCACTACTAAGGCTGGACTGTGGCTGCTATCAGACAAACTGGTGGGAGCGCTATACAAGTTCTGACCAACGAACACTGAACCCTTAGACACCTGGAAGTTCCAGCCACATCCTTCCACATCTGGAGAAACTGGGGGAGCAGAGGCCCTGAGTGGCTTGGCACCCAGCTGGGCCCTCACCCTGAGCCATGCGGGTGTCAGTCCCTGAACCTTTGAAGCTATCAGAGCTGAGGCTGCAGGCCCGGAGACTCTCAGCCTTCTGAGTGCCAGTGGAGGGAAGGGTTGGGCTTCCTTCTCACCTCTGGAGGATACCCACCCCATAATGACTGGGGGAGGGGTAGCATGGTGCCAAAAGGCTGCTTTTGGGGAACCCAACAAGACTGTCTCAGGCAGTAGCTTCAGCCTCTTGAAAAAGCCAGATTCTCAGCTTTGTCAGCTGCTCCCTCCCCAAACTCAGCCTGGCTCATAAATCCACCTGCCTGCTGAAACTAGCACAGGAAGATTCACCTTCAATGCCAACTCTTCCTGAGGCCTACCCTCATGACTCTGTAACTCCTCCATATAGCACGTAGTGCATCCAGCAGTCACAGAACACCCGACTCACATGTACACAATGGCCTCTGTGTAATCACAAATATGTCCCATTTGGGAGGTAGCTTCCTAGCTAATCACAGGTTACGTGATTAGTTACGTGTCTCCATGGGAGCCTCTTTTGGGAGAAGGTATAGGGTGTGGCTGAGTGTGAGTTCTCAAGTCACCTAGACATGGCTGGATCCCTTATCTTTCCATCTATGACCTTGGGCAAGTTCTTGAGCCTGTCTCTTCATCTTTAAAACAGGGATAAGAATGACAGCATTTCTCTCAGAGGACAACTGTGGCCATTCAGTGAAAAAATGTCCTATGAGTCCTCAGCATGACTGGTGTGACAAGCCCTCTTCCATCAGTGCCAGATGTCCTTTCCTGCACTCCAACACAGTGTAGCAGCCACTCTAAATACCAGGTTGAGATGTCTCACAGGAACCCAACACATATTTGCTGGATAAACAAACACTTAGGAACAGATTTTATCATCATCATCATCATCATCATCATCATCATTTTTTGGTTTGAACTCAGCCTTGCCCTTGCTAGGCAGACACTCTACCACTTGAGCCACACCCCCAGTTATTTTTAGCTTTAGTCATTTTTCAAGTAGGGTATTGCATTTTCGTCCAGGATAGCCTGAACTACTTCCTGCATAGCTGTGATGATAGTCCACCTGAGTAGCTGTGACCACAGGTGTGAGCCGCTGCATCCAGCCTATCATCTTTTTTTTTTGAGATGAGGTCCCTTGCTATGTTGCCCAGACTGGGTTTGAAGCTGTAATCTTCCAGCCTCAACCTCCCATGTAGCTAGGACCACAGGTGTGCACCAGGTGCTTGTCTCTGGTTCTATTAACTTAAGTGCCTAGACCAGTGCCTGACCCATAGCAGCATCTTAGCTGTGAGTGTGGCTGGGTGAGAGGCAAGCTTCACTGTCACCAAGGAGGAAGGAAAAGCCTGTCAGAGTCCACATCTCTGGGACAAAGGGGCCAGGCCCTCCCTCCTTTTCTTCTCTGCTCCTAGCCCAGCTCTGGTATTCCAGCTATGCGGTCATGCTGGGACAGGAGCCAAGCTTGCTTTCAGGAAGGTGGGGGATGCCAGGGAAGGCTCTCCCATCACAATGTCCTCTGCCCCTCTGCGCTCTACAGATACCAGAAACTGCTGGAGATCAGGATTTAACAAGTCCCAGTTTCTATCAATTCTCTGGAGATGCACCTCTAGGTCCTTTAGAGTGATACTCATCCCAGGGCAGAGAGAAGGGCAGCACTGGCCATTCTGCAGGCCGGCCACAGCCCAGAGTCTATTTTAGGACTTGGCAAATGCCCAGCTTTGCTTCTGATGAGCTGCAGAGTGTAGCAGGAATTTTTATTTATAGCTAGATTGAAACTGTTTGGGCTGAGGCGTGTACAACATGCAGGACACACTTCTGCAAGAGATTTCGGGGTGCCAGAATTAGCAAGCAGTTAGGAGAGGGCTGCCTGGTTATATAATCAGCCAAAATGCCAGGAAGGACCATCTGAAGACCAGAACACATGGGTCATCTATTTAACCTATAGAAAATGCTGTTGTGATCCTTTTAGTAATGAAGAAACTGAGGACATGTGCCTAATGACACAAAGCTGGTGAGAGGTGGCATGGGGTGGCCTATGTCACACTCAGTTTGTGTGTTCTGAGACACTGGCAAGTTCTGGCTGTGATGGGCCCTCAGCTGTGATCTCACAGCTCTGCAAGGAACAGCCTACTGATGGTTCAGAGGTCTCCTAAGCTGAGTGCTCTTGACGCTGGCATGCAAAGGGCAGTGACCTGGGTGTGACATGAGCCAGGGATGGAGCCAGCAGTGAGTGCGTTGACCAAGTGTCCCAGGACAGATAGAAGACAGAAGCAACAACAGGCTCTTCTGAGTATGCCTGGAGAAGCCAGGCAGGTTTTGGAGCAAAAAATGGTGGAGGCTGATGGACAGCATTCTGTTAGCTTGTGGACAACTCATTAAAGGTGAAACCACCTGATGCTGTCCCAATGCCACTTTTCTCTCCATGTTAATCCTGGTGTGAAAAATGACAGGGGATGGGCACTCTGTTATCACAGAGTTGCAAGGATGGCCCTGGACAAGGGACAGGTAGCATGACACAGAAGGAAAGCCAATATCCACTGTGCATGGAGCAGTCCTTAGGATTCATGTCATCACATGACTTTCCTGGGAACAAGGTCCTTTAATACTTGACCACTTTTGTCATTGTGGAGTCAGAGGCACAGCTGCAGAAAGGTACTACAGCTGTGTTCCTGTGCCTGAGGTGGTCCAAGAGCCTTGACCTGCCAAATGCCAGGAAGTCTAGAAGCAACAGAGGCATCTGAGTCACAGGTGCTGCTGGGAAATAAGCTCTGCTGGTATGTTGGGCCTGGCTCTCTGACATGCTCCTTGCTGTCCCCAGCAGGGTGAAGTAGGTACATCCTGAGCTCAGCTGGTCCCGCCCCCTCCACTGCTGGGACATCATACAAATGAGGGTCTTCATTTTCCTGGAGGGGTAGCAATAAGGGAGGGATGCTGGCCCGCAGATACATCCTTCCAGGTAGCTCAAACAAGGTGGGGAACAAGGTTGAGTCTGGACGACTGTACACTTGGAGGCAGCACTGGTATGCAGCGGCCTGGGTCTTTTAGGAAGGGCAGAAAAGCACAAGATGAATATATCATAGGAGCCAGAGCTTATTTTAAGGGCCCAACAGACTGGAACTGCCTCAAAGCCAGAGCCTCTTGGGTTAGCAGAGAAGGAAATGAGGAAGAAAACAGGCTCTCAGCTACTGCCTGGGACTAATGTGTCTGTCTTATAGAATGGGAGGCTGTAGTGATGAGTCAGCATCAGTTGCTCTGGAAATATCAGGGGTAGGGAAAGGACACAGTGGTGGGACAGAGAAAGAGAGTTCAAGGCCTGAGGCCACTACTCCCTGCCTTCAGGTATTCTCGCTGTGATTCTCCTGCTACTCACTGGCTGGTGCACTGAGCAGCTCCCTATTCTCAGAGGACTTGTGATCGTGAGCAAAAGAACACCCTACCCAACATAATAACAAACATGACCATACTAAATGAGCTCTCTCACACACTCTCACAATTGCCTCATGCCCCATTGGGCAGGTGAGGAAACAGAGGCTCAGTGAGTTGGGTGGCATATTCAGGTTTACACTGCAAGTAAGGAGGAAACAAGGGGTTGGGGTTGGGGGTCTGGGGAGGTTCAGAGGACATGGAGAAGGTGGAAGGCAGAAAAAGGCAAAAAAGCAAGAACATGTGGGAGTGAGGAAGAGTCTGTGCAAAAAGGATGGAGGGGGTGCCAGGAATGGACTTGTGGAGAGTGGGCAGAAGTAGCCAGCTAAGGCCTCAGAAGACCATGTGAGTGCTGGCTCTGGTGCTGTGAGACGGGTAGTACTGCAGTCTGTCTGTACTACTCCCTGTCAGGGACAGGGAGTATCTGACCACAGAGGCAGGAAGGCCTGCAAGGAGGCCTCACCTCAGTGGCCATCCAGGTGGGATGAAGGGGGAGCAGGGCAAGGGCGTGGTGGTGGGTGGGAGGAGTGGATGAGCTCAACTTGAATGGCTTTGCAGCATCAGCAAGACCTGGGCACTGTTTTAATTTGAATATGGTGCACACATGGTGAGTCTGAATGTGAAGGGGGACAAGATGACATTTCTGCTTTCTACTTGGGCAGCTCAGTGCACAGTGAATAGTAGGTTGGGAGAAGAGACAGCTGGGCAGACAGGAGAGAATGAGCACTGTGCTGCAAGCCTCCAAGTACAAGGAGGGAAGGCACCATGAAATGTGCACACTCTTCCAGGCCAGGGAGATGGAGCCCACAGATGCTTTCACACAACAGATTCCTCCTTTCCCCAGGGGGATCCCTGATGCCCGGGGACCCTCCAGGGAAACCCAGGAAAGTCAGGCAGACCTGGGAAATAATACCATGGGAGGGAGGAGGCTTCCGGCCCCTGGACACTTTGTTCTGTGCCCACAGACATTATGTTCCCACTGTGATTTAGCTCTTGCTCAGGATAGGAAGCCAACAAAGATGAGCTGACATCAGGAAGGGACAAATGAAAGGATGGTTGGAAGTTATTTTTCTACCAGGCAGAAAGGCACCAGCAACCAAAGGGCCCCAGGGGCCTGTCTTCACTCCCCTTCATGGGCCATCCCCTTTTCTTGCCCCACTCCATCACTCTATCTGTTCTCTTTTTTCTTATCTTCTACTTTTTTGTCTGGCTTTTAGAAAGGCAGTGGACCCAGGGTGTCTGAGATGGCTGTTGGGTGAGTTCTCAGGGTTGGTTTATGACCATGAGAGGCTAGGGGATGGGGAGACAGCAAGAGATGCAGATGCACTGGTGGAACATAGGAGTCTGCTCTGCATTTTGGGAGGTAGCCCTGGCTGCTTTACAGTGAGGGGACAGCCATGACATTGTAATCAAGGGTCTCAGGAGGCTCAGGCCTTTGTGATGAGCACATGTGGATGCACAAAAACCTGGGTCCATCTTTTCAGAAAAGTAACTGTCAGCCCAGAACAAGATACCAGCTACTCTACAGCCCTTTAAAAACAAACAAACTGGGGTCCATGATGACATACTTGACTTTCTTACCCCAAAGACTTTTTAAAAACATGACAGTTACTATGGCTATTGATATAATCTCTCAAAACAGGATCTTCTGGCAGTTTTACTTATCCAGAATCATTCTGGAAAAGAACTATGTCAACAGATCTCTGGCATCCCAGCAGGTCTCTTGGTGGTGGTTACATTCATAACTTTCTGCTAGCAGAGAAAAGAGGCACAAAAGACAGTCTAGGGGAAGGAGGAAGACACTTTTCCTAATACCAGCACTGCAAAACCTAGAGGGCACTGGTCACCTTTTGGTCACTGAGAATGTCTCAATTCTCCCATGGTCAAGGGCAATGTGAATATGAACCAAACTCAAAACGTTCAAAATTTGCATTAACAGAGTTCAGGAGACAGAAGGGACATGCCAAGGAGATGGCTGAGACATGAATGTGTGAAGGGGGCAGGCCCAGGGAGGGAGGATACAGCAGGCAGCCCTACAGGCTGGGCCATAAGAGGATACACTAGGCAGCCCAGGGGGCTGCAGGGCCCAGAAAGCCATGGAGGGAGCATCCAGGACAGATGGAACGATCTGACACTAGAAAGCTCAGCTGCAAGATGCTGGTGGCAGATGGTAAGGCTACTTCTCAGGCACTACACGGCAGGCCCATGGCCAGGCCAACAATCACGAGAGATGGGCCACCTCCAGGGTCTCAGTGCCCAGCTTCCCTGTGTTCCTGTCTCCTCACTCTCCCAACACCTTTCCTTATCAAGCTGCCTTTAATGTTTCTGAGGACACGAGTTAGGGTCTGGATGTTCATTCAGGACACTATTCAAGTCTCCCAGGATGATGAAGACTGCAAGATTGTCCCCACTGAGTACAGTATCACCTGCTATCATAGCAGATGGGGCTGCAGGCTGCAAAGAGGACAGATGCTGCCCAGGAGCACATGGGGACCAACTCCCAGGCTTGGGGTGAAACCTGAGGAGTGAAGGAGAAGCTCAGCAAGCAGGTAGCACATGAGGTGGGGCACCTGGCTTTCAGGACGGAGGTCCTTAGAAGATAGAGGTAGGGATGGCTATTGTCATTGCCCTTCAGACATCTCTCCTGGGACCTTGATTGATTCATAGGTACTTCTATTCCAGATAATCCTCTAGAATAGACTTTGAGTTTCCTGACCTCCATCCCAAGGCAAGGCTCTGGGCTTGAATCATCTTTGACAGCTAAAGCTTTACCTCCACCCCCACCATGCAACTCCCCCGCCATTACTCACTACTTAGCTTAACCCAACTCATTCTGCCTACTGAACTGTGAGCCACTCTCAGGCAAGACCGACCGTTCATCTTCCTCCCTTTTGGAACTGGCCCCCCCACACATAGGAGGGGTCCCATGCTTATTGAATCAAAGTCATCCCTGGGATACTAGGAAGAGTCACTAGGAATACTTCTTCAGCACCCACTTCAGTTTACAGTGCCAAATGGAGGTTTATTCCTCTACAAATTCCTGTGGCAAGGGGTCTGCAATGGTTAGAATCTTTAAGCAGAAGCAACAGACTGCTGTGTGAGGTGTCTTTAGCTTGGACAACTCTTGCACTCCCAAGAGCTCCTCAAATCCTATGCTGGACTGATGACCCAGACCCGGGGACACGGAGGGAAGGAATTCATGATAAAGGGCTGCTCTGATCATAAGTCAAAGCCTCAGGTCTGGGTTCATCTTAGAATTCAACCAGATGTTACAGGAAGAATAAACTGATATTACACTAAATCACTTCTGGTGTTCAACACATCAGATGTCACATATTCCAAACATTTAGGCCATTACTGAAATGAAGCACTATCTTGCTCAGCCCCTTGGGCTCCTTCCTGAAGCTGGAGCTGAGACTACAGTGTTAGAGATGCAAGATGCCTTTAGTCTTCCCATGCCCCAGCACTGAAAACCGTGAGGCTCTCATACCCAAACTCAATTTAAATGCCCTCAATATTTTATTTAATTTTGTAGCAAACAACCCAGTTCATTCACAGTCCTCTAACTGCTAATTGCTCAAAGGGATACTGTAAAACTCAGGATAGCTCACACTTCCTGTTCACTGTGCACATGGCAAACAGTACAGAGCTACCATGAGGTACCTTTAAGGCAACTGGGTAACCAGGGCAGCAAGGCAGTGGTCAGCCTGTGGAGCACACCCAAGGTTGCTGATGGCTCTGAAGAGTGAAGCCCAGCACCAACCAGCCAGGAGGATACTTTGCAAAATCCTCACTGTAGACAGCACCATCTTGGCTCTGGACATTGGACTGCAATCTGGTCATTATGGCCACCAAACCAGGAACCTGGGCAAATTTTAAAGTCACCCAGTCCAGGCTCATCACTGAGCCATTTGCTCCACTCAAGTATAGAATGAGAAGTAGAACAAGACCAGAACCAGCAACAATACACTAAGTTCACCACATGCATGGCCAGTTCATGTGATTTTACCTCATTCTGTCAATCAAATGCAAAGCAGGTAAAAGTACAATCCCAATAAAAAGAGACTGAGGTCCAGGGAGGGGAAGTTAATCACTGGAGGCCAAGGTGTTTGGCTGTTTGTCTCCCTGCTGCTCAGAGCTTTGTCTGTGCAGATCATGAGGATGATGGCTGCTTTGGCTTCCAGGCAAATGCAGACTCCAAAAAGCTGTGCTTCCTCAGAAGAAAACTGTCTATTGACTGGCATGGCCCTTCTTGGCCTGAGCGAAGTGACAGCAGCACAGGGTCTCCGTCCCTGCTCCCGAATATGAGCAGCCTTGTGACCTCACCGGGCAGCTGCCATGAAGTGACACTGTGTCAGTTCTGAGCTTAGGCCTTAAGGCACCTGGCACTTGTCCAAGTGGAAACCTGCCAGCTGCCACAAGAACAAGCCCGGACTAGCTCAATGGAGGTAACAGACAAATCAGCCCAACTGTCTCAGCTCAGGTCCCAAAGTTGGCAGCCTGGGCCAGATCAGCACAATCAGCCTTGTGCTTAAAACTGTGCCCTAAGCCATGACAAGTGGGTACTGTTTTAAGCCATGACCCTTTGGGTCAGTTGGTTACACAGGAAAAGCTAACTGACACGGCTCTCAAGCTGTCATGCACTTGGTAACACTGCTCTCTCTCCTTTCCTTGTTTCCTATGTGAGAAGTTCCCTCTTAAACAAAGAACACTTGGAGGCCAACTGCAGGCCCACAGGAGGGCAGACCATAAAGGCCAAAACAGTCTGCACCTTATGCCAGAAAGACGATGCTCCAAACGGGTCCATGCATACCCTACTCCTACCCCATCCACCCAGAAAACTACAATTTGCGAGGCCCAGAGATTCCACCATTCCTACCCTTTCCTGTGGATGTGCAAGAGTCTGCAGGAGGGCAGGGCCAATGGTGGGCAGCAGCTCCCATGTCCAGGAGGCACAGCATGCAAGTGAGTAAGCTGCTCACGCATTTCCAAGTACAGAAAACGGCAGGGAACACTCACCGAGGGCACAGGCAAGCTGCCATGCCGGCTGAGAAAGGAGTTAGACACGGACACACTGAGGCCCTGAGTGGCACTGCTGTCCTCGGGGGTGAAGGCCACTTTAGTCTGCTGGACACAGTAGGAGACAGAGGAGAAGGAGGAAGCAGCATAGGAGGCCTGCTGGGCAGAGGGGAGAGAGAGAAGGCAGGGAGAAGGGAGAAAGCAGAGAACGGTCAGCACAGTTGGCAAAGGGTGAGGAAGTGGATACCTAATTCCACTCAGGGATGTTCTGGAAAGGGATGTTCTGGAAAGGGATGGGGGCTGGCTGCATGGCTGAATCCAGAGATCAGAAATACCTGCCACAGACTGCCTGAACAGAGGGATGCTGATTTTCTTCCCTGTGATAGATTTAAAAGTGAACTTTCAGACAGATTGTGGTTGGAGGAGGATAAGCAGGCAGGAGCCACACAGACCCAGGTTCTGTGCTCTGAGCTCCTCTGTGGAGAGCAGACCTGTATGGTTATTCCCACCTCAGCAGAGCTCAATCTGGGTTTGCATCTGGACCCTGCCAATGTCCACATGTTGGTTTTTGGAATTCCTTAAAGCTGTCAGTGCTCAGGCTCCCCATCTATAAAATCTATAAAATGGGGCAAACTCCGTGCAGCCCTTTTGTGCAGGGCTTTGAGGATGGGAACTGGAGAGTTCATATAAAACAAGTGGAATTCTGTATACCACTGTATGTGGGCCTACCCCTCCACATGTGCATTCAGATAGGGTGGCCAAAAGCTTGGCCTATCATGTGGGGGACCTGGGCTTTGGAGTTAGGCTTGGTTTCCAGATCTCTGACTAGCTTGCAGTCTGAGTGTAAGTTCTCTTGGTTCTCAGCCTTGGTTTACTTATAACAAGGATGGGATGCAGGAGTTATTGTAACGTCAGGTGGGACAACATGATAGGATCTCTGGCTACCTGGGGAGGTGATCAGTATGGAGTCCCTGATAGGCCTCTCCTGGGCTGACCTTGTACCTCTCTGCAGAGTGGTGGAATGGGCCCAGGGCTCGATCCCTTAGACAGGTCTGATCCCACATGCTCATGAGGAATCTGCCCCCAAATACTCAGAGCCATGGACTCCTCAGTACAGAGAAGATGCCCAAGGATGGTCACAGGCCATAGAAGACGGATCCCTCAATGAGATCTGGCTCAGCAATGGTTTCCACCAAACGTTTCATGTGAGGGGTGCCTTGGCCAGACATCTTTGTCCACAGTGAAGATCCCTTCGTGAGATATTTGAAGAGCAATTTAGATTCATGTGTGTCTAGTGGGGTGGGTAGGGCAGGTGAAGAACTGAGACTAACACAGTTCACACGGCAGGGCTTATCAGTAGCAGGACTGGAACCCAGGGCTCCCAACTCTAAGCTCAGCCCTTTATCTGCAGATAAGGCTGCCTCTGCCTAGACTGGCTATCGTTTTTGGAAGGGAGCAAATAGCCTGCTTGGTTATCTACAGCCCAGTGAGGGTAGGATGGCTCAGAATTCCCGAGACCAGAGTGAGCCCCAGGAGCTATGAGAAGTAAGCTTTGGGGGCGTTGGTCCCCTAGAAACATCAGGGTGGTACATTCACATCCTCTCACATTGGACAGAAAATGGACTAGCTTGCCATGCCTGTCCTCTCTCTTGTCAGAGAGCTACCAGTCTGGCCAGCATTAGAGCAAAACAGCAAAAAATGCTGAGACCTTTCTTCTGTACAGTGCTGCTGGATCAGAGCCTCGGATCCTGAAGCTAGAGACAGGCCACCAGGTTTGTCCACAGGAAGCACAGAGAAAAAGTTGGAGACTCCGGCAGACATGCTGGTCTGCCACTAGGTGAGTGCTCAGGCTGTGGAGGTTGCCCAGGTGGGACAGGTCTGCCTTTGGCCTGAGTCACATGTCCCTCCCTACACAGAGGATGGGGGCCCTGTCTGTAGCACAGAGGCTCTGTCTAAAGCCACCCTGCCTCAGTGGAGCTTGTTCTCCTGGGGCCATCCCTGGCCAGGGTTGCGATGTAAGTCATTCCACACGGTGAGTCCCAGCACGCCCTGTGCTGGGATTGAGGATCTTCTTTCTAGGAGGTCTGTGTGAGAGCCAAAGAAGAAAGAGAAATACAAGAGACGGCCAGAAGAGAAAGCAAACATTCTAGGTACAATCCTGTCCCAGCTGCATGGCTGCTTTGGAAAAGACAGGCCCACAGGCCCCAGGGTGAGGAGACAGCAGCATGGGGGACAGGCTGCTGGGAGTGTCTCTGGAGAAAGTGAAGGCACCCATAACACCCAAGCCCCAGCTCTGCCAAGGACAAAGAAGGCCAAACCTGCCCCTGGATCCTGGAGGCCTGTTAGGATCACAAGCTCTGGTCAGCCTTGGCAGCAACAAGATGGGGAGGGCTGCTTACCAGCTGCCGCTGCTTGGGAGGCAAGGCGGGTGGCGGGGCCAGCTCCTGCATGGAGTCTGCAGTGCCAAAAGAGTCGCTGAAGCCGTAGACCTCCATGAGCATCTTGTTCTTCTGCTGGTAGATGTGTTCACTCTGCGGCGTTTGGTAGAACATGGACGGCTGGGGCTCCGAGTAGTCCTCCAGCAGCTGCATGTAGGCCAGCACTGTGGGACAGAGGGAAGCCCTGGCATCCTCTCATGGGAGCACAGCCCATGAAGTTGCCACCAAGAGGACTCCCACCTCACGCATATTCTCATGCCTCAGAGGGGGGACAAGCAGAGCACAGGGACCCTTGGGGCAGTGACGGTACTCTGAATATACTGCAAGGGTGGAGATGTGCCACTGCACATTTGTCCAAACTCACAGAGTGTCCACACCCAGAAAGAATCCTCCTGTGCACTGAGCTCTGGGTCAGTGTAACAGATGCCCTGCTCTGTTGGGTCATCCACAATGGGGTAGGTGGCACACATGTGGGGGACGGCAGTATGGGAAATTTCTGTACTTTCCTGTCAATGTTGCTGTGAACTTAAAACTGCCCTAAAATAAACTGTTAAAAGAAAGCACACAGGATTCCCAATACTGCAAAACAAAAACAAAAACAGCATACACAGAGCACTTTGCCCCCTTCCTGCAAAACCCTCAGGAATTTCCAGCTATGCTCAAAACACCTGTCTCTGTGGGCTTCAGAGGGTGAGGCTCAGCCTCTGCAGGATGGCTTAGTCACATATTTCAGAGCCTGTGGGCTCAGCTTTGACCGTGCTACCTTCCTTCAGGTCCTAGAACAACTTTTGGGGCAGCACATGAGGTTCCTGATGCAGTTAGGTTCTGTCCTTGAATAACTGTGCCTGGCCCTACAGCACTCTTCTCGCCCTGTGCTCCCTTCTCAATTCCTCTCGCAGCTTGTAACTCACTGTCTGAGCCCTTTCCTCATTCATCCAGTGTCTTCTGGTACCTATTAGAAACATGAGGCACAGCACTGGTGCTGGGGAGACACCAGGGCTGGTAGGATGGATTCTCTGCCTTGTGGGATTCACACTCCCCTCAGAGCAACAGAAAATAGACACACATATAGTGTGGCAATGGGGAAAGAAGGCTGCATGGATGAGTAGGATGAGGTGGCCATGGGTGCCATTCTGCAGGAAGACAGGGAGGACTTCCCATACTGAGCTCTTAAGTGACGTAAAGACCCAAGGCTGGGCAGAGCATAGGCAGGGGGACAGGAAGGTCTGGCTCAGTCCCCGGCAAGGCCACATGGAGCTGTGCAAACAGGACAGGGCAGTAGACTTTCTTCTGAACACAAGGGAATCATGGTAGGTTCTACTGGCACATGCTTGGGATGCCTTGAAAAATGACTCTGGGCCCTAGAGGCTATTCCAGTGAAGGGCCATGGTCCAAGAGGGATTGTGGTAGGAGGTGGTGATTCAGATGGGACAGTTGAAAAATAAATGCAACAGGATTTACTGTCTTCCTTTGAAGGGCTAAAGCTACAGGGGAGCAGAGGTCACATCTGGTTTGTGTTGCATCAATGGTGTGCCCATTATTTGTAGAATGGTGACTGGAACACATGCCCCCAGCAAGCATCTCCAGGGCCTTGCTAACCCACTGGGCATGCAGCAAACACCAGCCCCTGAGCCTGGGGCTTCCTGCCCACTGAAAGGCCACACAGCTGCCCAGTGAATGGGACAAGAGTGAGCAAGGAGGCTGACAGGGGCATCTTCTCCCTCACCATCATTGCAGCCTGCCTCTAAGCTCCACTCTGCCTCTTGGCTGAGCTGCCTGTCACAACACAGCCTAAAGGGAGCCTCCTTCACCTATGCAGGGTGGCAGCGAACAACAGCAGGGATATTCCCCGCCCCAGGAGGCGAGAAGCTAGAGAACAAAGAGCTCCACTGTCACAGCATGGTGATCTCACCCTTGCAGGCACCTCTCCACACAGCTTCATGTGAACATTTTATTCCTGACTGCGGGTCTAGTGACCCAAGTCCTGTTTCTTACAGAGCCCAGAGGCTCTGGGAAAAGGGGAGTGAAGCTGCCTGTGAACCACTCCTGGTGGACCGGAGGCCCTTCATCAACTCCCACCAAAGTGTGCAGAATGGATGCTGCCCTGACACTGCCCACAGCAGAGTGACCCCCACTGTTTTCCTTCTCTAGGCAGTGAGGGGCTACTGGTGTTGAAACCGTCCCTATGCATACACAGGGGCTAGGACTGTTAGGAGGGAAGGCCACTGCTAGTCTCCGGAGAGCTGGTTAGGAACCTGCACTGGTTAATCTACTCAAAGAGGGAGCTAACTGGACAGCACCTGGGAAGCAAGAGGAACCTGGGTTTAGAAGCAAAAGACCTACATCAGCATGTGGCAGACACAGAGATAGTGGGTTTCAGCCACCTCTTGGGGTGATACTTCCCCTCTGGTCACACCACAAGTGCCTGGAGTGCCTGCCAGGTACAGCTGAGATTCAGATGGCAAAGAAAGAAGGCAAGGGTGGCTCTGCAGTGTGGAATGCTGTGTTTACAAGTAACAGTTTGGGCTCCGCCGGAAACCTAAGCAGTCAGAAAGCTAAGGCCAGCAGCAGGCCAGAGGCAGGGAGTGCACTTCTTCCCCACCCCACCTCATGGGGCCTGGGGTACAGCAAAGGCTTTCTCCAGGCTTGTATTCCTGATGCCCATTGCTGAAGGAGGGGGCTCAAGTTTGCCTGGCATATTTAAAACACTAAGAAAGAATTTCTTTTTAGCCCCAGTGAACACTAGCAAAACCTGGCTGTGAAGGTGGCAGGAGGAGCCTCCCTTCCCCCCATGCTGGGAGAAAGGTGTGGGTTCCAGCACTCCTTGGGCCCCATGGTGCTGCTACCTTATTCTGCACCAACTATGATGCCCAGTTCCAGGAAAGATGCCAGCCAGGGAAGATGACCCCAGACCCACCAACTGCTCCCTGGAGGGACCAAGCAACCACTTTTGACTGATGCTCTGTCAGGTTGCAGTTTCCAGGAACTCTGAATGCTGAGGTTCTGGTGGAGACCTGTAAGCCATACACAGAGGAACGGCAATGCTGGGCAGACTCCTGGAACAAGGGCCAGTCCCTTTCCAAGGCAGCCAGCAATAGCTCAGACACCAGAACAGCAGTGCTCCACCGGGCACCAGTGCTTTGAGGATTTGTGACAGTAATCAGGAAGGTTCCCTAATACCAGGGACCTGTGGGCTTGGTCACTCATGATGTCAGCTCTCCACTTGGCAAGGCTGCACTATGACATTGGAACTGAGCATGTATAAGCTTGTCTAGAGGCACCCCAATATGAGGGATGCAGCCTTGTCCTTCTTCCCCTCAAAGCAATTCTGAGAGGTGTTTTCCATAGGGTCACAGGCTGGAGCTCAATGAGGGAGAGAAGAGTGGATTCTGGACCAGGGCTGAGCTTGGGGTGCTTCAAGTTTGGAGCTCTTTCACAGAGCAGGACAGTGCCCTGCATGAGTCACTACTGAAAGCTGGATGGGTCTCAAGGAAGGAGCGCCAGACCACTTCCTCTAGGTGCTGGGGGCTGGGACATGCTGTAGCACCAAGAACTGGCTCAAATGCCAGCCCCATGCCTTGCTTTCTCATCTGGGAAGGTGCCTGGCTCTGAGTGCCAACAGTGTCAGATTTGACAGGGAAGAGTCCAGGCTGGGAAGCTGAGATTAAAGGTCTGCAGGCCCAAGTGCTCCAGACATACTTTAAGTAGGGCCTCACTCCATAGAAAACTATTTTCAGTCACTTGAGGCTTCAGAGACTGACAGGAACAATGCTATCCTCCTCCCCCCCCCTTCTCCTCAGTTCCAGTGTGAGGACCACTGCCCACACTTGTTCTAAGAGACAGAAGGGGAGGCTTCCTGGCTACCCAGCAAGGCAGTACTGTGTTTCTGGTTTAGTTTGCTTGGATGCAATCCTGTCACATGTCTGAGTTCAGGAGACTCCTAGGCCAAAAAAGGCGGTGGTGGCACAAACTGATATACTGTCCCAGGTAAAGTGGAGGGAGAGGGCCAGAACACCTTCGTTCCTGGCCACGTGTGCTCCCCCCACCAAGGGACTTGTTTCTAATAAGCAAGTTTACCCGACAGATGGAATGATGTCATCAGCCCACAGAACCAGCTCTCCCTCCAGCTGGGGATCACCCCGCCAAAGCCATTACACAGGCTGGGCGACACCCATTGAAGAGCAAGGAGTAGTTACACCTCAGCAGCTTCCTCCTTCCACCAGGTTGGTCCTGGGCCAGTCCTGTTGGGTTTAAACAAGCCAGGCTCTTCTTTCTCGGGGAATGGGAAGCTCTAGTCAGGTAGATTGGAACAGAAGTCCAATGTCTAGAATGTAGGTGTCCATTGCTGGGAATCCTTGGGCAGGGGGTCGATGTGGACAGAGACATCACAGTAGTGATAGATGGTCACAGTGCTAGTGAAGTGGGACCAGCTATCCTCCAATGTGGAACAGTTAGGGGAGCTAAAAGATAGAATTTCCAGAATCCTACTTACTAATTCAGTGGCAAATTAACAGTTGGAAAACATCCAGAATACAAATACCCGATGTTTCAGATCCACCCCTGGTCCCTAATAACATCGTATATGAAAACATTTGGTCCAAGAGGCATTTTTGACTACTCCTGCCAGGCAACCTCTGATCTAGGCCACTGTGAGCAAGCTGTCCTGTGTCTGCAAACAGAGGACAGCAGGCACCCAGGTGTCTCCAACCAGAGGTCCTGAGGAAACCTGTGTGGGTGGAGGGTAAGTTTTCTTTACAATCAAATGCCCACCTTGTTTTACTCAAGTGATGCTGCTATGCAGTCCTGTGTGCCATCACTCTCATTCCCGTCACTGAGTTCAGACCAGAAGGTCAATTTAACTCTGGGGGACCATGCCTAAGGCTTCACAGACACCATAAAGGAGAGGTCAGCTTATTGGACTTTAAAGAATGGCAGCACCAGGCTCCCAGAGGTGTGTGTGTTATACCTGTGGTCATGGTTTAACATGAAAGAATGAGGCCGCTGCTTTGATTTTAGTCTCGTGCTTAAACTAAGCAAAACAGGCTACTGCTTTGGGTTACGAAATGCACTTCCAGAAGAGAGTTCAAGAAAAGCTTACTGTGTTTGTTTTTCTTCTCTGGTAGAGGCGGAGGCTTCTCTGGGTCGCCCACTGATTCAGGAGCAGTGAAGTCACCCACGAACTCAACAGGTGCTGAAGAGCCTCCTTGAAAGGGGAGGATAGCAGCAAAGGGTGTGTAGGGGCCGGGTGGGCCTGGAACAGGGTTCTGCGGATCTTCCTCGGAGATGTTGTCATACTGAGAGGGGTGCCGCTCGTAGGACGCCCTGCAGCCAGAGCTGTCCGTGGTCTGTGAAGCTGCACTCCTTCGCTTCTTCTCAGGAAGAGCAGGTGGGGTATCTGTCTGCTGTCCTGGGGCCAGGGGCCCCTCAGGCTGGGGGTAGCTGCCAAGAGGCAGCTGGAAAGAATGGCCAAGGAATGGAGACCCAGACTCCCCCAAGGACTCTGGCAACGGGCTAAGGTTACAGGCCGCCTGCTGAGGTATCTGGTCTGCATTGGAGAGGTCTTGCTGGAGGAATTCATAGTCAGGGTCGTAATGATCTGCAATCACAGAATGAAAAGGGCCTGTTACTTCAGGGTCCCTGGGAGCAATGGGCCCACCCTGAGCTTTGCCCAATTTTGGTCACAGAGGGAAACAAAACGCGCCTTCCCTCTTCTGCCAGCTCTTGTTTTATTTGATGGTATTTGTTCTGCTCTCTAACTGTAGAAGTAAAACAGTTGTGGATACAGCTATTGTTTTACTTTCCTGTATGTATGGCTTTTTGCAGTGCTGGGCATGAAACCAAGGGCCTTGTACACCCTAGGCAAGTACTCTACCACTGAGCTACACTCATAGCCCTTTCCTATATTTTAAAAATTTCTTTAGAAAAAAAAAAAAGACTACTGCAGAAAACATGGCAAACTGTCACGGAAATAAAAATCCAAGGACCTTTCATCTCTGTATATCTTGACATGTCTTTCTAAAAGCCTCTTTTTCTCCATAGGTCCTTCAACTTGACTTAGAAAGCACCATGCAAATGGTCTTTGCTCTTTCACATTTATCTGTGAGACTGGGGTTCGAATGCAGGGCTTCACACTTGCAAAGCAGGTCTACCACTTCAGCCACACCTCCAGCCCCTGTTCTTTAATTCTTAAAGCTTGTAACCCACAAGTCTTGCTTCTTTAAGATGTGGCTCAAAGTGCCACAGACTCTTGGCTTAGAGAACCAGTCTGATATGAGCAGAGGTGCCACCTCCTGCTTTGGCAGGCCTCACCCTGCACCTTAGTCTTCCAAGTAGGTGGGTTTACAGATGTGAGCCACTGGTGCCTGGCTCATAAGTGATTTTTTAACAGCTACAAATTATTCCATCAAATGAACACACCACGGTTCACCTGACTTCCCAGCAATGAGTTTGCAGAGTGTTTCGTGATTATTGCCACTCCTAAGACTGCTGAGATCAACCTCCTTGGGCAGAAATCTTGCCATACATCTCTTAGGATACTTTCTTCTAAGGGAAACCATCTAGTTCACTGGACGCGAACAGCCTAGTGCTCATAGGCCCATCGACCTTGATCAGCCCACATAACCTCAATCAGCACAGAACAACAAGGTCAGCAGGCTGCTCACCACTTTCACCCTTTGAGAGCTCAGCACAGATGGATTATCCACTGCCAGGATGGCTGGAAGGACAGTCACCACCTGAGCATTTGCCATGTGGTTTCACACTGTTGTTCCATGCACACTTCCAGCCTCCTTGAGAGCAAACAGTTTGCAGGTAAGGAAGCTGAACCTTAGACTGTAAAGTGACATGGCCAGGGCAACTTGACCAATACTGGGCACTCTGCTGGGACTCAAGCAGCCACAGAGGGAGGGATCGCAGGATCTCAAGCAGCCACAGAGGAGGGACTCACCTAGTGTTTCACAGCTTGTGTTCCGGGAGCCCTGCCCGCTATCCCTGTCCAGGGAGGACAGCTGCTCGTCTGACCGGCTGAGCTTGCCTGTGCTGCTGCAGGGGGACAGGCGGGGTGACTCTCCGCCACATGAGCGGCTGCCTCCAGATAGGCGCCTCTGTGTGTAACAGTCAACGTCAAAATCCTCAAGAGGAAGAATGAAAACAAGCTCAAGTCAGCTCTGAGAAAGGGTGGCAGAGACCAGGGACAAGACAGCTAGCAGGCATGCTGCCTTAGAGAAGGGCCATCTCTGGTGTCAGCGATGGGATGCTACTCAGAGACTGGAAAGGAGCAGCAAGGATGCTGCAGGGTGTGGACAGCTCCAGCCTTCCACCTCCCACCTTCCCATGTTATAGGGAAAGGGCGACCATGAGCGGGGCTAACAGCAGGGCTTCTAAAGTCAAACCCTGAAGCCTGAGCCCTTCCTTCCTTCCCCTCCCCACAGGACCCAGGGGCTGCGTTACCTGCCTGTTGATTCCCACAGGCAAACTGGAGCCACTGGTGGCTCGACTCATGGGGGCAACCACAGCCACTCGGGTGGGGGATGGAGCCGACTGCCTTTTCTTGGGTGGCAATGCTGGTGGACTGAAAAAGAGAGAACATCTGACTGAGAGACAAACCCAGCGTTGCAAACAGGAGTGCTTCAGGACCACTGTAGGATGTGGGTGAGATTCTTTCTTCACCAGCCTCCCTACCCTCAATTTCCATGCATCACTTTCACCTGCTCCCCTTGTGCCAAAATAAGATCTATAAATACCTCCCACCAAAAAAAAGCAAAACCCAGAGACTTTCTTTTTCCTTCATAGTAGTAAATTTTACCAGGTTTCACTCAACTGAGAACAAAGCTGTAAAGAGAGCTCAGAGCACGCACAAGGGTCCCAGGGCAGGGGAGAGGGGGGGGTGCTTGACCACCCCCACAGATGCCCCTCCTGAGCAGTACCAGACCTTCAGAGCACATAAAGAGCCAGGGACTGAGCACCCAGTTCTTTCCTTTGTGCTCATTGTGCCATCTATTCCCACATTATGTCACGAATAGAGGAGCTGCTAGAAAAATGGGAAGACACTTACCTATTGTCAACCACCCGGATACCAGGTAAAGGGGGTTTGGGGGGTGCAACCTCTTCATCAGTAGAGTCTGGGAGCAGCTCGGTGGATGTTGACACACCTGTCGTCTTGTTTAGAATCTCCATCTCTCGGTCTGTCAGGGGGAGCTCGGGCTGGCTAGAGAGACAAAAAGAACTCAGGGTTACAAAAGGTCAGAGGACCTCCAGGTCCTGAGAGAAAGAATATGAGGGGTGAAGAGGCTGGGAAGCAGCAGCCATGGACACAGAGAGCCCTGCGGGTCCCAGTAAGTTTAAACGAATGGCCAGAGCTTCGTCCCCTAACTGCTTCCTCCAGTGAAAATGTAAGTTTTGGACTAGCTGATGTAAAGGTATCTTACAATGCTGGAAGCCAATGTTTGATGCTCACCAGGGGCTGGTAGTAGAAGTTAATGTAAGACAGAGCCCTCGGTTCACTTCTGGAAAAAATGGCAATATTAGAACCCTGGTATTCCTCCCTGAACTCTAGCCCTTAGAAGTTCGATCCTGTGATGAGACTGCTCAGGAGGAGCTGCTTTGGCTTGGGCTGATGATAGGTAATCATCTCCCTTTCTGTGCACACTTGCACAGCACCCTTAGAAACAGTCACGTGGACACTGAACTTGAGAAAAATGAGACAACGCTTTAAAACTTAGGGAAGCATGCTTATGTTAAAGAGACAGTACTCACCCAGAATTTACCCATGGAGAGAGAACCAGGGCTGCCCAAGCCTCCCCAGTGCTCCCTCTGTCTGCCTGGATCCCAGGCTTTGTTGAGACCAGCCTAGCATATTCATTGGGCCGGGAGGGCATGGTCAACACTCACCCATCAGGCTTGCCTGCCGGGGAGCTGGGCTTCACGGGGCTGGTTGGAGACGGCCGTCCCTGCTTCTCAATGGTTAGCCTGACCAGCTCCTGCACCCCACAGGAAAGAGGTAATGACGCCAGGGCATTTTCACCAGAGGGTGGTGAGAACCTGCCCATCCTCCACTCCAGGCTTGCCTTATGCCCACACACTTCCCACCCGGCCCACAGGCAGGAGCTACTTGCCTTAGGTAATCTGCATCACTTCTTAAAAAAGTCCCCTGCCTCCAAAAATATCTTTGCAGTACATCCTAGGGTTTCAAGTGCATCAAGGTACTTCCTCTTGGAAGAGGGAATGGCGAGCCCCACAGTCTTGAAATGACTATGTTATCACACAAACTGAATTCCAGCACAAGAGACTGTTTGTCAGTCTTGGGAAGGGGGCGGGAACTACGATTTCAGTTTCCTAGAACTGTCATATTACGTGCATGGCGTCCACTAATGCTCTAACCTCTGACTTTGGGTCATTTCCCAAAGTGCTCTGGCTCAGGCTTGGTAGGGGTTGGGGCCCTGAAGGGACTGGTGGGAACTTTGTCAGCAGACAGAGTTAAGTTATGACTGAGCAGAGAAATGCTTAGAACCACTAAGGCAAGAAGGAAGGGAGGGAGGAAAAATGGCACTTTCAAGTCTTTAGGGAAAAGGTGGCAGAGATCAGGGACTGTTTTTCAGGTAGAATGCAGGTTGCACTCAGGGCCTGTGCTTGCTGGGCAGGCACTCGGCCTTAGAAAGCCTTTCCCCCCAGTCTAATGACGCTCACACAACTGCAGGCATGTGTGAGAGCCACTCAGGACAGAGCACTTCTGCTGCCCCTCCCTGCCCTCCACCCAACCCCATCATTACTTCCACTGCCTTAGATGACACAGGCTGTCCCAGAGCTTGATATTCAGGGGACCACAGTGTGCACACTTTTCTGTTCACCTTTTGAAAGCATTATGGAGATAAAATTCACCTCTCTACAATGTACACGTTCATGGTTTCTGGCTGCCCAAGAGCTGTGCAATCACTGACACAACTCCTAGCCCTAGATGAGGGCTTTTGATGGCCCCAGAGGAAATTCTGCACCATGGAACTCCCCTCACTTCCCCACAACCCTGCCATACCTGGCAACCACCAATCTACTTTCTGTCACCATCGATCTGCCCATAGATCAGACCTATGCTGTCACCACCTTCTTTTTAAATTTTTATTTATTTTTCTCATGGTGCTAGAGTTTGAACTCAGGACCTTGCACTTGTAGGCAACCACTACCACTTGGGCCACACCCCAACCCTTTTTACTCTAGGCTATTTTTCTACATAGTCTTGCGTTTATGCCCTGGCCAGCCTGGACTGTGACCCTATTTATGCTTCCCATGTAGGTGGGATGATATGCTACTCTGCCCAGCTTTTTATTGGTTGAGATAGAGTCTTGCTAACGGTTTCCCTGGGCTGGCCTCAAACTGCCATCCTTTGGATCTCTGCCTCCCAAGTAGCTGGGATTAGAGACATAAGCCACTGCACTTGGCCTGTCCATTTTCTTTTGCTCAGTGTAAGCAGCCATGTTTCTGGGAGCACAGTCTGCTCCTTTTTCCTGCTGAGCAGTGCCTTCATGTATAGATACGTACAATCTCCCTCTCTGTTTTCCTACTGACAGGCACATGGGTGAGACTGATTGTGTCCCCCATGGGGCTTTCAGGCTTCCAGCATGAACAGCACTTGTGAGGTTGCAGAATTAGCACAGCAATGCCACTGTAAAGCAGGAGCTGCAAAGCCCATCCAGACCAACACGGTGAGCACACACAAAGGTTGCAGTGAGAAGTTAGCATCTTTCCCCAAGTAAAGATTCTTCCAAAAATACAAAAACTAGAAAAAAAGATGAACATACCAAAACAAACACCCAAGAATAAATTCACAAGTGTAAGCAATAATGTCATAATCATGAGAGCTTCTCCAGCTTTGATGGCAGTAAAACAGAAACTTCCAGACATGCGGGAGAAGGGGGTAGATGGAGAGAATCATTTTGGGTGCCAGACTCATTTGACTTGGAAACTCTACTTTTAGGCTTACTCTTTTTGAGACAGGGTCTTGCTAAGTAGCTCAGGCTGGCCTTGAACTTGTGATCTTTCTACCTCAGTCTTCTGAGTGCTGGGATCACAGGCATCCACCACCTCACTTGGCCACCCTCTCTCTTTACAAGGAGGGCAAGAAAAACAAAGAGCAGTCTGCATGTATGTACTTGCTGACATCGGAACAAATTCCACCAATTCTTCCTGATTCATGAGCAGTTATAGTTGCCATCTTTTTGCAAAGACTTCTTTTTGAAGTCTGTGACTTCAACTTATGAGTGATGGCAAAGGAATCCTGGAGGACAGACACACATGTACAAGCGTGCCCCTGAATTCCAAGATGGCGCCAGGACTGCAGTCACTTCCCTTCTGCTGTCTGCTGGCAGAGGTTGGAGAGAGGCTGTGAAGAGGGCAGGCAGTTTTTTCACTCAGAAGGATTTTCGTCTCAACTTGCCTTAACTACCACACACAGAACAACCCTGGAAACCTGTGCTGCCTAGCTCCTTTCCAACACCCTGATCTCACTAAGCACTGACCATTTGTAAGCTGGCCAGGGTCCAATACCTCTTGAAGGATTGCATTCTCCTGAGGGGAGAATTTCTGAGTGGGACAATAGATTTTTTAAATCATCTTGAGGCACAAGTCAGAGACAACAGAACGATTGCTCTAAACTCTGTTTATAGCCAGGGACTATAAATGAGACCAACCACCAGTTCACTAAAAAGTCAGTTTTCAGAAGTCAAAAACAGGGCTAGGGAGTGACTCATGTAGTAGACCACCTGCCTAGAAAACTCAAGGTACTGAGTTCAAACCCCAGTACCACCAATAAATAAATAAATAAAATGAAAAAAAGCTATTTAGGAAAGTATCTTCCTAAATACATAACTCCTTATGAGGAGCCCATGGGCAGCAGCAACTTCGTGAGCTGCAAGGCCATTCTGGCCCTGACTTAGGAGACCTGAGCATGGCCTCGCGGCCAGTGTCCTGTGGGTCCTTACAGTGGGAAATGTTGCACTAGGAAGCATAGGGTCTACAGCCATGGCATTCTGCTCCTGCCCCATCTGTCCACTCCATCACTTTCTGGGCCTGTAAATCTCCATACCCAGGCACAAGGAGACCAGGATCACAGAGCAGGACCCAGTGTGCCTGAGGGCTTTGGGTCTAAGCTCTATGTGCAGGGAACACAGGCCAGTGCTGAGCTTCCTGTCACTGAAGCTGCATAGCCCCATCCTAGGGCATACAACCCCAGAGTGACTTTTTCATGAAGACAAAGTGAGGCATTCGCCGCCCACATCCAAAGTGGCAACGAAAGGCAGCAAGAGGGCACAGGAAGTGTCCTTTTCCTCAAACAGAATCGTGCAGCATAGGTGCCCAGCATGCGAGGGACACAAGTAGCTGGATGGCAATGAATGCCCAGGCCCAATGCAAGGCTGGGATTCCTCATGCAGCCTGAAAATGAGGGGTCACAGGTGGCCTCAAGTGTCACCCTGTCAGTGGGATGCCTGAGACCTACTGAGAAGCAGTGCTGGGTGGTGTGGGACACAAATTTTAAACCTAATAATGTAGCTGGGGCAAGAGGCTACACTTCAAATCACAAAGGCTTACAAGAGTCACCCAGAGAAAAAGGCCCTGCACGGTGTCACAGACCACTGAAGGCTTGCTCAGGAACTTTGTGACAGAGCAAGCACACATGTCCAGCCACAGTGGGGACTGTGGTCAGGACTGAACACTCAGGCAGGTGTGCCCAGCACCCTAATGCCTGAGGACCATGAGAAGCCTGTGTGCTGTGGTGGTTCAAGTGACTTACTAGAAAATGGATCACAGGCACACACCTGTCATCCCAGCTATTTAGGTGGTAGAGATTGGAAGGATCATGGTTTCAGGTCAGCTTAGGCAAAAAGTTAGTGAGAACCCCAACTTAATCATTAAGCCAGGTGTGGTGATATGTGCCTGTCATCTCAGCTACGTGGGAGGCCCTAGGTAGGAGGATCATGGCCTGGGGCAAAAAAAGAGAGACCCACTTAAAAAATAACTAAAGCAAAAAAAAAAAAGGCTGGGGCATGGCTCACACGATGGAGCACATGTGTAGCAAGTGGCAAGGCCGAGTTCAAACCCCAACACTGCCAAAAAAAAAAAAAAACAAAAAAAGCCAGAACAAAAAGAAAATGTGACTGATTACCAAGTGGCTCAGAAAATAGCCTGGGGAGGAGGAAAGACAGAGATCTGACTTTAAGCCATATTATTGTTCTAAAAAGCACACCACTACCCCTCCAACTAAATTTATAAAAATGTTAAGTGTGATGGCTTTTTTAACTTATAAAAGTACATCCCATATAATTATTGTTATTATTATTATTATTATTATTATTATTATTATTGGTGGTACTGGGGTTTGAACTTACGGACTACACCTTGAGCCACTCTACCAGTCCTACATTTGTGCTGGGTATTTTCAAGACAGGGTCTCAAAAACTATCTGCCTAGGCTGGCCTCGAACCATGATCCTCCTGATCTCTGCCTCCTGAGTAGCTAAGATGACAGGCGTGAGCCACCTGGCTCCATACAATTCTTATAAGAAAAATTTCTATGTAAAATAAGGTGTTTCTTTTTACTTTCTTCTTTCCCTTCTTCCTCTCTCCCCTCCTTTCTAAAAAGCAGTAGAATGCTTGAATACCACTGGTGCAGAAAAAGTAGTACTCAAATATAGATTGAATAAAATGAAGCTAACTCTGAAGCCATACAAGACCCTTCCCCCCGTTTTTTAGATACTGTCTTGTTATGTAGCCCAGGCTGCCTGGAACTTGTGACCCTCCTGCCTCAGCCTTCTGAGTGCTGGAGTTACAGTGTGCATTACTATGTCTGGCTCAATGAAGAATTTCAAGTGACTATAAAATGACTGTACATTTCTAGTAGGATAACATGAAGGATGAAAGTAACATTCTATTATTGTTATTTAAATGATAGAAATCTTCAGTCATTTTTAACAATTACTGATGGAGTTAGTGTAATTTATTCTGAGACCATTCTATTCTAAACTTGGCTGTGGTGATGGTCTTACAACACTGTGAATGTATTAAAACCACTAATTTGAATATTTTAATGGTTTAATTGTATGGTACAGGCATTATATCTCATTGAAGCTGTTATTAAAACATCCCCCTCCCAAAAAAGAACCGAGTAAGTACAACTTTCACACTCCAAAATGAGAAAACTAGCAAAGACTTCCAGGGTCATGTCAACATGAACTCAGGAAACACCTAGAGAAGCTTCCACCGGGCCAAGACGGGAGCTGAGCATCTCCAAAAGCAACAGCTCTACTGGACTGAGACACACTGGTCTGCTTACACCCGTCTGCTCACAGTGCTGGTCACGTCAGATGCTGGGACACTCACAGATGTGAGAACTGTGCACAAAAGGCAAGCATACGGTGCTGCGTGGAGTTGAAAGAGGAAGCTCTCTTTGCGATGCATTCTAGCTAAGTAACGATGAAAGAGCTTCCATGTTATCTTTCACAACCCAAACAACTGGCGAGTAAAGGCAATAACCATGACAGCCACTGCTGTCACCAAAGGAAAGCAGCCTAAGTGGGAGAGCACATGCCTGATGCCTGACACAGGCAAGGACCTGTGTTCTAGCCTTCGTACGGCAAAACAAACAAACAAAGCTCTGAAGATGCTCTGCATGAAGTGCAGGTTGCCAAAGGAACACTTCCCACCACCAGCCCGCTTGTGTGCAGCCTGGAGCCTGACAGGTGCACAAGGGCCCAGGAACACGTTGAACAGCACTGCATGCAAGTGGATGCCTTCTGCAAAATCTAGACTGCAGAATTTTCAGGAGTAACAACTTAAAAAAAAAGGTAAGTTGCAAGGAGAAAAATAAAAAGGGAAAATTTAATGAGCTACAGCATCTGGATGTTATTTGGATCTTGAATTTAAAAAAAATTGTTTAAAAATAGCAAACCAAGGGTTTGTTCAAAAACATAACAAATATTTAAAAAACTCTGGATAGGAGGCTAAGATTGGGAGGATCACAATTCTAGGCCAACATGGGCAAAAAAAAAAAAAAAAAAAAGTTTGCAAGATCCCATCTCAATGGAAAAAAGCTAGACATGGTGGCGCTTACTTGCCACCACAGTGAGGTGGGAAGCATAAACTAGGAAGATCTTGGTCCAAGCTGGCCTGGAAAAAAGTGAGACCCTATCTCCAAAATAACCAGAGCAAAAAGGGCTTGGGAGTGTAGCTCAAGCGGTACAGCACTTCCTACCAAGAGCAAACCCCAGCACCACCAATACACATACACACACACAGCCACAAAGAGGAGCAGCCATTACAGACCATCTGTAGCTTAAAAAGCCTAAAATATTTACCACGTGCACCTTTTCAGAACAAGTGTGCCTCGTTCCAAAGACATGTACTAAGGCAGTTACGCTGAAGGAAGAGACTCCTGGGACTTGTCTCCAAACTATCCAGTGACTGGATGGAGAACAGAAGATGTGAGCCTGTCCATGCATGGGCCACACAGGAAACTGTGATGGGTCCTCACAGTCCTTCTAGGCTCCTCATCCTCTCTCTCTCTCTAGCAGTACTGGGATTTGAACTCAGTCTCATACTTGCCACACCTCAAGCCCTTTTTCCTTTAGTTATTTTTCAGGTAGGGCCTCAAATTTTTTTGCCTAGGTTGGCCTTGGACAATGATTCTCCTTCCTATGCCTCCTGTGTAGCTGGGATTACAGGTGTGCACCACCATGCCTGGCCTTTCTTATTCTATTTCTACTCACTAGTCTGTTTTGCAAATGTTTGAAATTATTTATATTAACAAATTTATAAAAATAGGCTCAAGAGGAATAGGAGATGGCTTACTTGAAATGTCAGTGTGGCAGAGATAGCTGGTTGCCCCACAATATCTGTTCTTCCTAGATTTTAGTTGTGTACATGACCAAACTCTGGCCAATAAAATGTAAGTGGAAATTTTGTGAGGTCTTCTAAGAAGCTTCCCTAAAGGGAGAAGGTACAACTCCCTACTCTCATCTTCCTTGCTATCTGAAACATAGTCACGATGGTGAAGAGAAGCCAGCTATTTTGAACCATAAGAAAGAATCCTTGTGCTAAGAACAGCAAGAAAGCAAAATGGGCACATCTCTGATCACTTTTTGAAAATGTCATACTGGCCTTTGGACCATACTACCTCTGGACTTTTCACATGAAAGTGAAAAGATGCATTTCTTTTCACATATTGCTATTATACAAATTGAGTCTGGTATGGAAGCACAGTTTTTGGTGGCGATGGTTAAATAACAGACTTGTAGGTTTCCAGTTTTCCCCCAAGGCTTTCAGTGTAAGGCAGCTTTGTTTTTTTCTTCACCACAAAAACTTTTGTGTGCCAAGTGTAGCTGGCTGGGGGTGGGGAGAGAGCCTCCAGTAGGAGATGGGAGGTCCACAGGGAAGTTCTGACATCTCTAGAAGGCTAGAAGAAGGCAAAGTCGTGTGCGAGATGCTGGGTGAGAAGTGGCATGCCTGACATCAGTGGCAAAACTGGGAAGGTGTGAAATTTGTAAGCTGACCTGGAAGGTGCCACGATCCGTGGGTAGGACTGACAAATGGGAGCTGTTCTGGAAGTTAACATGTTTATAATGAAGATGCTCCCCCTGCCTGCTGGGTGCCCAGCGCTCACTGGGTACTTTCTGTACATTAGCATAGCTGTCCTCAGATCTTCAGGACCCACAGCTAACATGCAGAATTTATGTGATAGATGATATTACTCATTCAGAGACAAAACAAAGTAATCTGGTTATAAAACATTTTTGTGATCCTAGCTCCCCCACCCCAAGAAAAATGCCTTTTAACCGAATGAGCTGCTTGAAAGATGGTGAGTCAGTTCAGAGGAACGTGCCAGCACTTCTCCAAGCGGGATGACGGCATCCCAGCAAATTCATTTTGCTTCTGCACAGCCCGGTCCCTCCCAACCAAGTGAGGTTCTCATACACCAGGACATGGGCTTATAAGGTGTCTCAGGCCTGACAGGGACAGCAGGGGAGACTGGCGGTCAGCTGGCCTGGAGGTGTGAACAGAGAATCCTTTGAGGCGAGACTCCTCCTGGGAGAAGGCAGCGGATGGTGACTAAGCACACAGGGCCCAGTGGTCCTATGTGTGAATCATGACCTCGTCACTGACTATGGGTCTACCTAAGTCTCCGTTTCCACAACTGCAAAAGAGATGATCATGTTATATGTATTAATGGGGCACTGTAAGAAGCACTAAATGTCCATAAGACATTTGAAACAAGTGCCAACATAGACCACCTTCACTGCCTTCACTGTCTCTGGCTAGGAAAAGCTCCCAGTAACACAGGCCAATTCCTGCCCACCCTGTGAGAGGCAGGCTATCTGTTCAGGCTAAGAGTACATACTCTCTCTGCTTGCCATCCTTTCTCCCCTTGCTTAGCTGGAAGGTCTGTAATGGCAGGGCCTCCGCTATTTGCTCATCGCTACGCTCCCAGTTCTGCCACACAGCTTGCATACAGAAGGTTCTCGTTAAAAACTTCTTAAATAAATGAGACAAACTAAATTTGCAGAGCTCCTGACCTAAAGAATCATTGTTTCAGCTAAAATATTTTCAAAACAACTGTGGAGCTGGGTGCTTGTGGTGCACGCCTGTCACCCCACCTACATGGAAGGCTGAGCTAGTGGGGGTTCATGGCTCCAGAGCAGCCTGGTCAAAGAGTGAAAAAAGCTGGGTATGGTGACATGTGCCTGTGTCCCCAATGACTGCGGGAAGTGAAAATAGGAGGGTAATGGTCCAGGCTGGCCTGGGCTAGTGTATGGCTCAAGTGGCAGAGCACCTGCCTACTAAGTGTGAAGCCCTGGTTTCAAATCCTAGTACTGCCAAATACAAACAAACCAAAAACAATTGTGGAAAAGTTATTTGTTCTAAGACAACGACAAATTCAAATTCCATAGGCGCTCTCACTCTCTCTCTCTCTCCTCTCTCTTTCTCTGGAAACTTTTATTTCGGACATGTCTTCTAACTGACACAATGGTGCAGGAATAATCCCATAGAGAAAATCTGCTGGGAAGGCCACAGAGCTTGTGTGGAAACGCAAGACTCTTATGTTTCAGCCCTGTCTTGTTTTGAATATCTCATCAGAATCAATTTGTTGAGGAAAACCTGTTCTGAAAATTGTCACCTGAAAAATAATTTTCAACAACAGCATTTCCAGTTGACAGAGTGGCTCAAAGGGTAGATGCCTGCCTTGCAAGCATGAGGTCCTGAGTTTAAGCCCAGTATCGTCCAAAAGATAAACAAAAAACAAAAAAAAGCAAAAAGCCAATAGCATTTCTAAAAGCCCAAACAGCCAAGGTAGGTGAGCCTGAACTCTGCTGATACAGCACGACCCAAGTTGTGAATCATGCTGCCCATTGCCCTGCTGACCGCCACGAGGTATGGCGAGGACCAAATGGGATAGTGTGACTCCTCCAGTTCTGCAGTGGCTGAGGTCATATTCCAATAGCCACAGGGGCCATGGCAGCAACACAGGACTTGGTAACTCTTTGGGATGAAAAGAAAATGGGAGGAGTCAGGGGAGAAGACTAGTGTCTGCAGTTACATCTCCCTCTCAGAGAACCAAAGTCCCCAGCAGACACATTAGCTCTACCTAAAGCATGCTGGAGATGGGGGGGGCCACCAGGACTTTAGCAAACACAGTCCATTCTGGAGAGATTTGTCACACTAAGCAGTGCTTTCTTAAGACTTCTCTGTATAACTGAAACCCGTTGAAGTCCTTGTTCTGCTTTCCGGAACAGAGGTGGGGAGTGTCACACCAAGGAGGCAGCTTTCAGGAGGCTGGTAGCCCTTGCTGAATGGGGAGGGAATCTCTGATCTATGGTAAGTACTTTAGATATGTTTGGACTGAAGGGCTGAGAAAGGAAGAGGACAGTTTTTTCAAGCCACATTAGTAAGCATGCATGTAGCACCACACAGTTAATAATAAAAGGTCTAAGGTCTAAGTGCCACCTAGGTGCCAGGCATTGTTCTAAAAGCATCATGTGTTAACTAATTTAATTCTTACTGCGACCCTGCAATCCACGGTTTGGTTATCACACCTATTCATGGACCATTAACTAAGGTAAAGAGCAGCTGAGCAGACTGCTCAAGTTCACAGGCTGGAAGGTGGTGAACGTGCGGTTCAAGGCTAGCCCTCTCTCCACTACATGAATGGCCTCACATAGCAGGCGGTTTCCACATTCCTACTGCCCACAGCCCTGGTCCTGACTTGAAGTCCTTACACATTTCCTGCTCTATATTCTGTCTTGCTCCTTATTTTCTCGATTAGGATTTGTTCCTTAGGCCCCAATTCCAGACCCTCTATGGTCTCTGCTCCTCACCTTAACTATTAATAGTTCTCTAATGAGCCATTCCAGACTTCCCTGGTTAGTCGACACACAGACCACATGATAGGTGTCAAGTTGATCCAGACAGCTGCATTTTCTACTCATCTCAATCCTGCTTTTCTACCAAGTACCAGCAACTCCTCCAGCATGAAAAGACAGCAGTCGATAAACGGGAGTTTCTCTAAAAGCCAACAATCTCTCCTGTGTTTTGTGGAGCCCAAGCATGCTCAGCCAGAGGTGTGACAGTCTCGATGCAGATGTGCTACAGGGTGGTAAAGGCTGACTGCTTTGTCATCCTCACCAACACCAAGTGCTGCAGAGGCTTGCGAGAGCCACTCCTCCAGTCCCGAGAGAATTAAGTGGTTATGGGATGGAAGGCGCCCACCCCCCACTGCTGGAAGACATTCATTTGGATGTACTGCTTTTCTGGACACTTCCAGTAGGTGGGCTGTTTGTGGCCTTTGACTAGGGCCATTGGAAACCACATCCCATACCTTCACTCCATCCAGCACAGCCTTGATGACTCCCTTCACAGTCGTCACCATCTCCTTATCTTCTGAGTTCACACCTTCAAGCATCACCTGGTCAGACCAACGGATCAGGTTGGCAAGACTTTGGTACACTCGGCCGTAGCAGGATGAGAGGGCTGAGCTGGAGTGAAGAGAAGAGTTTTTTAAAAAGCAGTGATAAAAGCAAATCCACCATGTGCAGGCATCTGCTTGGCAAAGGACTGAAGGACTAGTATGCCAGGGCCAGGTGTGTTTTTCTATCTATGAAATCCACACCTCTGTTTTTGTTTTCTGAGATTGGCAGATTATGTAGCCCGGCTGGCGTCAACTAGAGGCCCCCTTCCCAACAAGAGCCTCCCATGTGGGGAATCATCGCGAGCACCACGCCGGCTGACCCACGCCTCTTTCTCTTTGGTTTCTGGGGTTTGAACTCAGGGTTCCGCGCTCGCTGGGTAGGTGCTCGAATGCATGAGCCACACTTCCACCCATTTTGGTCTGTGAGGGGTCTCACTTCTTTGCCCAGGGCAGCTTTGGCTGTGATCTTCATGTTTATGCTTTCCACCACAGCTGGGATGACAGACGCGTGTCACTCTACCCAACCCTTTTCTGTTGAGAAGGGGTCTTACGAACTTTTTTATGCCTGAGCTGGCCTGGAATCGAGATCCTCCAGATCTTAGCCTCCAGTACAGCTTGGGATGACAGGCACACACCACCCCACCTAGCTATTTGTTGAGATGGGGGTCTCACTAACTTTTTGCCCCGGCTGGCCTCAAGCTGCCATCTTCCTGATCTCAGTCCCCTAAGTAGCCAGGTGTAAACCACTGGTGCCTGGCTTCACACCTGCTTTTAATAAACAAATCCTTTCTCCTTTTTTGTGGCATTCTTTATTCTAATCTGTTATAAAGTTTCTATTTCCCAAAATAACATAAAATCCCGCTTCTTCAAACCTCACACCCTCTGCAGGGTCTTATGGCCATCTCTCAGGTCGCTGATCACTGGACTGGGTCAAATTATTGTGTGCTTCTTGTTTGGAATGAGAGGAAGTCATTTGTATGGATCCCAGGAACCCACAGGTCTATGGGGGTTTAGTGGACTATACCCTTTAAAGGAACAGTCAGAACTGATCTGAGCTTCATTGGCATCCTCTGCCTTGCTCCGCTTCATGGATTTGTAGGCGAGGTGGGCACGTATGGAAAGGTGGCCTGTGCGTGTGTGCTGTGTGTGAGGTGTAGTCTCTGGCACACAGCATAATAGCTCTGGAACTTTGGTCCCAATGATTGCAGGGCAGCAGCCAAAATACACAATTTTCACATCTTCCACATATTTTTAAAATAACTAAAGGTAATTTCTTTAAGAATTCTGGAAAGTATTATTTTTCCATTTCAAACTCATGCATTGTAATAGAGGAAGAGCAAAAATATAGGAAATGTGTGGGCTACCCCCTCCTCTACTCCAAAAAACGGGGGAGGGGAGATATTTAGGAGCTGAAATGTACTTTCTAAAAAATATATACTATTGTAAGATATGACTAAAACCAGTTCTAAAAACAAAGCCATTTAAAACAAAAGCCAATTAATGCTCTAATGAGAAGCTTTTTACAATCAGATAAGGAGGAAAAGATTTTTCCAGAGAGCTATGCTTTCTGCCAGCCATTACCCTGCTCTGCATGTTCCAACAGGAGAACAGATGGCAGGAAGGAAAGTAAACCCTAGTCCTTGAGACACCAGGGAAATTGGCCAAGAGGGTCTGGAGAGCCAGCAAACTCTCCAGAGGTGAGATTCACACGAGTGAGAAGGACAGGGTGTGGGACCCTTCCCCTGGGAAGGGTGGCTCAGCCCTGCAGGGGAGGTGCTGTCACTTTTGGCAATGTGAGTCCAGCCTCAGGGCTCCCACATCCTGGAGAGGCCACGTGGGGCCTCTTTAACACTGTGTGCTGCTGTCTGTGCTGGGCCTGCAGCTGTCTGCTGGGTCCATAGAACTACCACGCTGTAGGACCACTAGCAGTAATCAGATGAAGGGAGCAGCACTTCTGCTTCATTCTTAGAACCTTACACTCAGGCTGGTGATGAACAGCTCATTCCATACCAGTGTATTCACATCCTTGGAATCTAGGTGAGGGGAGCCAGGAGCCTGCCCACCAGAAAAGAACTGCAGAAGGGGCAGGAAAGTTCCTCCCAGCTCACATGCTGCACTTAAGGAGAAAGGAGACAGTGGAAAGAATCTAAACTGGGGAAGTCTTTTCAATCACTGGCTTTGGACCAATTGCAGAAAGAAAAATCCCTTTCATGGGATTAGTCAAAGGACAACCAGAGATAATTTTGTATTTCACTGTTCACTGTGGCCTTGCCCAGGCACTTCCCTGTATTCTCTCTGGAAGTGGGCAGAGACATTAAATAACCTTACCAACCATAAGAAAACCCTCCCCTACAGACACATGCCTCCCCACTCCTGTGGCTGGATGGTTACCCTGTGCTTGCCCGTAACCTTCCAGGTAGAGCCACCAGCCCCAACTGCTGCTCCAGGAAGCAGCAATCCTAGTGGCAATGCACCGTGATATAACTAGCCATCGATTCAGCTAAGGGACCTCATGGACTTTCCTAAAGAGGCTTAGCACCATGGATAGCAGGTCAGGTGAACTATCCTATTCCCACTGGGGACACAGTCCCCACTGGCCACAAGTCCTTTGCTTCTCTTGCTTGCCTCCCCCACTGCCAATCCAGCTTCTGCCTCTTCCTCAGATGGATCTCCAGCACTGCCTCACCAGGAAGTTGACTTCCTACTGCAACTCTCTTGCCACACTCCCTTCTTCAATTCCAATAGAGCTTCCACTCTGTCACATAATCAGCACTTTATCACATACTGGGGGAACTGAATTTTTGGGTAATTTTTTTTTGGGTAATTTTCTCTGTCGTCAGGCTCCTTTCTCAGCAGATATTTTATTAATATGGAGTGACTAACAAAACTATTACTGAACTGAATTTTTCAGGTAGATTTAACTGTTCCCTGATGGAGACCATCTCATGAGAACACAGATACGAAAACATTTTAGAGAAAGCCATCTACACATGTGATCATGGCCAAGTGTCAGGAGACTATGTCCCTAAAGCTGGGCTTGGGACAAACTATGGGGAGAGTCACAATGTAGACAGTAACAGGCCAAGCCACACAACCAGCACTGGGAAGCTCCTAGCCAAAAATCCACAATTTCTGGGAATCAGCAAAAACTCAAGGTGGAAGGTCTGGGCAGAGAGTTTCTTGGAAATAAAGACTTTATCTCTCAGAAGAAAAAGACTTTGAGCTCATTGCCATTTTCATAAAAGCTCAGCCTCATGGGACTAAATGAATAAAAAGTCATCTTGAGAAATTGAAACAGAGATGCATTGATCCTGAACAGGTACCCTGGACGAAACCCCTGCAAATCTGCCAGCCTCTTCAGAAAAAGCTCCTGCCAAGCTTTGAGACTCATTAACACTGCTTCTCTTTCTATACTTAACAGTAAGTAGGGGGCAAGATGCTCACTAGCCTTTAAGAGGAAAATGCACTCTAGCAATCAAAGCTGCTGTACTCAACCAAAGCATCCTAGGGCAAAGACTGACTCCAGTCCCCTCCTCCCCCCACCTGGGAGGTCCTGGCCTGGCACAGGCAAATGCTTCACTACTCCACGCTCTGGTGGGATTCTTCACTTGCTTCTGGTTGATCATCCAAGCAGGAGGACTCTACTGATGGGATTGAATGTCATAATAAATGGTGGTTAAGTATGTTAGGTGACTGTTGAAGGCAGCGGGAGAAATGTGTTCCAATCAATGTGACTACTGTCAACAAGCTAATGCAAAGAATCGGCCACGGATTCCACTGTGGCCTCATCCCCTGGGATGATGGAGATCGGCCTCAGTGTTGATGACTCAGAAGCAGCAATGACTTTAACGCTGGGGGGGAAGACATCAGGGTATAGCTGGGGAGTGGGAAGGACGTGGAAGAGTCCTTTTCCCAATGGTTCCTAGAAACCTTGTGTTTCAAGTGCTCCAAACCAAGGTGCCTCTAAGCTTTCCACTGCTGCTCTAGGCAAGGGCTTTGGAGCAACTCACCTGTGCTGGATCCGAGGGTCGGTCTGCACCAGGGGTAAGATGGCCTCTAGCACCTTGCTGGCTGACCCTGGAAGCATCTCCAGTACCTTCTTATCAATAGCCATTTTGTCCACAATTGTCTTAAAGTAGCGCAAGGCACTGACAACTTCCTTCTCTTTCTCTTCCAGCCAGCTCAGGTTCTGAAAGGAAACGTTAAGCATAAGGAGGGAGGAGAGAGGTTAAAGGGAGCTATTTTGAAAACACAAAATTTCCCATAAACTAGTTCAAAAGTGCTGCAAATGGAAAAGGTCCTGGCTACAGGAATCAAGCTGAGATTGTTTTTCTAAAATCATAATCAGGAGAGAGAGGCCAGACCTGAAGAAGGGGTTTGGACTAATATTGTTATTTAAAATTGCTCGAATTCCCTTCCCACCTGAAGTCTGAAAACCATTCTCTTCCCTGTCCTAAGCAGACACAACGAGAAATCATTATTAATCTCATTACTCCTGGTGAGGAATGATTTGCTGATGACTTGGGGAAGCAATGGCCATGTCCCATGGCACATGTACATCCCATTTATAGGCTTTTCTGCCAAAGATGTGAGGGACTCTGAGGAGGCATGAGGATTCAAAACCCTTTCCCCCAGCCTCCTCACTAGGTCCCAGCATTGTTCAGACCAAATCTGCAACCCCCTCTCAATGCAATGATATATTACTTCCAAAGGACCCAGCAGGCCCAGGGTTGGGAAGCATGGGATGCTGGGGTGAAGAGATGAGGAAGTAGAGTGGCTGCCAATGATTCAGTGGCCACTCGTGCACTGTCTGTTAACAGCATTTAGACCCTTTGATTCTGGGAGGAAAAGAAAACACAGAGCCCTGGGCTTTCCAGAGCTCCATCTCCACCATGCTGCTCTCCTTGACTGTGGGAACCCTTGGACTCACACACTCCTTCCACTCATTTTCTCTAACCTCCCATCTAATGGCCCTAATGTCAGTGACCCAGGTTCCAGCTGGCGGGCAGGGGCGGGAAATTGAAGAGTAATCCACTGAATGGATGAATTCACAAATGGACAGCTTACACAAGGGCAGATCATGTGTCCAGTGAAATTGAGAGGGGTTTGGGTGGGGAAAGCAGCCACCTGTGGGCTCTCCAAGATCCAGAGTCCCATAAAGGCAACCAAGGGCAAGAAGAGAACTTCCAGAAAAAGGCAATTTAAGTAACAACATATAAAAGTACAAATGGTAGAAATATTGCAAAAATGCTTACCATGTTGAGCACTAGCTCTTCTAAAATGATAGGGAATGTCATTTTAAATCTTAAAAATTCAATAGTGGAGGCTTTTATTTCATAAGAATATCAAAAGAAAAATCTGTAACTATACGGAATCAAGAAGTAAATAGCTACTTTAGTCATATGATTTCCCGAGGGTGTGGTTTGCACCTGGAATATACCTCCTCCACCCCAAGCGGACAGCACGTCTTCCTCCTGCCAGTGACTGGGTCTCCATCCTGGCTCTGTGTCTCCTTTCACTATCTGACATGGCTGGCACTGGTTCCCTTACCACCTGGATGAGAGCTCTCAGCTTTGCCACTGCCTGCACAGGAAAGAGACTGAGGAGTCAGGCTGCCAGGGCTGGCACACAGCAAATTCAACCGAAGCCATGGTCAGGCGGGCAGGAGAAGGACTAGGACAAACACTGACATCCTGGCACCACAGAAAGTGCTGGCAGGCAGCGATGGCGAGACTAGGTGAGGGAAAAGAACTATTTTAAGAAAATGTGTCACTGTACACGTGAGGGAGAAGGGGCTGAGCTGGGGTGGGAAGCACTGGAAGGGGCAGGCATCAGCACAGAAAGAGGCCTTTCCTGTCACCGCAGAGAGACCAATTGACCTGGAAGAGCCAGGCTGCCCTGGGCTCCTTCACTAAGAGCCAACAACTAAGCAGTCAGGTGGCACCCACTAACTCTCCAGCAAATTCCACAGCCAAAATTAATGGCCTCTGAGAGCGATACAATTCCCTAGCTCTTCAGCTGTTGAACTGGGCCAATGGCCAGAAAGAACAGTGTACAACATACCTGTACCCAGCACTAGCCAGACCTGGGGAATCAATGCAGTAGCTTTGCTAATCTCAAAGTGGTGGCATATCCACCTACATGCCCCTCCTGCCCAAGGGGAACAGTTGCCTCCTTTGGTGCCCATAATCCTGGCAACTCCATGCAGCTGCCTATCAGACCTAGGGAGGGCCCAGAGCCATGGTCCACAGTTGGACTAAGGAAGTAGCAGACTTCTGGCTCTACGTTTGTAAAACGAGGCAAATGTATATGCCCTGCATAACCAGAGATTACTGGGGTGGAGTAAACGAGGATGTGTATGAAATCAGTCAGAACATGGAACTGACACTGAACCAGTATCAGAGATGATGTCTGCTAATAATAAAGCAAAGAAGGAAGACAAAGGGTGGAAAAATCTGAAAGGGAAGGAAAGTGCCAAGTCACAGCTGCCACTCACTGGGTACTTCAAGTCATCCACAAAACTATTCACTCCATAGGCTGCTTCATTTCAGGGCTACAACCACCCCACAGGGCAGATGTCATTACTTCACAGGTGAGGAAACTGAGGCTTGGTGGCGAGTAAGGGAGATTCAGTAATGTGCCCAAGATTACATAGCTGGAATGACAGAACTGGAAATTGAACTTGGTCTGCTTGATTCCAGAGCCTGACACAAGAGGTCAATTTAAAGAAGTACTGAAGGACACGGTGGTTCTTGTCTGTAATCTCAGTACTTGGGAGGCAAAGACAAGAGGATTTCATGTTCAAGCCCATAGCTAGACCCTGCCTCAAACAAAGTGTCCTGGAGGATCTGGGTGTGGTGGTGTACACCTATAGTTCCAGCTGCTCAGGAAGCTAAGGCAGGAGGATCACTTGAGTCCAGGAGACAGCCTAGGCAACATAGCAAGACCCCATCGTGTTGAAAGAGAGAAGAGAAGAGATGAGAGGAAGAAAAGGGAAGGGAAGGGAAGGGAAAGAAAAGGACAGAAAAGAAAAGTCTTGGAAGAATTAAGAACTGTACTGGTTAGCCAGGTGCTGTTGGCTTACACCTGTAATCTTAGCTACTTGGGAGGCTAAGATTGGGAGGATTGTGGTTTGAGGCCAGTCCAGGCAAATAGTTCAGAGACCCCATCTCCAAAATAACCAGAGCAAAATGGACTGGAGGCATGGCTCAAGTGGTAGAGCACCTGCTTTGCATGTGTGAAACCCTGAGTTCAAAACTCAGTCTCACCAAAAAAAGAAAAGAAAAGAAAAAGAAATTTACTAGTAATTCCTGGGTCCAAAGCTTTCAAACAGTGAGTAAGTGAAATGAGATCCAGTGGCTAGAAACCAGTCACTTTTCTGCCCAGGGGTGGTGTCATCACAGAACTCAGGTGTGCTTTGTTACTATGGATGTTACACAGGACAAGCACTGGAGGACAAACGAGGGATAAAAACTGGCCCTGGGCTTCAGCCACTAGCCCTGCAGTGAGTGGCAGCAATGCCCAGCTTGTGTCTTCCAGTCCTTTTCCACCTGCAGCCCGGGCTCTCTGTGCCATAGAAAGCAAGCCTCACTCATAAGCACTAGAGGACAGTGAACCTTGTAATGTGGGGTGAGCCAGGGTGGGGGGAATTAGAATGGTGTAGTGAAAGCTGGAGCCACAGGAGTGTTTAAAGGGAGTACAACACTGTTCTTTTCCACTGGGCTAGACAGCCAGGCCTAGCAGGAAGCCCTGACTAAGAGAGGTCAGTCACAGTGAACATCTGGCAGCTCTGCCTGCTGCTAGGTTCTTGGGCAGTGGCATCTCCCTTCTTACATTTCATACATGATCTGGAAAGTTGAAGGGAAACGCCTTCAGGAGTCCACTCAAGAGGATCCACTGACTGTTCAAATGCCCTTGGGCTTGGAGAACTCACCCCTTCCAGGGCCATTTCTGGTTTCTGGACAGTGCTCACTGTGATCACAACCACTAGGACTGTCAGCTTTGAGCTCCCAGTGACTAAATTATTCTGCTGCTTTAACACGCCACGGTTCACTGCAAAGCTTGTTAAAAAGTTGTAAGAGTTTACAAATTCATCTACGAAGAGACATGAGACTACTAATTTGTCTACATGAAACCAGTGGGGAAAGACAATAGAACATAAAAGGAAAACAGATTTGAATTAAGAAAACCTATGCTGCACACAAAACTGTCTTTATACTGAAAATAATAAAACCCTTCCCCACACAGTTATGATCAGGAGTAAATAAAACAGCTTATGCGAGACCACCTGGAACAGGGTCTGGGCAGAGAAACCCCAGGAAGTGACTGTGAATCTGAATTTCCAGGTATTTCAACAGGGAAGCCAGGTGTGGGACAGGGGTAAAATGAGGCTGTCTGTAAACACTCACCAGCATTAAGAGCTAATGAGCAGTAGACTATGACAGCAAGAGCCAAACCTAAGGTTTCTTGGTCTACACACTGCAGCAGACTCCCCACGGTTTCTGGTTTTGCCTGGGGCCCACTACACAGCAGGCTTGTGCTCACTCTGTCCCATGCAGGTGACTTGGCACACAGTAAAGTAATCTAGACCTTGTCAGTGGGACGGATGGGGCTAATAGTTGTCCTCGATACAGGGCCTCCTGCAGCTCCCTGTCGCAGAGGAGCAGCCCTGTATGCTGTAGTGTGCTTTCCAGCATTGAGGGCCCCTCCCACGAGATGCCCCGTAGTACCTGCTTCACCCTCCTATGGTGACAAATGTTTCCAGGCATTGCCAGGTATGCTTTGGGATTTGCAGGCACCCTACTAAGTGAGGCTGCTCTCCATCAAATTTTCCTCTGTGACATCTCTTGGGATAAAGAGGGGGAAAAACTCAAGGACCGAGTGGCTGGACAGGTTCCCATCAGAGCTCACTAGCAGAGCAAAGCTGTCAACAGACCATGTCACCCTGAACTGCCAGTCAGTGGAAGGTGGTGGCTCACGCTTTCCAGGGCTACCATGAACTCAGCTCCAAGAGCTGGCTAACCATGCTGTAAGGCAAAGCTGGATGAAGGCAAAGCCCTCATCCTCGACCTCACTGCTCTTCCTCCATCTGGAATCCAGGCCTCTGGCAGATGCGAATACTCCCCTCTTGTGTTTCAGCTTCCTTAACAGATAAGGCAGCAAAAATTTCTTCTTCTTCTTTTTTTTTTGGTAGGTACTGGGCTTTGAATTCAAGGCCTCGAGCTTGCTAGGCAAGCTCTCTGCTGCTTGAGCCACACCTCCAGCCCCAGAAGACTTGTGGACTTAAACCCCCTATTTTCTCTACTTTTAACTAGACTTTCAAGATACTCTGTTAGCCAACATAAAAGCCTAAAGTAGATGAACCGCAAAATTGAAGAATTCTGTGTTTAAATAGCAGGGTAGTGTTTGTCAAGCTGCATTAAATTGATGGGTGTGACAACAGTTCTATGACAAATTTCCTTTTGAATATTCATTACAGGACTAAGAACTGATTTGTATGCTAAACTTGTTTTTATCTTACATTGCTAACTGTATTTGGCGATACTGGATTTTGTTTTGTTTTGTTTTTTGGTGGTTTTGATGGGACTGACGTTTGAATTCAGGGCTTTGCACCTGCAGAGCAGGTGCTTGCAAAGCAGGTGCTCTACCACTTGAGGCACACCTCTAGTCCATTTTTGCTCTGGTTATTTTGGAGATGGGGTCTCACAAACTATTTGCCCAGGCAGGTTTAGGACTATGATCCTCCTGATCTCAGACTTCCAAGTAGCTAGGATTACAGGTATGAGCCATCAGCACCCAGCTGGTACTGGAGTTTGAACTCTCAGGGCTTTGCACATGCTAGGCAAGTGCTCTACCACTTCAGTCACACTTCCAGTCCGCTAACTTTACTTTTTTTCTTTTAATTTATGCTAGTGCACTGAGATTAATATTTAGATCTGTGAGATATTAACAAAGTCTCTCTCTTTTTTTGGTGGTACTGGAGCTTGCACTCAGGGCTTTACACTTGCTAAGCTAGGCAGGTACTTTGCCACTTGAGTCACACCTCCAGCCCCTGGCTTGCATTTTTAAAGAAGAAATAAACGTAGCAGCACGGAGTGATGGCACATGTCTATAACCCCAGCACTGGGGAGGTAGAGGCAGAAGGATTCCAAGTTCAAGGCCAGCTTGAACTACACATTGAGACTCTGCCTCACAAAACCAAGGTCAGGGACGTAGTTCACTGGTAGAGCACCTGCTTAGTATGTGCAAGACCTTGGGTTTGATATCCATCATCCCATAGAAAAGAAAAAAAAAATCATAAGAATTCAGGCTCTGATACTGGATGTCCTGACTTCAAATTTCACCTTCACTCCTTTTTGCTATGTGACTTTAGCTGAATGCTATCTCCCTATAGACTTAAGTTTCCTTTTCAGCAAGATAGGTATTTGACTGTCAGGGTTGTGATGAATAATGAGGAAGAGAACATGTGTGGAGCACTCAGAAGAAGGCCAGGAAAAAGCCCTGTCAGTGTTGGAGACACAGGTGTCACTGGTTCAGAGCCCCCAAGCCTTGTAGATGGTCAAGAGAGCGCCATGAGGTTAAGAAGCCTTCCCCTTCTAAGCTGTCCATAGCACCTCAGCAATTCAAGGGCAGGACAGCTGCTCCTGAAGGAAAGACCCACTTCCCCCACACCCACTGGACCCAAGCAGCACACCAAATCCATCCCAGAAAGGAGCCCCAGGCTTCTGCTGTGGGTGCTGAGCTCCCACCACAGGCCAGGGAAGCTTGGACAAGCTCCCTTTGTCCAAGGCCCAGTGGGCTCTGAGTCGTGACCCAGTCCAGGCACAATGAGACAATGAGACTGCAGTGGGTGTTTTTCCATCCCCACACCATGAGCCAGGACTCTGCAGGGGAAGGCAAGGCAAACCCAATTGTTCTTAACGTTACACTGACCTTCTGCCTCTGAGACCTGGAAGCCACAGCACTGGTGGACAAAAATTCTACTGCCTGCTGCTCCAGATCCAAGGGGATAGGGTAGCCCTCTGGTAGAAATCTGTCTCTTGCCTCCTGGAAGAGAGGAAACCTGGATTCCTACAGAGCTTGAAATGCCGGTGCGGGCTGAGGGAAGGCTGACGAAAATCAACAGCTATGTCAACATATCTGGCTGGCAGGCCCTGCGGAGGTTACTAGTGCTTGAGAACATTTTTGGCCGGGTTTTGAGGGCTTTGAATTTCAGAGCACGGACCCTGAAGTCAAACAGTGGATGTTCAGGACGTCATCAACTTCCCTGTATGTGCGTGCCCTGGGGGAATGTGGGGACCTCTGGGGCAGCAAGCAGCACCAGGGTGTGAACTCAGTGCACTGGGCTTTGTAAATGCCCACAGGATGCCCTGCTGGGGAAGGAGAACTGTCTTAGCCGCTAGCTGGACTAATAAGCAGGACAGACATTCACCATCCTAAAGGTCCCAGTTCACAAGGCCACAGATGACCCCATGGTGTGCACTGACACACAGCCCAACTCACACTGCTGTCACACTGCTGGACGCAGGCCAGGGCTGGGGCAGGAGAACACTTAGAGAGGTAGCTTACTTTGTTCACAGGCTTCTCTGGAATCTTCACAGACCCCTCGGTGGGCTTTCCCTTCTTTGAAGGTGTTCTCTTGATTTTGGGAGAGTGGAATTTGTCCATCAGCTTCATGGTGAAGGAGGAGAGGTGAGAACGCTGCGAGTCTGAAAACACAGAGCTGGCGGTTAGGAGGCAGAGTGGGAAGAAGTCGTGGCTTCTGTCATGGAAGTAAACTGTGTCCTCAATCTAACAACTTGTCCTGACTGCTCCAGGGTTCAAAGGAAGGGAAATGGGAACCCCCTAAAACTTTTCTGCCTACATGTTTCAATTAAAAAATGTCTGCTGCAAATGATACTACTAAGAAAGTGGAAAGGGGGCTAGCAGAATGGCTCAAAAGAGGTAGAACACCTGCCTAGCAAGTGTGAAGCCCTGAGTTCAAACCCCAGTACTGCCAAAAAAAGAAAAAGGGAGAAAAGATTGGAAAACCATAATCTGACAAGGGATTTGCATTCAGAATTAAGAGGATTTGGTTTGGGGTATAGCTCGGTGGTAGAGCTGAGCTTGCATGAGGTTGGGTACAATGGCTCATACCTATAATCCCAGCTACACAGGAGGTGTAAGTAGGAGGATCATGTTCTGAGTGCAGCTCCATATAACAATGCAAGACTGTCTGAAAAATAACTAAAAGTGATACAAGGGCTGGGGTGTGGCTCAAGTGGTAGTGCCTGTATAGCAAGTTCAAAGCCCTGATTTCAACACCAGTACTGACCAAAGAGAGAGAGGGACAGGGAGAGAAAGAAATTAAAATTAACTGTTACAACTCAAAAATAATAAAAAAGTAACCAAATTTAAAATGACCAAAGGATTCCAAGAGACAGTTCTCCAAAGAAGATAACCAACTGGCAATAACACAGGAAAGATGGTCACCCAGCTACTCTTTTAGGGAGACATAAATCTGAGCACAGAAAGGCACACTTCACACCACGTGTGATAACAAACACAGCCAAAGGAAGCGCTGGTGTGCTGGCATGGGCAGGAGTGGCTGGACGTCTCGCAGCCGTTCTGGGGAAGCACTGGCAGTTACTCCTAAGATCACACAGAGATCTCCCCTTCACTCTAGGCAATGAAGACATATCCACATGCAGCTCCCAGCAGTACTTTACAGAATAACCAAAAGGTGGAAAGAACTTTAATATCCATGAATGAATAAATAAAATGTGGTATAGCCACGCCATATAATGGAATATTATTCGGCAATAAAAAGGGAATTAAGTACTTATTCGTGAAACAACATGAATGAACCTTGAAAACATTACACTAACCAATAGCAGCCAGTCACGAATGACCACATATTGCATGATTCCATTGGTCTGAAGTGTCTAGAACACAGAGAAAGCAGACAGTGGTTTCCTAAAACCACAGGCACAGGGCAGAAGGACAGAAAGTGACTGCTAATGATTATGGTAGTCTTCTGGTTGGGGACAAAAATATCCGAATTAGAATCTGGTCATAGTTGCCCAAGCCAGTAAATTACTAAAAGAACATTCAATTAAATGAAGAACTGTAAAATATGTGAATTAAATCTCAAAGCTACTGGATAGTCTTCCTTCCTCACACCATTTACCACAAGTTTCCAGAATTATGTGTTTGTCTGCTTACAAGAAAAGCTCCCCAAGGGTCTTCCCTGTTGCTCATGCCTCTTTCCCAGTGGTAACAGGGAACCAAGACCACAGAAGATGCTCAGTAAATGAACAAATCACCAACTAAAACACAACCTAGAAAGAAGACTGCTTCTTTTAGTAACAGCTGAAGTTCACAGAAAATAAAAGCTGGCTGGAAGTTAAGAACAAAACACTCCCCTGTGCCATGGAAGAGTAAGTCTCTAGCTGAGCACTGGTGGCTCATGCCCGTAATCCTAGCTTCTTGGGAGGCTGAAATTGGAAGGATCATGGTTTGAGGCTAGTCTGAGCAAATAGTTCAGAAGACCCCCCACCCCCTCCAAAACAACCAGAGGCAAATGGACTAGAGGTGTGTTCAAGTAGTAGAGCACCTGCTTTGCAAATGCAAAGCCCTTAGTCCAAACCCCAGTTCCACAGGGAAAAAAAAAAAGTTTCTACAGTTCTATAGTTTCAAAAAATAAAAAGCATCCTATCCAAATTTCCAGCAATTTAGAACTTTAAAAAATTCCCTCCAAATAAATGACATAGCACTTGTATTACAAGGCTGTCACTATGTCTACCATTGTTGCATGTGACTTAATAAGGCCAACGTGCAAATCCTTTCTCACAGACCCTGCAGGTGGCCAGGCAGGATCAGATAAACTGTCCGTCCTTTGCAAGTTATCCAGGAGCTCAAAGCACTGGGCCCACAGAGAAAAGCCAGGGCCTGACCCTAATTGTATGTAGTCAAAACCAACACTACTCCACCACTGGGTGCTGGCCAGAACTGCAGCAGTCCTTCCCCAAAGGTGGACACAGATTCAAAGGAAGCAATTACCCTGACTTCTCACCTGGCCCAGCAGCTAGGGATGGTGGGTGGGGTTCTAGGCCCTCCACCAATAGCCTGCAGCCACCCCGGGAGCTGCAGATACACCAGAAAGGTGTGATTTTCCAGTTCCCCTTTGCCCCTCTACACCCTCGCAGGATGGGCCCCATTTAGTTTGTACTTCCTTCTCAACACATCAAAATGATGTGACCATTCTCATCGTGAGATGGTTAAAAGGGCATGCACTGCAGACTGCTTGGGCCAAAACACTTGCAGGTTGCCTCTCCTAACCTTCAGCTGTCTTCCTTGAAAACATGACTTTGGAAATGGCTGGTATGTGGAGATTAAAGGAGACCCTGCTGTGAAGAATGCATGCAGTAGAAGCTGTAATCCACAGTGTGATCATTTCCTGGGCTAGCAATCTGTGGTACGACGCACTCTTGTGAGGCTGCCAGTTGGCTCTGCCATCACAAAGAAAGCAACCAAAACTCCATGGTGAACCGTGTGGCCCGCAGGTTCTGAATATAGGTAGTCAATATATGATATGAGACACTCCACATTTTGTTATAAAACAGGGTTTGTGTTAGATGACTTTATTCAACTATAGGCTGATGTACCTGCTCTGAGCACCTGTAAGGCAGGCCAAGGCCAGGCTAAGTTGACGTTCTCTAAGTTAGTTTTGATTTACATTGTAAACCTGCAGTAGCTTGACTAGGAGCATGTGTACTTATCAAAGTGCCTGGCACATGGTACCTGCTAAGTACAGGGAGCTGACTTAACTGCATGGTTTGGATGGGTAGCCAGGTGAATTCTTATTTCCCAATTGCCTCCAGATCTTGGTCAAGTTACTCTGTAGTACTCAGCCCACTCTCCTCATTAAACAAGTGCCTTACAAATGCCCTCTCCTCTTCCACTTGCAAGGAGCAGCACAGCTGTTAATCTCCTCCTTGCTGTGGGGTAACCCGCCTTCTGAGTCGGTCTTACTGCTGCCCATCCTATCCTTTCCGACTGACTCACAATAGCCCTGAAAGACACAGCACATCTCTGCCAGGCAGGCTCCCAGAACAGAGGGAATGTTAGAGCGATGTACTAATCTGTACAAGGAAGCCTGAAAGTGGGGAAAGAAAAGCAGACTCAAATGGGGAAGTCGTGGCAGGATATATATATATATATACATACATATATATATGTATGTATGTATGTATGTATCTTGGGTTTCCTGTGGTGGTCAAAGACCTTCAGAGACTCAGTGTGGGTGACCCAACTTCTGCCTTCACCACGGTCTGCTGCCTAGGCCACATTTACAACCCCACCAAGAGAACCAAGGTGGAACAAGGATAGCAAAGAAATGTGGAAGTCACAAAAAGATCATGCAAGGGCAGGGCCAGCCCTTGTCATGACACAGAGACCAGTTAGGGGCAGCTCCACCTGCAAGTTGCTGATGGAAGCCAGGGAGTAAGTCTGCAGTCTCTACATCTACTCAGCTGGCAGAGCACAGTTCCAGTGTGTCGAGGAGCACAGATGGGAAGCCATATAGGCACTTTGTGACCCTAGTATAAATCTCTTGTTGGGGTATCCAGGAGCCACAAAACAGCCAGCTGTGGCACAAGGACCAGTCAAGTGAAGAGAAAAGACTGTGACAACAACCAACCATCTAAACTCTGGAAATTGAGGACAGCAGAAACTAGGCCACAGTCTACACCAGATTTTGAGTGGAGGCCATTTTTGGGCTTTGCCTTGAAATGATGGATTGGCAGCAGAGGTTTCAGGTGATTTTCAAGGTCCTTCAAACTATGCCAGGGAGGGCTGATGAAGCAGCTTTGTAATGACCAGTGGTAGCAGGGTGGGAGGAGGCAGCAGATGACACTGGCATGAAAGCTGCTGCTAGGGCAATCTTGTCAACAGCTGCTTGCTCTCCCTGCTCCTCCCACAACACATCAATCACTGGAGGAGAGGCTGATGTCCAGGAGACACTCCCTCCTGCTGCAGTCTCAGTAGTTCTACCACTCCTCTCCTAGTCCCTGACTTTTAAGAAACCACACTGCAGACTTTGTAAATGTGCCTTTTAAAAGATTGTCTAGTACTGAAATTAAAACAAAAAAATTTAAAGATTTCCTATACACGTATACAAGTTACAGACGATGAATGGGATCCACGCATCCACTACCTGGCCCAGCACACAGGACTAAACTTCTGAGAAGATGGCATCTGCACTAACACAGTAGCCACTTGTGGCCACTTAGCACTGGAACGTGGCTAGTAAGGCAGAGGCACTGAATTGCTATCGAGCTGTATAATTTAAACTGTGGCGCATGGCTGGTGACTGACACTGGATGGTGCAGCTCAGAGGCAGAGTGCGTCAACTGCACTGCTGTCACACATGCTCCTTAGTCATCACTCTCCCTCCATACCTCAGCCACCATTCTGAGTTCCTGGAAGTTTCTATCTACATATACACTTTAACTTGTAAGTCTGTGAGCTTCACATTCTGATGATCCCACACCCTTGTTGCATCACTCAACAGCAGGCCTGACTGTTAACCGTGCTGTGTGGACTGCTGCTTTCCCTTCACTGCCCTGAAATTCCTGATTCCACAATGCCCCTCTTATTTATCGCTCTCCTGTCAGTGGACATTGGGTTGTTTCCAGCTTTTACAAGCAATGCTGCTGTAAACATTCTTGTTGCAGAAACAATGCATGAGTTCTCTAAGTAACACTATGCTATATAGTCTTACATAGTCAAATGGTTCCCCAAAGCGGATGCGTGGTTTTACAGTCCTTCTAGTAAGGTTAAGAGATACCCACTTGCTCTACACACCTACCACTGCTTGGGGTTGCCAGCCAGGCATATTTTCCATGAAGCTATACCTCACCACAGAAAACAAAAGCCCTCCTTCAAGTGGAAGCACCCAAAGGTGGCGATCACATCACATTGTGACCTATAAATCTGTGAAAGCAACTGGAAAGGTCATTAACAGAACCTGAAACAAAGCCCCACTGCTGCTCAGTGCGGTGTTCACACCAAAAAAGGTCAGAGATTCCCAAGGACTAGTCTGCTAGTCATCTCTTTCAGAGGAAGACAAACTTGTATGACATCACAAACAATTTCTGGGTAAAGGGCCATGGTGTTCCTTACAACAGCCACTTTCTTGGGCAATCCCTGGGCTACAAATCCTCTACTGGGAAAGGGAGGGGCAGAGGAGAGCACTGGCCTGCTCACAGAATCAAGTCTCAGAAAAAAAAACAAGCAGAATGAAAGCACACAAAGCTAGCCAATTTCTTCCAAAGTCTCATTGAATCTTCCACTAGTCCCTGGGCCAGGCTCAATGATGGCCTCTGCCTGCTGCTGACAAATGTGGAGATCAACTGGCCTTCTTCCAAATGCCACTTGCAGCAACAGCTGGGGTCCCAACTTAAGCAGTGGTTTCTGCCAGGGCTTAATTTCACCCTGAGATGGGGGAGTCTCTGAACATCAATCACATAAGAGACCACAAGGTCAAGCTCATGGTGGACAACACTCTGAGGGAGTTCCAAAATGACTACAGCTAATCTTGAGAACCCCTGTAGGTATTAATTTTTATTACCTCTGGTACACTGGGCTCAGAACTGCAGTCACAGGAAGGGTTCTGAGACAGCTTACTTCATCCACAAACCCAGCTTTCCCTATGTGTAAGGACAACTGTGTAGAGAAGTGATTTGAGGACATTAGGGAAAACTTGTTTAAAGTATGTTCACTTGCCCTGGGATCTCACAGACTAATGTAAGGATGGAGATGAAGGGTGGGCTGAGAGGTCGCAGGCATGGTGGGCATGTGTCCATGGAGTCAGGTAGTCAATTTATTTTGAGCTTGGCTGCTAACTTGGACAAGCTTCACCTCTGTGGGCCTCCCTTTCACTTCTCCCCACCTACAGAAAAGGTATACCCACAGACCTGCTTCCTCCTTGTGAGTAGTAAACGTGACATTGATGTGAAGTGTGCAGCCAAGGGGATTCATACATAGCAGATATTAATGCAGCAGTTACTGTGATCTGATAACATCACCAGGCCTGGGCCAACACTTAATAAGGCAAAAGCTAAAATAGTTCCAGTGGAGGAGCCAAAAGCAAACTGGTGCTTCATTTTTCCCTAATAATTTCCAGATTAAAAGTTCCTGTATCTGACTTAACATGGAACTATTCAGGTTGGAGCAGAGGGAAGGTAGTATTAGGCTTCACAATATGAAAGAAAGGCTCTCCTGGCATGAAAATGTGTCCACATACTCTTTTGTTCAGGAAGTCTGCTAATGCCTATGGACACTGCGTGTATCTTTTTTCTTTCTTAACAAAGGTAAAAGAATCTCAATATTAAAATCTAAGTGCTGAAAAAATACCTAACATGGAAAGTGAAAAGCCCTCATAACTCCACATATGATGGAGCTGAAAATTTTTTCACTTACTTTGTAGCAATTCATTTTCATGGGCATTTTCTCCCATGAGTACAGTCACTAGTTGAACAGTGCTCCTGAAACTGTCAGTCTCTGACATGAATGGATTCTAGCTGGCTCTCCACACAATGCTGCATCCATGTGCATCCTTAGGCTGGCCTTTCTGTGTGCTTGTATGCAACAGACACCAAGAAATGGAGCTGCCAGGTCAACGAGGATGAGTATGGACAACCAGCACTGACTGCCCAAGTGAGGCTGGGTGGCAGAAGTGAGGAACAGACAGGAGGCTAGGCCTGCAGGGTGCCACCATTCATCTTGGGTTTAGGCTGAAATCTGCCAGAGCCACCATTTCTCTTTTACTTGCCTAACTGGTGAGGATCAAAGAGCAGGACAGACATCTCAAAAGAGATGAGATCCGAACAGTCAATAAATATATGGCACGAATCTCGCCTCCACTTGTCATCAGGAAACAATCAATTGAAACCAGAAGGAGCTACCACTAGCACATGCCTGACGGACAAAAGCAGAAGCTAAGCCAGGTGTGGCGCACACTTGTGATCCCAGTCACTTGGAAGGCTGAGGTAGGATTTCGAGTTTGAGGACAGCCTGGGACACAGTGAGACCTTGTCTAAAAAAATTAAATCAAACAAAACAAAGAAAAGACACTAAGCACTGGGGAGGATAAGAGGAAGGTGGCTTCTCCTTGTACAGCTGCAGACTGGCAGCCACCTGCTGCTGCTAACACAGGCCTCCTAAACAGCCCCGTGATCGCACTGCTAGCTCTGTACCCAAAAAAGTGCCCACGGCAGTCACCGTAAGATGCATGTAAGTACTCGGTGTGGCACCTTCACACAATAGGATGCTAACCCCACACTCATAATGTACCTCATGGTGGAAAAAGACCCCCCCCCCACCGCACAATTTTATGATTTTTATGATCCTGTTCATATAAATACAAAACAGGCAAAACTGCTCCATTATCTGAGGAGTCAAGCGAGAGGTCATGCCTGAGGCAGGCCTGGTAACTGGCAGGGACAGGAGGGAGGAATTAGCTCTGGGATGGTGGTTCCTGCTCTGGAGTTGGTTGCACTGATGTGCTCGATGTGCTTCCTATACTGACAGGTAGCTAAGCAGCTGTGACTGGGGAGCAAAGGGAGTCTACCCCCATGTGGGTTCAACATCAGGAAGCTCAGTGGCTCTCAGAGCAAGTGTCATCCTCAAGCAAGGCTATATCAGAGGCTGAGGTGACCTTTGGGTCTCCATCTATCTTTGTCTTCCTTCCCAACTTTCAGAATTCAGGGGAGAGAAAAAAGATTCTACAGGTCCCTTGAGACCCTAACCAGAACCAAGTCTTACTCATTTTAGACTCTGGCACTTAGCCCAATGACTGGCACCCAGTGGACATAAATTTATAAGTGCTTGTTAGTTGACACAGAAGAAGCAATGAATGGTCTCTGTGATACTGACAATGACTATATTTAATCAACACCAGAGAGTACCAAGTGGCTGGAGACATGGGGGTGGTTTACATGGGTTTCTAACATAATACTTCACGTAGCACCCACACACAACATGGCAGAGACCACTCACGCAGGGCCTTCCCTTGGTGGGGCACTTTGACCTGGGACACTTGAGTCAACATAATGTTTGCTGTTTAAGCCACCTCCAAGAAACAGATGAGAAAAACTGTCCCTTCTGCTCTTCTCCTAGGCCTCTAGAGGACCATTCCTGGCAGAAGTCCAATGGGATCCACATATACAATTAAAAAAAAAAAATTAGGTCAGGTGCAGTGGCTCAACCTATAATCCCAGCTACTTGGCAGGCAGAGATTGGGTGAATTGTGGTTTGAAGCCAGCCCAGGCAAAAAAATTTGTGAGACATCCATCTCAACCAATAAAAGCTGGGTGCCGGAACATGCCTGTCATCCCAGCTATGAAGGATGACAGGGAGGCTACCCCAGCATAAAGCGAGACCCTATCTCAAAAATAACCAAAGCTCAAACATGAGGCCCTGAGTTCAGCCTCCAATACCCCTCCAATTTTTTTTTAAACTAGCCCAGTTTATCTAAAATACTGTTATTCCAGCAATCAATTAATATAACTGCTATTGAAGAGCTATTTTGCTTTCTTTTTTCCGCCATACTACTCTGGTATGGATTTTACATTTCCAGCACATCTCGTTCGCACAGGCCATTGCCAGTGCCACTGGACTAGATGGTATAGCTCTAAGCTCTGACCTTCCATGCCAAGGACACTCCTGGCACTGCCCTGGGCGATAAGGCAATGAGGCTGAAGAACACAGGTGAATCCGTGGCTAGGCTCCGGGCCAGGAAATCCCCCAACACTTTGTACCTTAAGTGCTGCATGGTGTCAGAGCAAACAGCACCTCAGACAGGGCAGAGACCCCTAGTCAAGACCCTGCGAGGCCTAGAGGCAGAACTAGAGCAGAGGTGCCGCCTTCTGTTGTTTCAACAGCAGAAACTTTTGAGTCTTAGCTTCCCAGTGACACAAACCAATTTTCTCTGGGGGTAGGGACCACGGATACTCACGGTGGCACTCCTGCCATGTGGTACTGCTATGGGATGTGTGCTATCTCCTCACCTTGCCTAGGGCAGCCAAAGGACCATGCCCTTACCCTACCTGCACTTCTAACGTAAGCAAACTCCCATCAGTGTGTGTGGCAAAGGGTAAATTAACATTTCTCATCTGTAAAATGAGGGCAGCTATCATCACCATACAGGAATTCTGGAAGGGAGGCTGGGTAGGATACTGGTAAAGTCAAAGCACAGAACATACTTTAAGTAAATGCCACCAGCCACCACCCAAATGTTGGTGAGAAACACAGATAAATGCCACCATTAAGAGGACAATTACAATTGAAAACAGTAGGCTTAAAAGTAGAGGGAAATTCCAAGAGCTTCAGTATCTCCTAGGACTTCAGCCACAGCAGCCACCAAGCAAACTTCAGGATGTGAACAGAGCAGGAGTACCCTCTGGAAGCCTCTGCCCTCCTGGAGGGTCAATTCTGAAGACATTACTCCACACTGCAGACCTTCCCCAGACTCACATTCATCACCTGATAGGCAGACAGATAGCCACAGGAGAAAGGGAAAGCCCTGAGCCTGAGGGTTCTCAGGGAGTCCAATGAAGGGACTGAACCAGCAGCTGCTGTCTATAAATACCTCATCAGAAGCGGCCCCCAAAAAGGGGGTCTCCCACACTCCCCTCTCCACACCAACACATGGAGGGGAGGAGTCTTCATTACACTTGACAGATGAGGAAATCAAGTCACAGGGAGTTGAGAACATTGGCCAAGGTCACAAGGTGGGCCAAAACCTTTCCCCTCTCCCCCAGCCCCACTCAATTCCAGACACAAAGTGGTGGAAGCCCTAGCAGGTGTCTGAGTCTCTCAAAGACCACTTTCCCATGGCAGCCTGCTTTGAGGAAGCATTTCTTTACCACTGATTCCTGGGGTTGACCTTGCAGGCTTCTGGAGATGTGAATGAATCATTTATCCAACTTTATTTTCAGAGATGAAATGAAAAAATGAGATGGTAAAACTAATTATTACTCTGCACAACACAGCCCCACCACAAGGCAGAACACGGCAGGGCCAAAGTGCATCACAGCATTTGGGATGGGGTAGCACAGGAAGCAGCATCTGCCCTAACCTTTGCCCTTCAGGTGGAGCTATTTGGAGCAAGCAGCCTCTGTCCCTTAGGACTGGTGCCAGAGCTGGGCGGGACAGTGCAGGAAGCAGGCCACCTCAGAAGCAAACAGCCCTCCTCGGCTTGCAGCCTGCCCTTCGACACCCAGTGTGGCGCAGGAAGGCCCCCTGAGCTAGGGCCACACTGTGACCAGCACAGCAGGCCGCCATGGCAGCTTGCAGGTAGAAGATGGCAGACCGTTACCTTCGCGTCTGTGTGTTCAGCCCACTCGGTACCCTGAGGACCCAGTACTGTCAGGCCACCCTCTGGGCCTCTGGAGGAAAAACAACATTCTTATTTGTCAGCAAGCACATAATTCATTTATTTCCTGAGCAATAAGGGAAGGAGCTGGAAGTCAGAATCCCCAGGAGTTTGGAACACTAGAAAACAACCCCCGGCGGGTGGAGAAAGAGGGAAGAGAATGGACAGGGTCCCCTGTGAAGGATTGTCCCTCCTGTCACTTTAGGAAAACAGGTTGCAGTGGGTCACACATGGCAGGCACTACATGGCAGCTTCATCCACTCTACACAAACAGGGTCAGGAGGAGCCCCTGGCTGAGGCCAGTACAGCTCCTTCCTTAGCCAGGGCTGAAACAGCATCACCAGCCTCTCCTGAGGCAACCTGGAGTGTGCAGGTGTTCAGAAGGAGGAATGAAGGACACCTGCCCCAGTGCTGGTGCTGTCCTTATGCTCTTGCTCTTGAATTACAGCCACGGGTGACTCCCAAGAACCCTCAAAATTCTGGGATGAAATACAAAGTCATGATGGTCTAGGCAAAACCAGAATTTAACTGGCTTAGAGCCAGAACTTCACTCCCAGTGAAGTGCATGGTTCCCCACTGCACACAGAACATGGCATTAGGCACTGAGTCACTCATGGCCCTGCCCACTGTTCAGGTGGTGATGATCACAACACAACAGCAGCTTCGGGACTATTTCCCACCTCACTGAGGGCACTTTGGAACCTTATCTCATCTAAGCCCCAAAGTACCATCTTCACCTCAGACGGGGATACTGAGGCTGAGGAGAAAGGCCAGTGTCTGGATTCAAGTCTAGTCCTCCTCACACACCAGCCCTAAGTGTCCTGGCTCAGTAACAGGAGAGGGGTAAGAACCCTAAGGATGGATGGACCAATGCAGACTCAGTCCAGAGTTTGGAAATGAGGCTTTTGTTGCTTTTGTCCCTGGAGAGATCATGTCCTCCAGGTCAGGAGGCTTTTCTGTTCCGACAAGAAGAGGGCAAAGCACCCACCCAGATCCCCACCACTCTGTCCCCAACCCCAGTTTCCCACTCAGATGGCGCTGAGTCTTGGTTAGGCCTCCCACTGTACTCTTTAATGAAAGCCTAGCACGGCAGCTGCTTGTTGATGCATTCACAGCCTTGGTCATCAGGGAAGCAAGTCACCACATGGCCAGAACCAGAGATTTTTAGCCCAGTACGGCTTGTAAAAGGGAGTCACCCTGTGGAAAAGCAGGGAGACGGCTGTTCACAGCAGTTGCACATTAAAGGCCTTTGGGCCGGGCTAGCACCCCTCAAAAGCACTCAGGCCTAAGAGGAAGAGGCCACGGCCTTACCCTGGCTCTCCAACCTGGGAGGGGGTCACCTGTAGAGCCTTGACTTTGTTTTTAAATAACGAGCTGGGGGAGAACATGAATCTCAGGGATGCCTGAAAGTAGAAAAGGGGATTTTCTGAGTTAGAAA